>NW_016803392.1:2965367-2980578 GCF_001698545.2 Rhinopithecus bieti
AAAAAAAAGAAAGTTTAGCATTTTTTCTTAAACCAGTACCTGGCCAGGCTGGTTTCATAGACATGTGACCGTGCACACAAGGTGCCATGCTCAGAACAATCCCATGCTTAGACTTAGATTAGTGTTCTGCTGTATCTATCTTAAAATCCATAATAATTTCTTCTTTTTCTTTTTCTTTTTTTTGAGACAGAGTCTCACTCTGTTGCCCAGGCTAGAGTGCAGTGGTGCGTTCTCTGCTCACTGCAACCTCTGCCTCCTGGGTTCAAGCAATTCTCTGCCTCGGCCTCCCGAGTAGCTGGGATTACAGGCACCTGCCACCATGCCCAGCTAATTTTTGCAGTTTTTTTTAGTAGAGACAGGGTTTCACCATCTTGGCCAGGCTGGTCTGGAATTCCTGACCTTGTGATCCACCCACCTTAGCCTCCCAGAGTGTTGTGATTATAGGCATAAGCCACCATACCTAGCCAATAATTTATTTTTCTTAGTAATGTTAAGCCTGCATATGAGCAGAGAAGGCATGCTTCATAGGCATGTCCATTGTGTTCCTTGCTGCTGTGTGAGCACATAATATTTGTGATGCCCCATGAGCACCGAATGTTAGTGGACCCAAATGTGTGAGTTCAGTGAGCACAAGGTGAATGTGTTATGCCTATGACTGATTAAATGAGAGCACAAACAGCTCCAAGACATGATACTTTTTGTTCAAACCAGAACTATCTTCAAAGGCAGAAAGAAGGCAATGGCATTCTAAGAAACAAATGACCGAAAAAGCCCTATCGTATTATTTATTACTCATTTTATTTCCCTTTATTAGCCAGCCACTTATGCTGAAAATGATGAGGAAGAAGGGAAGGGAAAGAACTCATAGTTCTTTTTCCTTTCAGTTCTTTCTTGCTCATCAGTGAACTGAAAGTAGACAGTGTTGGTAGAATGTGTCTGTATCAAGACATGAAATAAAAATAGCTGAGTTCTTTGGTATAGTTTCCTCTGTTCTATCAAGGAAAAATATATGTACAACCTGTGAGATATACAAATTCCACAACTCCAACAATTGTGCAGAAGATCATGCTCTTATATTTTCATTTAAAATTGGCATTGTACAATATAAAGAGTGACAATTAAATTCATGCTAAAATTTTAAAAAATGTTTTCCCTATTTAGAATGAATTTAAAGTAAATGAAAAACACCATGACAAGTCAAAAGACAGACTGTGGAAAAAAGAAAATGTCTTTATATTTTAATACCTTTTATGGCACTTTTAAATTGTTTTTTGAACAAAGAACTCTATATTTTCATTTTGCATAGGGGCCTATAAATTATATAGCTGGTTCTGGTGCTTGACACATCATTGATACTGTACCTGTATATATATATGTGTGTGTGTGTGTGTATATACACACACACATGCATATGCAGAGTGTATATATATATATATATATATATATATACACACACACATATACAGAGGCATATATCCCTCAAAGGAATCAGTGGGGGTTGCATATTGTTATATTGGAATATTGTATTCCTAAAAGGAAAATAGAGAATTTATATCTCTGGAAGAAAAACATTCAAACAGGGAAAGGTGGCTTACTCAGTACCTGAACCTGTCCCTATGAGTTTGATATTCTCCATGGGCTTATTCCTAGATCGGGAAGTTTTTCTTCTATCCCATAGACAGTTCTCAATAGCCAGATGGGCAAGGAGCACAGTACATACTCGGTTTGTTCCTCTTGCCATCTCTTTGGCACTTTTCACGGTTCCTCTGAAGAACTTTCAAGTTTTTAAAGACTTTCAAATACATTATTTCATCTAAGCCCCACAATCCTTTTGAAGTAGGTAGTGGAGAAGCTAAAACTAATGTATGTGACTGGTTGGTTGCCAACTTCCCCCACGAGAGGCATTGCCTTCTGAGTTCATCACAGCCCAAGGTCTGACCCCTCTGTGTTACAGATTTAGAAAACAGATACTGTCAGTTTTCCAGAGCTGTACTGGACTTACACATGCTGATTCACATCAACTAAATCTGCAGGAGAAAAAAGTGTAGAACCCAGAAAGCCAATGCTGTAATATATAAAGAAATATACCTTTCCAGCACATCAGAACTTTCTCTCCCTGTAGAAAAACATCCTGGGAAGTTCAATTATCAGAAGGTAGCTCATGAGCATGGAATCAGAATGAGGACAGTGGATTGGATAGCTCGTGTGTTTCAAGGCATCAGCCTCTGATGGTCTGATAGATCTGTCTCAACAATAAGGATAATTGGACACATTCACATCATTTTATCTTCCTAGGACACTTTGTTCTCCAGTCGGTGCTGGAGGCGTGCTGATAATTTATGCCTTCCGTTCTCTTATACCCCTTGCTGATTGATTCATTTTCTGATTCTTTCTTGAGATATGTGATTTTTATCATATAGTAACAGCCAGATTATTTTCCTTCCTGCTTCTGGCATAGGAAACAATTTTCCTTTCCTGAGGTGTTTTTCATATAGAAGAGATTTCATGTGATATGTGCCAGATTTATGGCTTAACTCTTAGCTTTTAGGAATGCATTGTTCTCACCATTTTCCTCAGCCTCTGCTTCCAGACAGTGCTGTCCTCATTTTTACAAAATGGAAAATGGGGACCTCAGGGGAATGTTAATAATGTGGGTCGTATATAGGAGAGGTCTTGATGTTTGACTTGCCTTCAAAGAGTTTTTTGTTTATTTGTTTTGGGATTAAAGTATAAAATGTTCTTTCTTGCTACTGTATGTTATACCTCTATTACATGTCTGTGCCTCTTGAAAAAGTTTGAATACCGGGTTTTTAAAAAATTCAAACAAGCATTATATTAATACTCTAACCAATTTTTTTGATTTGGACCTACCAAAATGCAGCAGAATCTGGCCTCTTAGCTGTACTTCTGACTTCATTTTCTTTTTCTTTCCTTACTCACTCCTCTTCAGGCTACACCCACATGTCCGGACAAAGAAAAAAGAACGTTGTAAATCCTTAAGGAAGACAGTGTGGCGATTTCCCCCCAGGGACCTAGAACCCGAAATACCATTTGACTCAACAATCCCATCACTGGGGTATATATCCAAAGATTATAAATCATCCTACTATAAAGACACATGCACACGTACGTTTATTGCAGCACTATTCACAATTAGCAAAAGACTTGGGAACCAACCCAAAATTTACCCATCAATGGATAGAATGGGTTAAAGAAAATTGGGGCACATTATAACCCACCATGCAATCTACTATACAGGGCCATAAGGAAAGATGTAGGTTCCATGTCCTTTGCAGGGACATGGATGAAGCTGGAAACCGTCATTTCTCAGGGCAAACCTAACACAGGAACAGATAACCAAACCACTGCATTCTCACTCTAAGTTGGGAGTTGAACAACAATGGGAGAACTCATGGACACAGGGAGCATCACACACCAGGGCCTGTCGAGGGTTGGGGGGCTAGGGGAGGGATAGCATTTGGAGATGACCTAATGTAGATGACGGGTTGATGGGTGCAGCAAACCACCATGGGATGTGTATACGTATGTAACAAACCTGAACGTTCTGCACATGAGTCCGAGATCTTAAAGTATAATAAAAAAATATTATTTTTTTCTACCCAAAATGTTCTTCCTTCAGATGTACCCTTTGTTCCATCCCTTCAATTCATTCATAACTCCACTCTAATTCAATTCAATCTGACATTAGACTACTATCATCCTCTTTCTCACTACCACACTTTTCTTCATAGCACTTAACACTTATTATATCTTATTGAAATATTGTGTTTATTTTGTGTTTATTGTCTCATTCTCCTACTGGAATGTAACCTTCAAGGGAGCTCTCTTTGTTTTATTCACTGCTGTATCCTCAGTCTTTTAAACAATCCCACCACATCGGACTATTGTGGAATAAAAACGTACATGTAAGGCACTTAATCACTTCTTCTTCTCTTACTAAGTGGGTGATATGTACTTTGTTGTCTAACATCTATGTACTATGGTTCTTTCATTGAGTGCCTTTGAATGGGTATCCTGTGCACAGAGTAAATGTTCACTAACTATATACTGAATAAACAGATAAATCACTAATGAACTACTATGGAATTTAAGAGGAGGAAACTGTCGCTTTCCACTGGATCAGAACTTAGGAAAAGATTCATAAAGAAAAAAGTAGGCTTTAAACAAGTTCTTTAACGATAAATTTGATTTCCTTCTGTGGTATGGGGATAAAAGGAACTCAATACACATTTGCCAGGTGCACCATAGCACTCTCATAGCATCTTAGAAACATCCTAGAATGTAAACTCTACGAGAGCAGAGACTGTTTCTATCTAGTACATCTGTACGTGCATGCACACATACACACACACATACACATATATATTTATTATTTATATATAAAAACACATAGATATAAACAAAGAGTAAAATGCTTCAAAATTTACAAAAAGTGAGCTTTTAATAAATATGACACGATTCTAAGTGAGATGGTGAGGTGGAAGTTAGGCTTGTTTTGCAATTATGCCTATGAGTTAGTATTAGGGTTGCCAATAAGATTCAAATATAATTTGGCAAATCTAGAAGCTCATTTTTGTCCAGAGAGAAAAGTTGGAATGATTAGTATGTATACAGGTCAGAATAAGCTTCAAATTTGTATAAAAGTTTATTATGAAATGTTGACTTAAGATCATTTTAAAATTAGAGTTTCAGAAAACCCTCAAAGTTTGAATTTTAAAAGCTAATGTGATGAGACTTTGTCTTGTGAAGATTTTAGTAGTTAAGCTGTGAAACATTACATGGCCTGAAGATAACTGGTGATAATTGACATTCTCCTTTGGGAATATCTCATAGGAATGTGTTTCTTTACAATAAGTGTTGATGTTTCTTATTTCTCCATTAATCGTAGGTACAAGACAGTATTTACGTTTTTCTCTATTTAAGGGGACTTCTAAAACTTATTCTACATGAGAATTCTCTCTAGGCCACAGTTTTAAAATAATCTTTTGTTTTATCTCTAACCCTGACTTTGGCTTCATTCTTTGGGTTCATCACCTCTACTTAAATGTCCCCTAAACACATCAACATTAATCAGCCCAGGCTAAGTTCATCCTCAACTCCACCATGCTCTACCCCACCCACTTCATCACCATTCAGTTGATGGCACTACCACCAGCTAGAAATGTGGTTGAGTATACACTATGGTGGTTAAAGGGCTTGAGTTTGAAGTACCACTCTGCCACTTTCCATCTGTAAGAACCTGGAAAAAACTTAGCTTTTGCATATTGAAAAGGGGGATTAGAAAAGTACCTACATGCTATGGACTGAATGTTTATATCTCTCCCCAAATTCATAGGGGAAACCTAATCCCCAATGTGATGGGTTATAAAAAGAGACGTAAGATAACTTGTTACTTCTCTATCTCTCCATCATATGAGGCCATAACCAGAAAAGGGTCCTCACCAGAAATTGAACTTGCTGGCATGTTAATTTTGGACTTCACAGCCTCCCAAACTGTGAGAAATGCATTTCTGTTGTTTAAGCCACTCAATCTATGGTATTTTTGTTAAGTAGCTCAGACTAATTAACATACTACCAGATTAGACTTTTGCTGAATGTCACAATGTTTGCAGGACACTTAACATAGATTATAGTTCTAAGTGTGCAAAAAATGTTACTTTAGTGCCTAACATTCATTGACTCATTCATTGAACAACTTTTTGTTGAGTGCCTACCCTGTGCTAGGCTGAAGGATGCAAGACAAACAAGACAAATGTATTTTTGTCACTGATGAAATTTGCATTCTAATGAAAGAGATACAAAACAAGTATATGTGTTGCTATTGGGTCTTAATAAATACTATGAAGAAAGGCAAATTAGAGTTAGAGAATGACTAGGGTGAGTGCAAATTTTGTTTTTATTTTTTGAGATGGAGTCTTCCTCTTTGCCCAGGCTGGAGTGCAGTGGTCTCAGCTCACTGCAACTTCTGCCTCCTTGATTAAAGCAATTCTCCTGCCTCAGTCTCTCTAGTAGCTGGGATTACAGGCACCCACCACCATGCCTGGCTTTTTTTTTTTTTTCTTTTTTCTTTTGGTATTTTTAATAGAGACGGGATCTCACCATGTTGACCAGGCTCAACATGAGGTCTCAAACTCCTGACCTCAAGCAATTTGCCTACCTTGGCTTCCCGAAGTGCTAGGATTATAGACATAAGCCATTGCGCCCAGCCCTGGTGAGTGCAATTTTAAATACATAAGGAAAGACCTTTGTGAGAAAGTGGTTTTTGATTACAGACCTGCACAAAGTGAGAAGATTAAGCCCTGGCAACACTGGAGGAACATTCGAGTTAGAAAGGACTAGCAATGACAAGGCCCTGTGACCAGAGTGAGAGTCAATGTGGTTAGAGTATACAGTAAGCAAAGCAACGAGGAATATTAGATGTAGACCTAGATCTGCCCAATCATTGAGGGCAGGGTAAGCCATAAAAAGGCATTTATATTTTGTTCTGAGTGTAATGAGAAGATCTTAGAGAGTTTGGAGTAGGAAAGGAAGTTAATCTGGTTTACATTTTTTAAAGAACACTGGTTACTGTGTAAAGAAATGGCTGTAAAAAGGCAAGTGTGGAAACTGGGAAACAGAAAGGAAGACTGCTGCCTGAGTCCAGGTTAAGTGATGACAAAGGACTAGGACAGTGATGGTAGAAGGGCTAAGTGGTCAAATTTGGGATAGATTTGGATTGTAAGCAAGATTGACTGCAGACAAATTAAATGTGGATTGGGGAAAAGAAAGGAATCAAAGACGATTCCTAGGTTTTAAGCCTGAATAATTGGGAGAATGATGTTGCCATTTATCAAGACTTGAAATATTAAGGATGGACCAGGCTACAGACAAGTTCGGGGGGTTTCTTTGGGACATGTTGAGTATAAGATGCCTGGTACATTTCCAAGTGGAGGTGTCAGGTGGGCAGTTGGATTTAGGAGTCGAGCACAGCAGAGAGAGCAGGGCTTGAAATAAAAATTTGGAAGATATCATAATTTAGAACAGTCATTTTCAACTGGGAGACAGTTTTGCCTTTCAGAGATATTAGTCTGGAGACATTTTTTATTGAAACAACTCGGGTTGCTAATGGCGTTTAGCAAGCATACAGATGCCAGAGGTGCTGCTAAATATGCTACAATGCACAGGACAGCCTCATGCAACAAAGAATCATTAGACCTAAAATGTCAGCAGTTCTGGGGTTAAGACTCTGATTTAAGAATCTATTTAAATCTGTGTGACTAGATGAGATGGTTTAGGAGGGAGTTTAAACAGAGAATAGAAGAAGGCTGAGGTACTAACATTTTGAGGCAAGACACTGTGAGGAGGATGCAGTTAAGGAACAGCAAGAGAGAGTGGTCATTGAAGGAGAAGGAAAACCAAGAGTATGGTTTTGAGAAGCCAAGTAGAGAAAAATATTTCAAAGAGGAAATGATAACTGTCAAACGTTGTTGAAAAGTTATATGAAGATTAGGAACAGACCATTTGATTTGGTGAGATTTTGGAGACAAATGTGTGCAGTGGAGGAACAGACACAAGAGGCTGACAGGAGCAGGTTAAATAGAGAATATGAAGTATGGAGGTGGAGAAAGCAAACACAGAGAGAGTGAAGATGTAGGATAAAAATGGAGAGCACGTAGGGTTTAGAAAACATGTTTGTATCCTAAGAATGATCCCATATGGAAGAAGACACTAATAGTCTCTAAGATATAGATATTCATTTGACATTTGCTGCATGCATGAATTATCTTTGGCTCCCTCCCCTTTCCATTCAGTCATAGTTGTAGATATTGCAATGTTCCATCTAAATTCATTTCAGTGCACCCATTACTCAGCCTGCTGTGGGTAATCCAAGCTCACTGCCCCTCTTTTCGGGAGAACTGATCCCAACCTTTCCCATAAATGACATATTCCCTCTCTGGGAAGCCCATAGCCAATGATTGACTGGTGAGTGATAAACAGGGCTGGACCTACTTGTCTTAGCGAGGATGAGTTATGTCCTAAAAGCCATCCTACATGGATTAGGTGTTTACTTTACCTGAGATGACATCATGCTTCCATTTTTAGGACATCTCATTGTTCTCCAAAACTGCCTTTGTTTCAATCAATGTAATCCAAATTTCAGTCAGTAGAACAGAAGAAAAAATGCCAAAAAAGTCATGCCTCACACCTTTAATAAGTATTTCTCAGACACTCCACACACCATTTCTGCTTGCATCCCGTTGACCAGGCTGGCACCTAACTACAAATAAGCTGCAACATATAACCTTTCACTGGCAAGTGAGTACCCAGCTAATAACTGGAAGAAGGGGGCAATGCATATTGGCAACACAAGAAGTCTTAGTTATAAAAGTATCTTCTTCATTGCTGTTTTCTTAGATATAGCATAGGGCTGGCCCATATTAGGTATCAAGAAATATGGATTAAACTTTTCAGAAATAATAAACTAATATATTTGTGTGGTATCCTACAGATTTCAATATTATTTCACTTATTTGCTCATTTGACTCTCAAAATAGACTTATAAAGTAGATATCACTGTGTCTCTAGATTCCTGTAAATTGGCCAAGCCACTCAGCTAGTATGTGGCTAAGAAGAACCTATACTCAGGTCTTATGACTCTGAATATGATTTTTATTTCATATCACTACAGCAACCATGGGAAAAAAAAAAAGAAGTGTCTAGTTGTTCCTGGGAGATTTTTCCCCCTTACCTGGGCAATGAGCTATCAAAGACTAGGTTTGCAACCCCTTACCCTGGGGAAAACTGACTCCAGTGTTTTTTTAGCACAGCTGCAGGGACAGACAAACCAGGTCTAAAAACTTGTTTATCAATTTACCCGGCAGGGCATGAAATGCAGTGAATGCTTGACAATTTTTTAGGGAATAATTTTCTTTTAGATCTTGTGCTTTAAAAAGACCATATGGAGATGTTTAGTTTTACAACAAAGTTATAGCTAGCATGAAATGTTTATTAATCATGCCTAATAAATTACAATTTTCCAAACCTAGTTGGAAGTCAGAAACAAGGTATGGTTAATTATTTGCACAGCTTAGTCAATACCACTGACAGTCCAAGCTGTAGCATTGGAGAGATTGCATATCAACATTTCTATTTATTTTTTCTCCAATGAATAGTGCCTATAGAAGTATTATAAAACACACAGGATTTCATTGGACCTTTGAAGGCTGTAGTTCTGTAAGTTCTAATCTGAGGTAGGTTGACTTTGGCAGACTAATGATGTGTGGTCCGTTTGAGCTATGGATGTGATGCCGATAGCAAGGGGTGGTCAATAAATTAGAGAAATTTGGGATGAACTTTGAAAACCAGTGAAGGGGATACCAAAGAGGGCCAGGTAGTGACAAATTAGGTAGTGACTTCAGAACCTGAAAAACAACCAAAGAAAAACAAGCTAAAGGTTCTTCATGGTCTCTCCAACTATTTTGTGGGCAATCCCTTGGAATATTCAGTTTTGCTTTTGAGTGTTTCCTCTTAGTTTTTATATTTAGAAATTATTTCAGGGAGATGAAAGGTACCATGAAACTATATTGGGCTAGACCCATTTCTAGTTTGCATTCATTCATTCAAGAAACTTTTTGCGCATTTATCTATACAAGATGCTATAGACATAGGTTGGGGGAAATTTAAAAAAATCAGGGTTTATGTTCAATGAACTTACTGTCTGTTGATCTAAATAGTAACTCTCTGTGATAGTTCGTTTCACATGTCAACTTGGCTAGGCCACAGTACCCAGATATTTGATCAAATATTCTAGATGTTTCTTTGAAAGTGCTCTTTATATGCAATGAACATTTAAATCGATAGACCTTGAGTACAGCAGATTACAGGTGGGCCTCTTGAAATCAGTTGAATGCTTAAGAGGAAAAGATGAAGCTGTCCCAAAAGAGAGGAAATTCTTGCAACAGACTGCCATTGTACTAAAACTACAACTCTTCTCTGGTTATCTGGCTTCCCAGCCCACCTTGTAGGTTTTGGACTTGCCAAGCCTCCACAATTATGGGTGCTCAATTCCTTAAAATAAATCTCTCTTTCTCTATATGTGTGCATACATACTATTGGTTCTATTTCTCTGGAGAACCTTGACTAATATACTTTATATGGGACAAGTGGAAAACGTCACCAACAAAGTAATAGCTTGTTTTAATTAGTCATTTTTATTGCAACTTTTTAAATTTTAGATAGTAACACTTTACAAATTTACTATGATTAACAGTTTTCAAAGGGCTTTCACATGAGTTTCCCACTTGTTTATAAAACTTTTGATGGAAAATTAGGATAGAGTTCAATTATCCTCATTTTATAGATTTAAAAAATATTGTTCAGAGAGTTTATTACTTACTCAAAATCAGCTGGGAAGTGATAGCACTGGCATTAATACTCAGATACCCTGCCTCATAGTGGAGTAATCTTTCCATGACATCTTCCTGTACCTTTGGGTATATGAGAATATTCAGTCATGGTAGTATACAGACACACACATACACTTACACACACACACACACACACACACACACACACACACACACACACACACGTTATATCAGAAAAATACATACTGAAAAGAAAAAAACTCATGGACCTTATTGTAAGATAAAAACATTAAAAAGAAAATCTACAAGTTACCTAGGGGAACATTGGTTCAAGCTCAGAGAGAGGGCTACTTCTAATGTTCAATGGGATAACTCTGGGTATTTCTTGTATGGTTTAGGCAGGAACAGAGCTTCTTTTTTTTTTTTTTTTTCCTGTGTTCCAGCCTTATGATGTCTGTTGGACACAGGAAGAGTCAAACATAATAATGTTTCGAGATCTTGGAAAGCAGGAATGCAATGTTTTCTTAGAAATATGCAGAATATTAAGAAATTTTAATTATTCACACAGTTCAGCCAGGTTTTGATCCCTAACATTAGAAATTAGCACTTTAGGTACACTCCCTTTAAGGTGGTCAAATCCAAAAACGTCATAGGTTTATCTTGGCATGGTGTCATTCTGCCATAGGACAAAAAAACAAGGTAGTCATAAATAATTTAAAGCACCATTCATTGTCCTATCACAAGCTAATTTCTGCTAAAGTAGCTTCCAGTTCCTGTTGCCTTGTCTACGGGTACTTTCCTCTGCCCTTTCCCCTCAACCCTATTGTGGGCTTTGACTATAGGTGAAACATTAGTTACAGGGATTTGACATGAGCTACTTTGTGGAAGCCTACCTCTTAACTCGCTCAGCAGCAGCAGTGATTAATATATGGAAACAAAAAAAAGTGTTTAAAATATTAAACTCACAAATGGAAATTAAAACACACACACACACACACACTCTCACACTGTATTGATTAAAGAATTGAGGGATTATAAATAAAGTAGCTCATATATGACACTGACATTGATGGAGGAAGTAACTTAATCCATACTGTGGTGTTGGTCTGGGTACCAGTGACGGGACCTGATTCATCTTTGCTTCCCTGCGAAGGTAAAGGGCACAGAGAAGGTGCTCAGTAAGACATTTCTCCATGTATGAATGAACACTGAGTGTTAATGAGATGCTGTAGCTGGAGCATACTCTTCCTTTCACTCCGTAGGGTAAACTGAGCAGTAGGCAGGTTCAAAGTTAGCTTCAGTCAGTCAGATTGATTCCTGGTGAGGATCTGCTTGAAGTCCATGGACAATGGAAGCACCGGAAATGCCTTCCTCTAGAATGCCCTTCGTAACTGGGACACATTCCCCATCAGAAACCGTTCAAATTCCATACTTGTTTGTTAGCAGCCTCCTATACCATCTATAAACTGCTGTTTTCTAAGTGTTTTAGCATACTTAGGACTCTTTTTCTAGCCCAGAGAAAGTGGGCCATTTCCCTCCCTTTGTGCTGCTCATCAGCTTTCCCTTGGGCTGTTGCAGCTCTGTTGTAAGTGCACCTCAAAGTGGATTTGGTTTGAACACAACCTGTCACAGCAGTTGTGGCAGGGTTATTAGGTGACAAGTACATTCTTGTGGTTTCTGAAGGAGAACATTTGTGATGGTGGGGAGCACAGTGCCCTGGGAGTCAGGAGACCTGGATTTCCCTCCCAGGAGCTGTGTGAAGTTTGCATGATGACTTTTTTTCTCTCTGACCTAATTTCCGTTTCTGTAATTGAGAAGGTTAGCTCATGTGCTCTTCAGATTTATCTTCAACTAAATGTCCTCTTGGTCTGCTAAAATGTTTTCCAAATGAGTGTTAACTGCTATATTAGGAAAGGAGGTCTTAAAATTGAGATTGGAGAATAAGATTGGAGAATAACCAACCTTCACAGGCACAGTCTCCACTACATACCATGCAATGTGTCTATTTTGATATTTTGCAAACTTATCTGTGTAACTGGCAAAATAATAGTTCCTTCCTCACGAAGTTGTTGTGAAGATTAAAATATATGTTGCATTTGAAATAGCAAAAAGCAAGGCTCAGGGTAACACTAAATAAATATTGCTTATTTAGGGGATTGACGGAAAACAGAGAGAGAGAAATAAACGGCAAGAGAGGGAAGATTAAACATTCACAATCAACTGATACTTTAACTTTCACAGGTGGAAATGAAATGCAATAAAAAAGAATTGATTCCAAGCCTTATACTGCAAGTATCCCTGACCTGTTCGTTCAAAGTATGAATGAACAAAAAGTAGTTTTCTATTATAAAGCTTTTTATTTGGATCAAGAAACATGCTCTTTGCTTGGGGTATCAGGGGAGGCTTACATATGTAAGCATTTAAAAAAAAACTTGCCCAAATCATAAATTCATATAATGATTCTAGTGGAAGAATAATATACACGTGTGTGTAAATGTGTGTATGTGTGTCTGTCAGTGTGTTTGTCAGTTATTACTATTTAGTATTTTTCAAATGATGTACAACAAACATGCAGAAAATGTCTTTTGGCGTCATTACCTGTTTCTCTACAGTCTCTTCCAAACTCCTCCCACAGAACTTAGCAATTTTGGGAGGTAGTTTTGTATGTCTTTTTCCAGTGTTTTTTATCGAAACTTAATTCTTCTCTTTTGTTTTCATAGAGACAGGGTCTCACTCTGTCACTCAGGCTGCAGTGCAGTTATGTGATCATATCTTACTGCAGCCTCAAACTCCTGGGCCCAAGTGAGCCTCCTGGCTCAACCTCTTGAGTAGCTCAGGCTACTGCACCGAGCTATACCTTGCTTTTGGATCTAACTCTGTATCCTATAAATCTTTTCACACAGTAGGGCAGATTACATTTTTCAAAAATGGTGACAACAGCAGCACCCAATCCCACCTGCTTTGCTTCCAGTGTGACTTTGACACTGTTTCCATCAAGGGATGGGCCCATGTTCCCACTCCTTGAATCTGGATGGAGTTGCGACCATGGAGAAAATGATGCAGTGGGAAGAGGCTAGAATATAAAAGGTGATGCAGCTTCCTTCTAGCTATGTCTTTAGGATAGTGATCTTGGAACCCAGCCATCATGTAGGGAAACCTAAGCAATCATTGAGAAGCCCTGTGAATGTGCTGTGGCTCCAGCCCCAGCAGAGGTTCCATAAGCCAGCGTCAAGCACCACACATGTAAGTGAGTAAACCTTCCCATGAAATTAGCCTCCAGCTAAAGAGGACACCCAGCCTTCAAGCCTTCTCAGTTAAGGTCCCGTATGTCCTGGAACAGAGATAAGCTGTCCTCACGAGGCCTTTTTAAAATTCTTGGCCTAGAGAGAATTTATGAAAATAATAAAGTGGTTATTTTATGTCAGTAAGTTTAAGATGGTTTGTTTTGCAGCATTAGTCAATTAGAACAGAGTTTCCACTTTTTTTAAAAATTTTTACAGCTTTATAGTATTCTATGTTAGAGCTAAATCATATTTTCTTTAACTACATTCCTATAGATACCTACTTGAGTGGTTAAAATTTTTGGCTTTTGAAAAATATCTTCTAATAAATAACCTCATTCATATATCATTTTAAATAGATTCAGGTGTATTTATGAATACATTTCCTAAAGTGAGATTTCTGGGGCAATAGTAAATGAATTTGTATGCTTGATTGTTATTTCCCAATTTTCTTTTATAGTTGTTATATGTATTTACACTTATACCTGTGGTATCTAAGAGTGCTTGTCTCAATACAGTCTTGCTAAAGTATATTGTGGCACTTTCAGTTTTGTTACTATCATAATAAGTAAACTGTGGTATCCCTTTGTTATAATTTACATTTCTTTTATCGTGTGTGAATTTGAGCAAGGTTTTGTATGAATGTACTTTTAGGTAAACTATCTCTTTGTATCTTATTTTCATGTCTAGGTGCTCTTATTCAATATCAAGTAAGTTAGTCCTGTATCTAAAAAGTGATTTGCAGATATTTTTCCTATTTGTCAGTTCCTTTCAGCTGTCCTTACCATATTTTGAACAAAGTGAAATTTTTTAAATTTTTGCTTAAAATTATCTATATTTCTATGGCTTTTGGATTTTGAGCCTTAATTAAAAAATACTTTCCCTCTCCCATGTAATAAATTATTTCTCTATCAGTATACATCATTATATGTTATATATATATATAAAATATATACATTTAAGCACATAGCATGTATTAAAGTATTTTAAAATGTAGAGCTCAGGAAACAGAACAGAGACTTCTGGGGCAGCCACACAGGGTGGTTGAAGGCAGCAGCATGGAGACGTCCCCAGGGCAGTGGCTCTCAGACTTTCACGTGCTTCAGAGTGGCCAGGGAGGCCCAGCACAGTTCCCCAGCAGTAGAACACATTTAATAAGCGCAGTTTCCTTCCCTAGCAGGAAACATTTGCATAGAGTTTTCAGATCTTAATCTAAAGAAATGAGCTGGCTGGGCGTGGTGGCTCACGACTGTAATCCCAACACTTTGGGAGGCCGAGGCAGGCGGATCACCTGAGGTCAGGAGTTCAAGACCAGTCTGGCCAACATGGCAAAACCCCGTCTCTACTAAAAATACAAAATTAGTTGGGCATGGTGGCAGGCACCTGTAATCCCAGCTACTTGGGAGGCTGAGTCAGGAGAATGGCTTGAACCCGGCAGAGGTTGCAGTGAGCTGAGATCCAGCCTGGGCGACAAGAGCGAGACTCTATCTCAAAAAAAAAAGAAAAGAGAAAAAAGAAATGAGCTATACGGGAGTTTCAGAAAATATGGACTGTCTTTTAGTT
>NW_016803392.1:2981234-2991091 GCF_001698545.2 Rhinopithecus bieti
TTTTCTTAAAAAAGATTTTGAATTCTATCACTGATTTTTAAAGAAGTATTTCTCTTCTTTTTCTATTTTATCATTCCCGGTATTTATTATGTATAGCTTAACTTTACTTTTGAAATTTTAATCTTTTGTTTTTTTAATTTTAGTGACTTTTGACAGAATTCCTTTATCTGATCTTCCAGGAAATAATTTTGCTATTCTAGCACATCTATTTTGTTATATAGCTTATCTGTTAAGTTCTTTATATTTTTGAACATGGATTTCTGCTTTGTCCTGCTTCATGTTACTAATACCTTCCCTTATCTCTTTTACAGCATTCTTAACGATTATTTTTAAAACTTTAGTTATCTCATCCAATATTTTGGCCTTATCTAGCATAGGGTGTCCATTTTGCACTCTTTTTCTCTTTTAAATTGTTGTTGTACCCCTCAAATGTCTGGCTATTTTTGCCTGTGAGCAGTAAATAGACAAAATTGAGTCATTCTGGTTTCATGCTCTGAATTATTATAGTATCCTCTCCCTGTCCATTGCAAGAGAACATAACGAAGACCAGTGTCAACTCTTCCTGACACAATGTCATTATATTTGTAGCCCAAACTCCAATATGCCATACAAGCCTTATTCTCCTTACCTTGAAACATGAGGGAAAATACGTGTATTTCAAATCTTTCAGCGTAATCTGCTCCCTAGATTAATATTCCTATTTTCACAGATTGCAGCAAAATAGAAGTTGTTTTACTCTAGAAACAGAATGCCAGCCCTGTCTGCCTAAGGTCATGACTTTAAACTTCCTTCTCTGAGTTGTCTGTTATTGTAGGCTTAGTTGATCTTAAGTTCTTATGGCTCCACCAATGCCACAAAAGGTCAAGTAGGTGGAAAAGCTGAGGTTGCATTTTGAAAATTGCAGAATGCGTGTTTCTCTAGGTCTGGGGCCAGCTACTTAATCTTCTGGACCCAGTGTAAAATGCAGAAAAAAAGCCAGAAAAAGGGTCATGATGGTTACTAAAATAAATAGTTTTTCTCTTTCTTCGGTGGTCTCACTCACCCTTAACTTGTCACAGTGTTTTTTGATTTACAATTTAATGTCATTGTAAGTAGGGAAAAGTTGAATTTTGTCTTTTTTTTCCCCTTGAAAAGGTCACATGCTCTCATCACCACGTACTCTGCAAGCTGTCGTTCCCACACCTGACGAGAAAAGTTACATTTTAAATAATTAACAATAATTTTACCATTCATCTTTATACTATGCAATGCCAATTATAATGCAAATATAAAGGCATTTAAGTTGTATGTGATATCACCAAAATTACATAGTTCATACATAAATATTTTGTTCTTACCAAAACAGAATAAAAAAAAAAAAACTGCACTCAATTCTTTTTATTTCACTTGATGGATATACATTCTACCAACACTTTATATCCTTGGTTTACAAATGAGTAAGAAAGGACCAAAAGGTAAAGAAACAAAACATAGGTAAGTAACAGGAATGAGAAAGACTAGGATAGGTATGCTTGGTTGTTGTGCCTCTTAGAATCCCATTGTCTTCTTTCTGGTTTGAAGGAAGTTCTGGTTCTAACAGAAAGCATAGTCTCTGAGACGAGTGCCCTTGCATACTTAGTTCATGCCTATCTTATACTTGCTGTCCAGTCTGTTTGTGATGTTACAACAAAATACCATAGACTGGATACTTTATAAACAACAAAAATTTATTTCTCAGTCCTGGAGGCTGAAGTCCAAGACACCTGTGGGTATAGTATCTGGTGAGGGTCTGTTTCCTGGTTCATAGATAACACCTTACTGTGTCCTCACAAGGTCCCTTGGGTCTCTTGTATAAGGGCACTAATTTTATTTATGAGGGCTCCACCCTCATGACCAACTCACCGTTTAATGGTCCCAACTCTTAATGCTGTTGCACTGGGGACTAGGTTTCCACATATGAATTTTGGAGGGACACTCAGAACCTAGCATTTCAGAACCTAGCATTTGTTTGAAGTTTGGTTCAATTCTCATGCATTGTGAGTTCACCAAAATTCTGTGCTCATGGGGTATCTCCAGTGCTATAAGCAAATTTGGTGGCAAGGAACAAGCAGATCTGCATTATGTCCTCTGCTTGTGACCTTGCTCCATTGTTCTATTTGACTTCACTTACAAAACATAAGTTCGATGATAAAGTTATTAACAATTTCAAGATGGTTAATGATATGGTTTGGCTGTATCCCCACCCAGATCTCATCTTGAATTGTACTCCCATAATTCCCACGTGTTGTGAGAGGGACCTGGTGGGAGATAATTTGAATCATGGGAGCAGTTTCCCCCATACTGTTCTCATGGCAGTGAATAAGTCTCACGAGATCTGATAGTTTTATCAGGGATTTCTGCTTTGGCATCTTCCTCATTTTCTCTTCCTGCTGCCATGTAAGAAGTGCCTTTCACCTCCTGCCATGATTCTAAGGCCTCTCCAGCCATGTTCATAGATAGCACTGTAAGTCCAATTAAATGTCTTTTTCTTCCCAGTCTCAGCGGTGTGAAACAGATTCATACAGTGAATTGGTACCAGTAAGTGGGCATTGCTGAAAAGGTACTCGAAAATGTGAAAGTGACTTTGGCACTAGGTAACAGGCAGAGGTTGAAACAGTTTGGAGGGCTCAGAAGAAGACAGGAAAATGGGGAAAAGTTTGGAACTTACTAGGGACTTGTTGAATGGCTTTGACCTAAAGCCTGATAATGATATGGACAATCAGGTCCAGGCTGAGGTGATCTCAGATGAAGATTAGGAACTTGTTGGAAACTAGAGCAAAGGTGACTCTTGTATTTTTTAGCAAAGAGACTGGAGGCATTTTGCCCCTACCCTAGAGATTTGTGGAACTTTGAACTTGAGACAGATGATTTAGGGTATCTGACAGAAGAAATTTCTAAGCAGCAAAGCATTCAAGAGGTGACTTGGGTGCTGTTAAAGGCATTCAGTTTTATAAGGGAAGCAGAGCATAAAAGTTTAGAAAATGTGCAGTTGGACAATGTGATAGAAAAGAAGAAAACATTTTCTGAGGAGAAATTTTCTGCTGTAGAAATTTGCACAAGTAATGAGGAGCTGAAAGTTAATCCCCAAAACAATGGGGAAAATGTCTCCAGGGTGTGTCAGAGGTCTTCAAGGCAGCCCCTCCTGTCACAGGCCCAGAGGCCTAGGAGAAAATGGTTTCATGGGCCAGGCCCAGGATCCTCATGCTGTGTGCAGCCTAGGGACTTGGTGCCCTGTGTCCTACCCACTCCAACCATGACCGAAAGGGGCCAGTGTAGAGCTCAGGCTGTGGCTTCAGAGGGTCGAAGCCTTAAGCCTTGGCAGCTTCCATGTGGCGTTGAGCCTGCGGGTGCACAGAAGTCAAGAATTGGGGTTTGGGAACCTCTGCCTAGATTTCAGAAGATGTATGGAAATGCCTGGATGCCCAGGCAGAAGTTTGCCGCAGGGGCAAGGTGGTCATGGAGAACCTCTGCTCCAACAGTGTGGAAGGGACATGTGGTGTTGGAGCCTACACACAGAGTCCCTACCAGGGCACTGCGTAGTGGACCTGTGAGAAGAGGGCCACTGTCCTCCAGACCCCAGAATGGTAGATCCACCAACAGCTTGCACCGTTTGCCTGGGAAAGCTGCAGACACTCAATGCCAACCTGTGAAAGCGGCTGGGCGGGAGGCTGTACACTGCAAAGCCACAGGAGTGGAACTGTCCAAGACCATGGGAACCCATCTCTTGCATTAGCCTGACCTGGATGTGAGACTTGGAGTCAAAGGAGATCATTTTGGAGCTTTAAATTTGACTGCCCCACTGGATTTTTGACTTGCATGGGCCCTGTAACCCCTTTGTTTTAGCCAGTTTCTCCCATTTGGAATGACTGTATTTATGCAATACCTTTACCCCCATTGTATCTAGGAAGTAACTAGTTTGCTTTTGATTTTACAGGCTCATAGGCGGAAGGGACTTGCCTTGTCTCAGGTGAGACTTTGGACTGTGGACTTTTGAGTTAAAGCTGAAATGAGTTAAGACTTTGGGGGACTGTTGAGAAGGCAAAATTTGTTTTGAAATGTGAGGACATGAGATTTGGAGGGGCCAAGGGTGGAATCATATGGTTTGGCTGTGTCCCCACCCATGTCTCATCTTGAATTGTATCTCCCATAATTCCCACAGGTTGTGAGAGGGACCTGGTGGGAGATGATTTGAATCATGAAGGTAGTTTCCCCCATACTGTTCTCATGGTAGTGAATAAGTCTCATGAGATCGGATGGTTTTATCAGGGGTTTCCTCTTTTGCATCTTCCTTATTTTCTTTTGCTGCCACCATGTAAGAAGTGCCTTTCACCTCCTACCATGATTCTGAGGCCTCCCCAGCCATGTGGAACTATAACTTCAATTAAACCTCTTTTTCTTCCCAGTCCCGGGTATGTATCTATCAGTGGCATGAAAATGGACTAATATAGTTATAGCACAGCATTAAAACAAGCCCAGAACCCTTTTGGATGTAGGGTCCTGTGAGACTGCACAGGTTGCCCATTCATGAAGCCAACCCTGCCTGGACCACTTCAAGGATTCTCACTTTCAGCATTACCCAATGATAAGGGCATTTGCCCTTGTTGAGAAAGGAGAAACAATGAGGTGACAAAGGGCTCATGGATGAAGAGGTTAGAGCCACCAGTGAACAATTGCATCAGCTCCTCCACTGAGGTGAACACTGGGCCTATATTTGAGTTACTTTGTGAGGGAAAAGACATTGTAAGGTGCCAGTAGTAAGTGCCCTGCAATTGCACTCAAGGGGCCTGTGCTCTGATCTCAGCTTGGCCCGTACTAGGCATGACACAACTTCTCTGAGTGCCAATGTTCTCATCTACAAATGGGGATAATAATATTGGATGCCTCATAGGGCTTCTGTGAGAAGTAAATAGTGAATGATAAACACACATTGTAGGTGCCGCTAAATGTCATTTTTTATTCCCACTCAGGAAAGTTATTAATTCTGTGCTATCAAAAATTGATAGGTAGAAAGCCCTGTTCTGAAGAAAATCTGGAAGGAGGATTGAAAACGTCTGTAACTTGGCTCTAGCCAAGGCTTTGGTTCCAAGGATAGTAGCAGGCTGACTATTAAAGATGATAATGTCTCTTGATCATCATTAAGCTTTATAATATCAGTAAATTATTAAAGTTATATTTTTGGTAATCACTAATTATTTGATGACAGAATTGCATATATGAGAGAAATGAACAGTTATGCACCTAAATTATACCTTTGGAATAATTCCCTTTACTTCTGTTTTAACGTATGACTGAAGTTGCCTAGGGTGTGTGTGTGTATATATGTGTGTGTGTATATATATATAAATGTATGTATATATGCACACACACATATACATACACATATATATTTATAGTTTCACCTTCTGTAAGTGAATTTTATTCAGTTTCCTTCCTATTTGCATGTAAATATGTCACTTCTCATTTCCTGGCAGCGTAAGGGGACCAGCAAATGTTGGCCAGTCTGCTGCTTGGATTCACAATCACCCGCCACTAAACTGGCATAGACTTTATTTGTGCTGAGTTTTCTTTTTATTCTGTAAATCTGTAGTTATTGCAATCACTGATGCACGACTATAGGGTCTGTAAGAACATATTCTTGGCTGGGAAATGATTCCATGGTTCATTTTACCCTTGAAAGCCTATAGAAGTAAGTACAACTCTCCAAAGGACAGCAGGGAGAAGGCAAAAGAGGAAGAGGCAGACAGGGACCCAAAGGACACTTAGCCTTTCAAGGGACTGGGCAGGCTAGCTGTTTTATCAGAGCCATAGGCTGTGGGATCATCTATAAAGGAGATCCACACACTTCAGAGAACTTGGCTCCAGACTGGGGATACATTAACATCTATAGAAAATTATTCCTGATCCTATCTTTTCTTCTCCCACATATTCATCCCCTAAAACACCTATTTCAAGCCATGCTGTATGTCTCCATTGACAAAAATATTTCTTAAGCCCTAGACATTTTCCACTCACTTCTAGGTCCAGGGAACTGTAACTCTATATTTAAAAGAATTTAAAAGAGTGGAGTAATCCATAAAGCAACCAAACTTTTTTCTCTTCTTTGACTCCAAACTCCCTCAGAGACCTGATTTTTTCATGATATTTAATGAAAATGTGGGAAGTTTCCATAGTTTACCCAGCCTTCTGGATATGGTAGGTTTAAAAAAAAATCCTTAGTTTAAGGTGGTCACAAGAACAGTAATTAAAATAAATCCTCCAGTGTAATAAAAATTCCTTACTTAATTCCAAGTTCACAAATCTCCCTTTTTTCAGTTGAGACCTGCTGTGGTGGGATGATTTTTCCTTTTTCCCATCCCCATTGTCCTTTACTTCTTATCTATTCCTTCTCAATAGGGAGCCTCTGACTTCCACAAGGAGATGGAGAAGTATGTGGTAGAAAACATTTTTGTTGACTATACTCTTTTGAACTGGCACATTGCCCTTTCTGGATTCCTCATAGATGTTGCTGTCTCATGAGATGCTTTCCTAAATTTATGGAATACACTACTTCTCCAGAAAGGACCCACTTTTTAGGAAGAGGTGGGATGTTTCCTTCAACTGGCCACCTAAGTTTCTGGGCTCCACATGTGATGATATCTGGTTGTGCATTCCCTAAAAACTGTCTTCTTGAGTGGTAACCCAAATTATCCCAGGCTTGATCCTAGTAAGTGGTTCAGATTTAGTATCTTCACACATATTATTTTGCTATTGGCCTTTGGAGTGTAATTCCATTTCAACATCCTGTTGTGTTACGATGAGGACAATGAAGGCAGAAACAGCATAGTAGTTGAAAGCAAAGGCTTTAAGCTTGGGTAATATGGCGAGACCCATGTCTACAAAAAAAAAACAACAACCAGGTGTGATGGTGCATACCTATAGTCCCAGCTACTTCAGAGGATTCCTTGAGGCCAGGAGTTCAATGCTGCAGTGAGCTATGATTGCGCCACTGCACTCCAGCCTAGGCAACAGAGGAAGACTCTGTATCAAAAAAAAAAGAAAAAAAAAAAAACAAAAGCAAACGCCTTATGGTTCATGTTCTGTGTTTTTAACTGAAGAGCTGTGTGACTTTGTGCAACTTAACCTCTCTGAGCCTCAATTTCTTTATCTGTAAAGTGGAATGCTAATACCTAATTCAAAGCTTTATCTGTAAAGTGGAATGCTAATACCTAATTCAAAGACTTGTTATTGATGAAATAATGATAAGATCTAGCACACAGGCACTCAACCAACGTAGGATATTACACCTGACGTACCATTTCTCAGCAGTCATATGGTCCTGGATTTACCCTGTGCTGTGGGAAGAAGCAAGTGGTCCAATACTAGATTTGCCATTACATGCTCTACAACAGTTATGAAACTGTTTTTCAAAAATACTCCAGCCAGCCACTTAAGAAGAGATCTTTATTTGATGGGTAATGTGTTCAATTTTTAAACTGTCTGCATGTATAATTTCTCATGTCATTTTCATGACACCCATGTAGAGCAGGCAAAAGAAGGCAGTGCATTTGGCCCTCTGTATCCATGGGTTCTGCATCCCTGTATTCAACCAACCCTGGATTGAAAAAAATTTTTTTAAATTGCATCTGCTACTGAACATGTACAGACTTTTTCATCATTATTTCCTGAACAATATAGTTTAAAAACTGTTTACCTGGCATTGTACTAGGTACTATACATGATCTAGAGATAATTTAAAGTATATGGGAAGGTGTGCATAGATTATATGCAAACACTACAGTATTTTATAGAAGGCACTTGAGCATTCATGGATTTTAAGTCTGACAGATGTTCTGAAACCAATTCTCCAGGGATACAAGGGGAAGACTGTATATTCACCTCTTTACAGATTGGGTGTTTGGGATGTTGTAGGGCAAAGGCTGTAATGACAGTACTAGACCCAGAACCCAGGTCATCTGGCTTCCCGGTGCTTTTCATGCTGCACTGGCTGTCTCACACTCTGTCACAACATTATTTGCCAAATGAGCTCTGAGTTTAGCATTAAGGTGGAAGAGATGTTATTCCCTGTGGCGACAGTTTAGTTGGAGGCTTTAGAAGAGAGAAAAGTTTCTTGCACACACGGGTTTTCATCTGTGCAGGTGGCTTTCTGGGGCGAGTGGACAGGAATGAATGTATTTGGTAAGTTACATTACAGGCCTGTGCTGACCCGTTAGTGCACTGGTCTCTCCTTTCCTTCCTACAGCACCAGTTTTCTCTAAAAATACCCCACTAGACAGGCCATAACCGAGTGGAACATGTGTGACATCCAGCTGTGCTTTCATTACCATTTGTTTAATTGGTCTCACACTGTTTTCCTCATTTTTTATGTGTGGTGTTTTTGGTTTAACTTGTCTGAAACCAGCTTGGCCTTGAGCTGTAAACCTTTTATGAGGGGAACTTGCTGATGTGGTGGAAAATCAGGGCAGCTGGCTGGGCCTGGCTGGCAAGTTGAACATTCCAGCCCTGACCTTAACCATTCAATGATTTGTTTGCTCTTCGGTGTTCCTTTTTTAAAATGTAAATTCCTGAAAACTTTAAAGAAAGACTATTTCTCTGACCAAACCGCCTAAGAATATTTATTCTAAAATGTGTAGTAACACATTGGTAAACTGAGAATTAGATAAGCTTGGGAATGAAGGGTTGTTTGGCAATTATTGCTGTTTGAGGAGGATAAAAGCACTTATAATTTAAATAATCATGAGTAGGACATTTTGTTCCAGTCACTGTTACTAATTAACCACTAAGCAGCAGCTCAGTATGGCAAATGCACTTGGAGGAGGCAGAAGTCCAGATGGTGGGCTATGATCCAGAAGTTTGGGCGTCAGTCAAGACTGCAAGGTGATTACAAGGTGACCAAGAGGGAGGTGACAGCTGGCATTTGCAGAAAGGTATCTTTGTTGGTACCTGCTGCTGGTGACTACTTAATGTGTTGAGTAGTGTGAGATAATAGTTTAATATATTCACAAAGAATCATGATGTAGAATGTATTCATATTGTATAGCTTAGCTTTCATTCTCAGTTATGCTCAAACTGAGCTTTTATACAGGGAAAAAAGAAACACACACGCACACACACACATGCACACACACACACATACACACATACACAGAGTAACACCAAGGGGCAAAGTTCCTTTAGGAACTAGTCATTTACTTGCACATTTAACCAATATTTATTGAGCAACTACCATCTCCTAGATGTTATAACTGTTCTAGGATCATGTGAAAATGAGACTACTACCCTCAAGAAATTTACAATCCATTAGAAGAAAAAAGTTACTGGCTGGGTGCAGTAGCTCACGCCTGCAATCCCAGCACTTTGGGAGGCCGAGGTGGGTGGATCGTTTGAGCTCAGGAATTTGACACCAGCCTGGGCAACATGGTGAAACCCCATCTCTACCAAACATACAAAAATTAGCTGGGTGTGGTGGCACGTGTCTGTGGTTCCAGCTACTTGAGAGGCTGAGGCAGGAGGATCACTTGAGCCTGGGAGGTGGAGTTTGCAGGGAGCCAAGATTGTACTCCAGCTTGGGCAATAGAGCGAGACTTCATCTTAAAAAAAAAAAAAACAAAAAAACAGAGAGATAAACTACCATGAGAAATTTTAATTTAGGAAAGAATGTATTAAGTGTCACAGTCACAAAGTTTAAAAAGAAAACAGTATCACAGGAACAAGGAAGAAGTTTCTTCCGGAGGATTTATTTAAAACACCAACAGCAATCTTTGCAATAAAAGCAAAACAGGTTTTATTCTGTTTGGTGCAAATTACCTCAGTTGTCTATTGCACCTGCATTCACTAAATAA
>NW_016803393.1:0-1240 GCF_001698545.2 Rhinopithecus bieti
TCAAAAAAAAAAAAAAGAAAAAAAAAAAAGAAAAAATGCTGCCTTTTTCCTCCTCTGTCCTTTCTTCACAGATGGCTGGCTGTGTCCCCATGCTACAGGGCACTGCCCTCAGATGTATCCTCCAAACTGGGAAAAGTTGATTTCCCAAGCCTTAAACTGGTTGGCTTGGGATTGAGTTTGAGGGGTTGGAAGCCAGAAGCTTGACATACTAGAAAAAGGATAAGAGTTTTTTTAAACTAGTCGGGCTTTTGGCCTCCCTGTCTCTGTGCAAATCAGTAAAGAGAATGATAAGGATCACTGTTTATATTCTCTTTAAAGTTTTAATTATGAAAAAGTATTTGTGAGGTTGGTCTTAAGCTGTAGCCAATCTGGTGTTCTTTGCATGTCTCTCTGTATGATTCTGTCAGAAATAGGGTTACCATAGAATGCGATGTGGGCCTAGGACTCCATAGGCCCACTCTTCAACCCAGTCTAGCAAACCGGTCAGTGGCAAACTTTGCTGCAGGTCTCCATCTTGTTTTACTTCCTTGAAAGTGTGACCTGTAACCATGTGGCAGTGCTTTCTTTTAGGCTCTGCCATTTTACAATGGTGGCCTGGGTTCAATTCTGGCTTGGGTAAAGGGTCCTTTCTAGTTTGATATCTGCATGGCCTTTACTATTTGTTGATTCACTCCCCCTTCATGAACCACCTTCAATTTTCCTTTCTCTGAGCACCTGAGAGATTACCTTTGGTAAAGTTCAAAAGCCAGAAATATTGGCTGCTTGGCATGGGCAAAGTCAGGTAATAAGGGATTTAAAAGGATTTTCTGAAAGAGCACTCAGCTTAATTAAAAGTGGATATCCAAGTTATAGGTATATTAGACCTTTTTGTTTTTCTCCTCTTGGATCTTATTTTGTTGGAAAAGGTTGTTTTCTCAGTTGACTGAATTCTTTTTCTCCATTTTTTCTTGCCACCCTTAATGCATGCATGGGAGGCCCTAAGATAATTTCTGATGGCCTGGTAAAAACAGAAAAGGTGCCACTAATTCCACTTTTGGAGAAACCTCTGTTTTTCTCATGGAGCTCCAGGAATTAGAGGCAGATAGATCCCTTTCAAAATCTGCTTTTGTCTTCCAGCTATACCTGTTTATTAGGCCTTAGAAACTGCATACTTTCCTAGCCTTGCTCTTAAAGGGCCCCACTTAGAGGCCAATAGTCCAATAAGGAGATTGGTGAACAGAAAATCTTTTTTTTTTTTTTT
>NW_016803394.1:0-1039 GCF_001698545.2 Rhinopithecus bieti
GATACTTCTGAGGGCAACAAGGCTTATGGCGTCAAAGAAAATATCCTCAGACAAAAGCTAGAAAGAAGCTTCTTAGAAACTTCTTTGTGATGTGTGAATTCATCTCACAGAGTTACACTTACGTTTCATGGAGCAGTCGATTAACACTGTCTTTGAGGAACCTGAGAAGGGCTACCTTGGATCGCATTGCAGCCTAGGCTGTTACAGGAAATATCCTCAATTAAAGACGTGAAAGAAGCTTTGTGACAAACTATTTTGTGATATGTGAATTCATCTCACAGAGTAACAACTTAGTCTTCATGAAGCAGTTTACTAACAGTGTTTTCGTGGAATCTGCAAAGTGATATTTGGGAGCGCATTGAGGGCTATGGTGAAAACGGAAATATCCTCAGATAATAAGTAGAAAGAAACTTTCTCAGAATTTGCTTTCTGATGTGTGAATTCACAACACAGAGATTCACTTTTCCCTTCTTACAGCAGTTTGCTAACATTGTTGTCGTGGATTCTGCCAAGTGATATTTGGGAGCTCATTGAGGGCTATGGTGAAAAAGGAAATATCCTCCAAGAAAAACCGGAATGAAGCTCTCTGAGAAACAGCTTTGTGATGTGTGCATTCATTACAAAGTGTTACACCACTCTTTCATGGAGGAGTCTGCTAGTACTGACTTTTTGGAAGCTGAGAAGTGATGTCTTGGATATCATTGAATCCCATAGTGAATAATGAAATATCTTCAGATAAACCTGCAGAGAAGCCTTCTCAGAAACTTCTTTGTTGTGGGTGAATTCAGCTCACAGTGTTAGATGATTGTTTTCATTCAGAAGCTCGCTAACAGTTTTTTCACAGAAACTGCAATAAGACACACGGTGGTGCTTCGAGACCACAAATAACCTCAGCTCAACCAAGAAAGAAGCTTTCTGAGAAACTGCTCTGTGATGTGTGAATTCAACTCACTGAGTTACCTCTGTGTTTCATGGAGCAGTTGGCGAGCCCTGTTTCTGTGGAATCTGAGAACTGATATTTCGGATTCCTTTGAAGACT
>NW_016803395.1:0-1542 GCF_001698545.2 Rhinopithecus bieti
TACAAGCTGGCCTATTATAGTCTTTCCTGCAAAATGCACAGTGAATTGCAAATGTTTGCATTTCCCATTAACAAGAAAATTAGTGTCTCTAGATATAGTAGTCTTCTCTGGGCCAGCATTAAATGTCTGTTTTGTTCTTTTCAAGTTGCTCAAGTTCATAATGGGGCCTTGGGCCTCATTTTTTTTTTTTTTTTTTGGATACAGAGTCCCGCTCTGTTGCCCAGGCTGGAGTGTGCAATGGCGCATTCTCAGCACACTGCAACCTCCGATTCCAGGGTTCAAGTGATTCTCCTGCCTTAGCCTCCCAAGTAGCTGGGACTACAGGTGACTGCCACCACATCCTGCTAATTTTTTTTGTATTTTTAGTAGACACGGGGTTTTGCCATGTTGACCAGGCTGGTCTCTAACTCCCGACCTCAGGTGATCTGCCTGCCTGAGCCTCCCAAAGTGCTGGGATGACAGGCATGAGCCACCGCGCCCGGCCTGGTCCTGATATCTTTCACTTACTCTTCACAATTGTGTGTGACTTCTTTCCTGGTTGCAGGATTGGTTACAAACTCCTCTGTTAAGCCTGAATTAATCTTTACTCTCTGCTTCCTGGACCACATCCTTGAATGCTTGCATCCTAACAACCAGTAAGACACCTCCCTACCGCCTGTTTTATTCTGGCAAATCACAAACTGATACTTCTAGCACTTTGGGAACAAAATTCTTCTACAGGACACAAATGCATTGCTGCTAGGAAGCTCTTAATGCCTGAAAACGTGTGCCAGGACTCGGAGCTCAGGTGTGTGTGTGCATTTGCGTGTGTTGGATTGTTATAAATTTATTAATTTATTTTGGGCAGTTTTTGGAAAAGATAGCCTCATAGGAAATCACTACTGTTCAGGGAAGTATTAAATATGAAATGAGTGGGCCGGGCGCAGTGGCTCACGCCTATCATCCCAGCACTTTGGGAGGCCACGGTGGGTGGCTCACCTGAGGTCAGGAGTTTGAGACCAGCCTGGCTAACATGGTAAAACACCTTCTCTACCTAAACCACAAAAATTAGCCAGGTATGGTGTTGTATGTCTGTAATCCCAGCTACCCAAGAGGCTGAGGCATGAGAATCGCTTGAACTTGGGAGGCAAAGCCTTCAGTGAGCTGAGATTGTGCCACTGCACTCCAGCCTGGGTGACAGAGCGAGGCTTTGTCTGAAAAAAAAAAAAAGAAAAGAAAAGAGAATGAGTGAATCTTTATGTATTTTGAAAGGGGTTGGCCAGGCGCAGTGGGTCATGCCTGTAATCCCAGCACTTTGGGAGGGCAAGGCGAGTGAATCACGAGGTCAAGAGATTGAGACCATCCTGGCCAACATGGTGAAACTCCGTATCCACTAAAAATAAAAAAATTAGCTGGGCGTGGTGGCGCACACCTGTAATCCCAGGTACTTGCGAGGCTGAGGCAGGAAAATTTTTTGAACCCGGGACGTGGAGGTTGCAGTGAGCCGAGATCGCAGCACTGCACTCTAGCCTGACAACAGAGCGAGACTTCGTCTCAAAAAAA
>NW_016803396.1:0-1542 GCF_001698545.2 Rhinopithecus bieti
CCCATCTTTTCTCTTTCATTGTCCACATGTCCAAAGTAGATGCTCCTGTTCATAATCAGGTATGCCCATGCTGGGAGTCGAAATAACATGCTGTAGTGAACAAAGTTAATCCTCACATGCCACCCTGTGGCAAGAAGAACCAGATGCGAGGCAGGTCCTCAGCCTGCATCCCTTCATACCAAACCTGGGGCCACAATTCCAACTTCCATATTCACACACAACGATGAGTCCATAGAAATAAAGGGGAGATCTATGTTGTGTATCTTTAATTTTTTTTGTTTTATTGTATATATTTGAAGTATAAAACATGCTGCTATACACACACAGTGAAGGCTGCTGTAGTCAGGCAAATGAACCTATCACCTTCCTCAGTTACCTTCCTGCATCCTATTTTTGCAAGTAAACTTTTCCCAAAAACCCTACTCTTATGTGACATTCCGGTTGGTTGGCCCATTGGGGGAATTTTCATGAATCCCCATCATGTACTATTTAGTAAAAATATCGAACCCACTAAGCGTGCCTTTTCATCCAGTTGCTACCTAGGTAAAGTAGAATTTGTTCTCCTTCACTTGAGAGCTGAGGTCAAGGAGGAATCAGGCAGAGGGGGAGGGAGCAAGTGCAGGCCAGACAGAGGGAAGGGCGGGTGTGAGGCGCTGGACAGAGAGAGCAAGAGAATGAGTGCGCATGCTAGACAGTCCACAAGCGTTGGTCGACTGATGAACAGAAAGAGGTCTAGAATGTGGAATACTGACTGATGAACAGAAAGAGGTCTAGAATGTGGAATACTGAGGGTGGGTGCAGCAGGAGGGGTCTGCTACAGAGGATGCATTTGCGGGTAGCCGGGGCCTGATGTTCCTAGTCCAGGAGGCAGGACTTTATCCTAAGGGCAGTAGGCAGCCCTGGTAGAGTTTGAAAAGGTTTGACATGACCAGATAAGGAGTTAAGAAAGTTGCCTCACACACTGGCACTGAGAATGCGTGGGAAGGGGTCAAGACTGGTGGCAAGAGGATGAGCTATGACTTGTTGGTGGTATATACCCAAAGGATTATAAATCATTCTCCTATAATGACACACGCACACGTATGTTTACTGCAGCACTATTTATAATAGCAAAGACTGGGAACCAACCCAAATGTCCATCAATGATAGACTGGATAAAGAAAATGTGGCACATATACACCATGGAATACTATGCAGCCATAAAAAAGAATGAGTTCATGTTCATTCTCAGCAAACTAACACAGGAACAGAAAATCAAACACCACATGTTCTCACTCATAAGTGGGAGGTAAACAATGAGAACACATGGACACAGGGAGGGGAACATCACACAGCAGGGCCTATCGGGGGTGGGGGGGCAAGAGGAGCAAGAGCATTATGACAAATACCTAATGCATGTGGGGCTTAAAACCTACATGATGGGTTGATGGGTGCAGCAAAATACCATGGCACAAGTATACCTATGTAACAAACCTGCACATTCTGCAAGTGTATCCCAGAACTTTAAGTACAATAAATATTTTTTTTTTAAGTTTAAAAAAA
>NW_016803397.1:0-4892 GCF_001698545.2 Rhinopithecus bieti
TGCTTATTATCACATATTTAAATAAATAAATAATAAACCAAAGCAAAAGTATCCATGTGGTATTATCGTATTGGCAGTTTCTCATGCTCTTTGAAGAATGAATTGGAGAAGCATTTCAGATGAGGACTTTATATTATTATCCAAAACGCAAGATGCACATAGGTTTGGAATTACTTATTCAACTTCAAGATGAAATATATTAATTTTCATTTATTGTTTTATTTCATAGCCCTGCTTCAATGTTGCCTAGCATTTCATTTTTATTTCAAAATATCCCATTTTTCCTTGTTCTCCAGTTATATGTGAACTTACGGAAGAAGAAATGATGGACTTGGTTGAGGAGCGCTTAAGGGCCATCTGATTAGGAATTCTCTTTTGTTTCTCTTGGACTCTTGATTTCTCCTGTTTGCTTTATTAATTCCTTCACCACTACTTCCAGAAACTGCCTGTCTCTTCCACATTGACTCCTTCTAGAAAGTGGAACCTGCTCGAGACTGCTACCATTTGCTCTGCATGCTTTCACACGTCTAAGTCTGTTTACCCAGTAGCTACTAGGTAAACCTAGTCTCGATATTTCCTCAAACAAGTGAAACTCACTTTCTGTAGGTTAGTGTACCTGTGTCTACAACCACTACTCTCCTATTATAAATTTTCATATTTGTGTTCTTAAAAGAAACGTTTTAGAAAATAAAAGCATGTATCAATATATTATTTAAAATAATTTCATTTTTTGCTACAAAAGAAATAAAAAGTAGTGCAATGGAAGAAAATGCTTAGGAAACCTAAAGATTTTAGCTTCCTCTATATGAGCTATTTTAGCCAGTATATATGTATGTATCAGACACAACTTTAAAGAGAGAGATTCTAATTCACAAAATGTGAGAACAAATTTTATATTTTTTCTAAAAGACTTCATTTCTAAAGAGCATTTTTAATTTCTTACATATTTGCATGCTAGAAATGTTTCAAAGTACATTATCAAGGTAATTGGAAAACGGTGAAGATAATACACACAGAACTCAAACTGCTGCACTACTTGATAGAGTTACTATGAGATGATGTATGTCAAGTGTGTATTTTTAATATAAAGCATGCAGTAAGCTGAGTAAATGGCTGTCCTTCACTACTTAGTTATATTGCACTTATTGCACTGCAGTCTACTGAAAATTGTTGCTGGGATATTGAAATTAATGGGGAGCAAGACATATCTTGAAGTTTGCTAAAGATAATTTTAAAAAAATATTTTGTTATTTTTGGTAGATAATACATCCAATTACATCTTGGACTATTCAAATATATATTGGTAAGAAACTTGAAAATTCCAGGAAAATCTCACATCCTTTTTGACTTTATTATTCTTTATATTTAACATTAGCTGTGATTTCTTCTAAGATTAGAGTACCTATCAATTATTTATGGCAAGGTCATTTTATCATTTTGCTTTTCCGGGACTTTAAGGCTTTGCTGATATTTAGGATACATTAAATACTGAAAAAACACAAAATCTTGGAGATATATGATATCTAAGTAGTACTTAAGTAATAAAATGTTATTTTAACCTGTATCAATAATGGCTATTAATATATAATTTTAAATAAACTATCATTGACAAACTCTTATTCAAATATTAAGACTAACACTCTCCCAAAGGATGTCTTTACTTTTTAATCTACATGTAGGATATTAAATCACATAGAATTACAGTTAAAATAACCTGTATGTCAAAGTTGTATGTACGCAGGAAAACACATTTTACATTTTATTTCAACTCAGTTTCACTCTTAGAATGAAAGTTATTTAGTCAGTATTTAGTCTGAGTAACCCAATCTCTTCTGTCAAGAACCAGAATGTTGGTGTCTTCTATCCATTTAATTTATAAGCAGAAACACAAGTATTATTGTTTCAATAAATTCAGCGTGATTTCTTTTTGTTGTTTAACTTTTAAGTTCAGAGGTACATGAGCATGTTTGTTATATGGGTAAACTTGTGCCATGGGGGGTTTGTTGTACGGATCATTTCATCACCCAGGTATTAAGCCTAGTACCATTAGTTATTTGTCCTGATCCCCTTTCTCCTCTCATCCTCCATCCTCCAATAGGCCCCAGTGTATGTTGTTTCCCACTATGTGTCCATGTGTTGTCATCAATTAGCTCCCATTTATAAGTGAGGAAATGTGATATTTGATTTTCCATTCCTGCATTATTTTGCTAAGGATAATGGCTTCCAGCTCCATTCATGCCCTATAAAAGTCATGATCTTCTTTTTTGTGGCTGCATAGTATTCCATGGTGGTGTACATGTACCACATTTTCTTTATCCAGTCTATCATTGATGGGCATTTAGGTTGATTCCATGACTTTGCTACTGTGAATAGTGCTTCAATGAACATACACATGCATATGTCTTTATAATAGAACAATTTATATTTCTTTGGTTATATACTCAGCAATGGGGTTCCTGGGATGAATGGTATTTCTGTTTTTAGGTCTTTGAGGAATTGCCACACTGTATTCCACAATGCTTGAAAAAGTTTACACTCTCACCAATAGTGTATAAGTGTTCCTTTTTTTTGCAACCTCACAAGCATCCATTATTTTTTGACTTTTTAATGATAGCTATTCAGATTGGTGTGAAATGGTATCTCATTATGGTTTTGATTTGCATTCCTCTAATGATCAGCGACGTTGAGCATTTTTTCTTTCATATGATTGTTGGCCATATGTATGTCTTATTTTGAAAATGTCTTTCTTTCAAAACCAAGTAACAGCCTTAATATCTATGGTGATAGATAAATAAATTCTAGTGATACTGATATATCTTATTTAAATATATCTCTAAGATGAAGACTTCCTCATGATATTTTTTCTCAGAACTACTTCAAATTATATTCGAGCCAAATTCTATATTGAGCAATGTTGTAGAAAGGATTAACATACGTGCATGAGTGTGTGTTTGAGTCTGTGTGTACAGGTAGGGTAATTCCACTATAACTGTAGGATTGTAATAAGAAATATTAGCACTGAGCAAAAGTCTAAAAAATTACTAAAATCCCTTCCAATTCTCATTGCAAGTCATGCTGGGAGACTTCACAAGAATTCCAGGGATTTTAGGCATTTTTGTAAAGAATAAATTTTATAATAGCATCAACAGTGTGTGTGTGTGAGAGGCTCTTGGTGTCTTCATTTATAAGAACAAAAACTGGTAAATCTGTCTAAATATTTAAAATTGTGTCAAAGAAAGGGATCTTGATACATTTATTTTTCTCAGCTCCAGCATGAGGGGAAAGAAGGGTTGGTGAGTCGCCCTTCTGAAAATGTGGCTTAGTCAGTCATCAGCAGTTCCTGTCACAGTAGCAGCAGAAATAATGGAGAAAAAAATTAGTTTTTTGCAATCATTCCAATTTGTGCAGGTACAAAAGCTCTTTTATTGATTCATTTTTTTACAAGTCAGGGAAGATGAAAGATATACTCCAATCTAGAAATCTTTTGACTAACTAATGATAGTTAAAAACGCTAATTGAACTTACCCAAAGTACAATTCAGCTTTGGAAAAAATATGTATCCAGGATTTAATATGTTTATGAGTTTCATCAACATCATAAAAATGTGATAACATAAATTATGCTCTTTTATCGATATTCCAAAAAAAGATACAACTTCCTGTAGCTATTTTATATAATTAAAAAGTATTTAGAAATATTTCTGTTGCTTGAAGATTTTGAACAAATTATTTTCAAAAGGAAAATATATTTAATGTACTAAGGTGGACAAAGAAAAATTCAAAAGTCCTTGAGGGGTTTATAATATAAAGAATAAATCACATACTGCATTTTTCCAGTGACTGGTTGTATTTTCAATTCCTTCTTCCATTAAAATTAATTTTAGGTTTCATTGTGCTTGTGTCTACTTGACCAATGTTTTGCTTCCACCTTTTTTTCTTTATCTTTCCCTCCTTCCTTTCTTACTTTTTGTGACTTCAGTTGAATATGGCATATATTTAATAGCACTATTTTTCAGGCTCTAAGCTAAGAAGACCGGCACTTAGAGATTCAAACTTCTCCCTCCCCACTTTCAAAGCTGCTTCTCCTCCTCATTATTTTATCTTCAGTACTTTTTGTTACTGATATTGTTGTTATATGATTGATAGATGTGCTCACAAAGGAGGCCCAACATAACTAAGAGTTAAACATTAAGTAAGTACTTACTGAATACAATTTTTCCAGCACACAGGAAAGACAACACTAGATAGAATAAATTCTATTAGCCACTGGCTATTAGCATAATACCATGGTTTCCTAAGTGGATAGTCATTCATTCTGAAGTAGGGAATAAGCGATATTGTTTAATCACCAATAGCTTATCCAAGTGAGAAAGAGAAGAGACACAGGGAGAAACAGAGAGAGAGAGAGAAACAGCAAAAGAAAGAAAAAGATGTCATTAGTTGGTTAATAGGGTAATTAACCCATTTTTAAACACTTGATATTTTAGAGAAGTTTTAGTTTCATAGCAAAATAGGGAGGAAGGTATAAAGATTTTTCATATAGAAAGGGACTTAAAATGTCATAGAACATGAGTACTATGAAAAAACTATGCATGGATTTCAAGATTTTTTTATTTATTTATTTATTTATTTTTTTGCCAAAATAACTTTATACTAACCTGTAGTAACATGTTTGAACAGACTCAAAGTCTGAATCACTAAGAAGGATCGGACATCAGTCTGAAAAGAGATCCTATTAGAGTAACTTAAATTTTGCTAAAATTTAAGCAAGAGCAAACATCAAAGTTATAGTGAAGCTTGCATAGAAAAATAGTGAAATCACTGATGCTTTATCACAAGAACAGAAAACCAAACACCACATGTTCTCACTCATAGGTGGGAACTGAACAATGA
>NW_016803397.1:7239-8898 GCF_001698545.2 Rhinopithecus bieti
TATATTATATATATAAATTAGTTTCAGAATTTACTTTTAGATTATATTTATTTTATGTTTATGTCTTATGTGTGATGGGGTATGTCTATAATTTTTTATTTTTTTATTGATGAGAATATGAGAATAATTTTAGAGTAACACCATGAAAACACTCTGGATTCGTAGATGAATGAATGAATTTAAAAGAAAAGCATAAAGCACTGTTGACATTTGCTCCAAGACCATATTGGCGTTAGGATAAATTTTGGATTCTTTGTCATTGCATTCAAATGTAGCTATTCAAACGTATGTTCTGTCACATCTCTTTAGAATACCCTTTCTTCTGTCTTAATAAAATACTTTTGGCTTGTCTACTTGGCATGGTGAAACTCTACAGAGTGCAGAGTTTCTCAGCCTTGGCACTGTTGGCATTTAGTATTGCATAATTCTTTGCTGAGGGCAATGGCCTGTACATTGTTGAATGTTTAGTGGCATCCCTTGCCTCTTTCTATGCGATGTCATTTGTGTCGTGCCCCGTCCCAGTCCGATTTTAGAGATAATCAAAATGTCTCCAGACATTGCCAAATGTACTGGTGTTGCGGGGTGGAATGGGGACAAAACCATCCACAGTTAAAATCACTGATGTAATGGAAAGAAGCCAGTACTTAGTGTTATTTATACCTATATTTTAAATTCCTATTTTGCTACGGATACATCTTGGGTAAATTACTTAACTTCTCTAGGCTTCAGTTAAATAGCAATTACCTTACATATTTGCTGCAAGAGTTAGAGGACTATATACAATATATGTACATCAGCTTACATATATTAGCTTGTTGACTGCCTGAAATATAGTAGATACTCCTTAATTCTTTCAACATTTGGCCACAGGTCACTTTTCTTAAAGAATCAATTTAAGGCCATTTACATTCAGAAGCCTTCCTTTTACACTGGACATTTTAGCATAGCATATAATAGACTATAATTCATTCCCACCCCTCCCATGAGTTAGTTGTTCTTTGTCTGCCATGGTTTCTGAGTTTTAATCTATCACCTTTCCTCTCACTGACTAGGTGTAAGTTGTTTACTTTCCTATATATACATCTACAAAGTTCAGGAAGATTCCTATTTGCTTCTTTATTCCTGCCACCTGATCAGAAGTTGGCTTGTCATACATGAAGATGTATATAGATAGAAGTACTACTCTCCGTGTTTCCTAGAGCCTTACTAAGTGGTGTTTGTAGGGGCTGGTGTTCTAGCCTTCACCAGCACCTTAACATGAGACATTCTGCTATTATGTTATGCATTTACAATTTCAGAAACAGTAAGTACCAAAGTGAAATAAAACAAGAGCAATGACAGTAGAAGCTAGAACAGTAAAACATGTGTTTTGTATTCAGGTGTTATGAAGTAACTCTTTTCAAGTGTTATGAAGCTGCGCACCCAAAGTTATTTTCAGTCTTGATTTTCTGGCCATGCCATCCTCTTGAAATAATTCCATTGACATTAACCATTGCACTCTATTTTTTTGTTTGTTTGTTTTCTTTTGATTTTATGTCACTTGTTGTAATCAGGAATAAAATAGAATTCCTCAGTATTGAAGAAAATGTGAGGGAAATTGAGGAGAAAAAAATGTCTAAATCAAAATATTGAAAGGCAGAAATTATCTGGAAGGGTAAA
>NW_016803397.1:9540-28852 GCF_001698545.2 Rhinopithecus bieti
GAATTGATGGGTGCTGACGAGTTGATGGGTGCAGCACACCAACATGGCATAAGTATACATATGTAACAAACCTGCACGTTATGCACATGTACCCTAGAACTTAAAGTATAATAAAAAAAATAAAAAAAAATTTTATGGGAATAATGCCCCACATAAATCAAACAGATAACTTGTATTGAGAAGTAACAAGACAATGTTGACATTGTTAAAGATGAGGCTCACATTGGTCAACCAACCACAACAATTTATGAGAAAAAAATTAATCTTGTTCTTGCCCTAATTGGAAAGGACTAACAATTTCACAGCAGAAACAATGGTCAACACCATAGGCATCTCAAAGTCCAGCTTATACAATACTGACTAAAAAATTAAAGATGAGCGAACTTTTCACTCAATTAAGTGGCAAAACCGTTGTGCCAAGGTCAGCAGTAGACAAAGGCAGAGTTTTCCATGGAAATTTTCAAAAGTGAAATCAGATCCTGAAACATATCCTTGAAGAATTTTAATCAGAGATAATACATGGCTTCACCAGTGCAATTCTGAAGACAAAGCACAATCAAAGCAACGGCTACCAAAATGTGGAAGTGGTTCTGTCAAAGCAAAAGTGGACCGGTCAAGAGGAATGATCATGGCAACAATTTTAGGGGATTGCTGAAGTATTTTGTTCATTGACTTTCTGGAGGACCAAAGAAATATGACATCCAGTTATTATGCGAGTGTTTTGAGAATGTTAACTAAATCTCTAGCAGAAAATCCCCAGGATGCTTATCAGAGATACTTCTGCTCAGTATTGTCGTCATCAAACCAGAGCAATTTTGTGACTTTCTATGGCAGATCATTAAACATCTACCTTACAATCTGCAACCTTGATTTGGTTCCTTTTGACTTCTTTTGTCTCCTAATCTTAAAAGATTTATAAAGGACTTTTATTTTCTTCAGTTAATGATATAAAACAACTGCATTGGCAGTTAAATTCCCAGCACCCTCACTCAGTTCTTTATGAATGAACTAAACGACTGGTATCATCACTAACAACAATTTCTAAACATTGGTGGAGCTTCTGTTAAGACATAAAGCTTATGTTTGTTTTCTTTTAATTGTATTTTCCATAAAATTTATTGAAATCCCCTATTACTGCCTGCTAGCTACAGCACATGCATAGCCTCCTATATTATCTGCACCCCTACCAGAGTGGTATGCTTGCTACGTTTAATGAACCTACATTAGATACATTAAATTCATAAGATGCTTCAATGAATTTACACGTCATTATCACCCAAAATCTATTATTTACTTGAAGGTTACTCTTGGAGTTATATATTCTACAGGTCTGGGAAAATGTATAATGATATGTAACCATCATTATAGCATCATACAGAGTATTTTCACTGTCCTAAAATCTTCCGTGCTCTGTGCTTTGCCTATTCAGCCGTCTACCTCCAACCCATATTTCATATTTAAGATCTCTTAAAATATCAGAGTCTTTGTGATTACAAACTTACGCTTCAAGCTAAGAACTATATTCTCAAGGGTGAAATCAGAAAATAAAAAACTATTATGTGAATAACTGTATGATATTATAGTAGCCATTATCATCACAGTAGATAAGGATAACAAGTATAATACTCATTATGGGACCATTTATAGTTGTCTATGGAAAATAATTGCTAATTACATTTATAGAAATACATCATTTTACTCACTTTCTTTTGCTCACCAAATCCCAAACTGACTTAACCTTAGCTTTCTTCATGGTGATGTGTTGAAGTTGACAGCCGATTAAAGATCTGTGTGTTTGCCATCAGAGCTCACTCTTTGGCTGTTGTTTTGGATTCAATCTATAACAGTCAGAATGAGCTTTTACCATCTTTATTTTCCTCATTTCTTTTTTCCCCTTCTTTCCCATCTTCTCTATGTAATGGTAGAACTGAAATGAATTGGCAATCTTCTCAGATCACTGTCCTTCTATAAATTCTACCTTGGGGGGAAAGCCAGAGCATTTTCTGTAAGTGGAATTGCTTCCAGGATTTTGTATTAGATGAATAGGACTTGACATATTGTATGCTGACAATAAATATACTAACAGGGTTTTTTTTTTTCCTTGTTACTAAACATTTAATACTCTTGTCAGAAATTATATTAAACTTGTATTATGTTATATATTATATANTAAAAAGTATTTAGAAATATTTCTGTTGCTTGAAGATTTTGAACAAATTATTTTCAAAAGGAAAATAGATTTAATGTACTAAGGTGGACAAAGAAAATTCAAAAGTCCTTGAGGGGTTTATAATATAAAGAATAAATCACATACTGCATTTTCCAGTGACTGGTTGTATTTTCAATTCCTTCTTCCATTAAAATTAATTTTAGGTTTCATTGTGCTTGTGTCTACTTGACCAATGTTTTGCTTCCACCTTTTTTTCTTTATCTTTCCCTCCTTCCTTTCTTACTTTTGTGACTTCAGTTGAATATGGCATATATTTAATAGCACTATTTTCAGGCTCTAAGCTAAGAAGACCGGCACTTAGAGATTCAAACTTCTCCCTCCCCACTTTCAAAGCTGCTTCTCCTCCTCATTATTTTATCTTCAGTACTTTTGTTACTGATATTGTTGTTATATGATTGATAGATGTGCTCACAAAGGAGGCCCAACATAACTAAGAGTTAAACATTAAGTAAGTACTTACTGAATACAATTTTCCAGCACACAGGAAAGACAACACTAGATAGAATAAATTCTATTAGCCACTGGCTATTAGCATAATACCATGGTTTCCTAAGTGGATAGTCATTCATTCTGAAGTAGGGAATAAGCGATATTGTTTAATCACCAATAGCTTATCCAAGTGAGAAAGAGAAGAGACACAGGGAGAAACAGAGAGAGAGAGAGAAACAGCAAAAGAAAGAAAAGATGTCATTAGTTGGTTAATAGGGTAATTAACCCATTTTAAACACTTGATATTTTAGAGAAGTTTTAGTTTCATAGCAAAATAGGGAGGAAGGTATAAAGATTTTCATATAGAAAGGGACTTAAAATGTCATAGAACATGAGTACTATGAAAAAACTATGCATGGATTTCAAGATTTTTTTATTTATTTATTTTGCCAAAATAACTTTATACTAACCTGTAGTAACATGTTTGAACAGACTCAAAGTCTGAATCACTAAGAAGGATCGGACATCAGTCTGAAAAGAGATCCTATTAGAGTAACTTAAATTTTGCTAAAATTTAAGCAAGAGCAAACATCAAAGTTATAGTGAAGCTTGCATAGAAAAATAGTGAAATCACTGATGCTTTATCACAAGAACAGAAAACCAAACACCACATGTTCTCACTCATAGGTGGGAACTGAACAATGAGATCACTTGGACTCGGGAAGGGGAACATCACACACCGGGGCCTATCATGGGGAGGGGGGAGGGGGGAGGGATTGCATTGGGGAGTTATACCTGATATAAATGATGAATTGATGGGTGCTGACGAGTTGATGGGTGCAGCACACCAACATGGCATAAGTATACATATGTAACAAACCTGCACGTTATGCACATGTACCCTAGAACTTAAAGTATAATAAAAAAAATAAAAAAAAAATTTTATGGGAATAATGCCCCACATAAATCAAACAGATAACTTGTATTGAGAAGTAACAAGACAATGTTGACATTGTTAAAGATGAGGCTCACATTGGTCAACCAACCACAACAATTTATGAGAAAAAAATTAATCTTGTTCTTGCCCTAATTGGAAAGGACTAACAATTTCACAGCAGAAACAATGGTCAACACCATAGGCATCTCAAAGTCCAGCTTATACAATACTGACTAAAAAATTAAAGATGAGCGAACTTTTCACTCAATTAAGTGGCAAAACCGTTGTGCCAAGGTCAGCAGTAGACAAAGGCAGAGTTTTCCATGGAAATTTTCAAAAAGTGAAATCAGATCCTGAAACATATCCTTGAAGAATTTTAATCAGAGATAATACATGGCTTCACCAGTGCAATTCTGAAGACAAAGCACAATCAAAGCAACGGCTACCAAAATGTGGAAGTGGTTCTGTCAAAGCAAAAGTGGACCGGTCAAGAGGAATGATCATGGCAACAATTTTAGGGGATTGCTGAAGTATTTTGTTCATTGACTTTCTGGAGGACCAAAGAAATATGACATCCAGTTATTATGCGAGTGTTTTGAGAATGTTAACTAAATCTCTAGCAGAAAAATCCCCAGGATGCTTATCAGAGATACTTCTGCTCAGTATTGTCGTCATCAAACCAGAGCAATTTTGTGACTTTCTATGGCAGATCATTAAACATCTACCTTACAATCTGCAACCTTGATTTGGTTCCTTTTGACTTCTTTTTGTCTCCTAATCTTAAAAGATTTATAAAGGACTTTTATTTTTCTTCAGTTAATGATATAAAAACAACTGCATTGGCAGTTAAATTCCCAGCACCCTCACTCAGTTCTTTATGAATGAACTAAACGACTGGTATCATCACTAACAACAATTTCTAAACATTGGTGGAGCTTCTGTTAAGACATAAAGCTTATGTTTGTTTTCTTTTAATTGTATTTTCCATAAAATTTATTGAAATCCCCTATTACTGCCTGCTAGCTACAGCACATGCATAGCCTCCTATATTATCTGCACCCCCTACCAGAGTGGTATGCTTGCTACGTTTAATGAACCTACATTAGATACATTAAATTCATAAGATGCTTCAATGAATTTACACGTCATTATCACCCAAAATCTATTATTTACTTGAAGGTTACTCTTGGAGTTATATATTCTACAGGTCTGGGAAAATGTATAATGATATGTAACCATCATTATAGCATCATACAGAGTATTTTCACTGTCCTAAAAATCTTCCGTGCTCTGTGCTTTGCCTATTCAGCCGTCTACCTCCAACCCATATTTCATATTTAAGATCTCTTAAAATATCAGAGTCTTTGTGATTACAAACTTACGCTTCAAGCTAAGAACTATATTCTCAAGGGTGAAATCAGAAAAATAAAAAACTATTATGTGAATAACTGTATGATATTATAGTAGCCATTATCATCACAGTAGATAAGGATAACAAGTATAATACTCATTATGGGACCATTTATAGTTGTCTATGGAAAAATAATTGCTAATTACATTTATAGAAATACATCATTTTTACTCACTTTCTTTTTGCTCACCAAATCCCAAACTGACTTAACCTTAGCTTTCTTCATGGTGATGTGTTGAAGTTGACAGCCGATTAAAGATCTGTGTGTTTGCCATCAGAGCTCACTCTTTGGCTGTTGTTTTTGGATTCAATCTATAACAGTCAGAATGAGCTTTTTACCATCTTTATTTTCCTCATTTCTTTTTTCCCCCTTCTTTCCCATCTTCTCTATGTAATGGTAGAACTGAAATGAATTGGCAATCTTCTCAGATCACTGTCCTTCTATAAATTCTACCTTGGGGGGAAAGCCAGAGCATTTTCTGTAAGTGGAATTGCTTCCAGGATTTTGTATTAGATGAATAGGACTTGACATATTGTATGCTGACAATAAATATACTAACAGGGTTTTTTTTTTTTCCTTGTTACTAAACATTTAATACTCTTGTCAGAAATTATATTAAACTTGTATTATGTTATATATTATATATTATATATATAAATTAGTTTCAGAATTTACTTTTAGATTATATTTATTTTTATGTTTATGTCTTATGTGTGATGGGGTATGTCTATAATTTTTTATTTTTTTATTGATGAGAATATGAGAATAATTTTAGAGTAACACCATGAAAACACTCTGGATTCGTAGATGAATGAATGAATTTAAAAGAAAAGCATAAAGCACTGTTGACATTTGCTCCAAGACCATATTGGCGTTAGGATAAATTTTGGATTCTTTGTCATTGCATTCAAATGTAGCTATTCAAACGTATGTTCTGTCACATCTCTTTAGAATACCCTTTCTTCTGTCTTAATAAAATACTTTTGGCTTGTCTACTTGGCATGGTGAAACTCTACAGAGTGCAGAGTTTCTCAGCCTTGGCACTGTTGGCATTTAGTATTGCATAATTCTTTGCTGAGGGCAATGGCCTGTACATTGTTGAATGTTTAGTGGCATCCCTTGCCTCTTTCTATGCGATGTCATTTGTGTCGTGCCCCGTCCCAGTCCGATTTTAGAGATAATCAAAAATGTCTCCAGACATTGCCAAATGTACTGGTGTTGCGGGGGTGGAATGGGGACAAAACCATCCACAGTTAAAAATCACTGATGTAATGGAAAGAAGCCAGTACTTAGTGTTATTTATACCTATATTTTAAATTCCTATTTTGCTACGGATACATCTTGGGTAAATTACTTAACTTCTCTAGGCTTCAGTTAAATAGCAATTACCTTACATATTTGCTGCAAGAGTTAGAGGACTATATACAATATATGTACATCAGCTTACATATATTAGCTTGTTGACTGCCTGAAATATAGTAGATACTCCTTAATTCTTTCAACATTTGGCCACAGGTCACTTTTCTTAAAGAATCAATTTAAGGCCATTTACATTCAGAAGCCTTCCTTTTACACTGGACATTTTAGCATAGCATATAATAGACTATAATTCATTCCCACCCCTCCCATGAGTTAGTTGTTCTTTGTCTGCCATGGTTTCTGAGTTTTAATCTATCACCTTTCCTCTCACTGACTAGGTGTAAGTTGTTTACTTTCCTATATATACATCTACAAAGTTCAGGAAGATTCCTATTTGCTTCTTTATTCCTGCCACCTGATCAGAAGTTGGCTTGTCATACATGAAGATGTATATAGATAGAAGTACTACTCTCCGTGTTTCCTAGAGCCTTACTAAGTGGTGTTTGTAGGGGCTGGTGTTCTAGCCTTCACCAGCACCTTAACATGAGACATTCTGCTATTATGTTATGCATTTACAATTTCAGAAACAGTAAGTACCAAAGTGAAATAAAACAAGAGCAATGACAGTAGAAGCTAGAACAGTAAAAACATGTGTTTTGTATTCAGGTGTTATGAAGTAACTCTTTTTCAAGTGTTATGAAGCTGCGCACCCAAAGTTATTTTTCAGTCTTGATTTTTCTGGCCATGCCATCCTCTTGAAATAATTCCATTGACATTAACCATTGCACTCTATTTTTTTGTTTGTTTGTTTTCTTTTGATTTTATGTCACTTGTTGTAATCAGGAATAAAATAGAATTCCTCAGTATTGAAGAAAATGTGAGGGAAATTGAGGAGAAAAAAATGTCTAAATCAAAAATATTGAAAGGCAGAAATTATCTGGAAGGGTAAATCAAGATTTTTTTAAAAAAGAAAAGTAAGTAAACTGTTGTTATAATAACATTTCTTGAAAATATTACTTTTTCTCATTACTTTTTGATTGCTTTTATATAAGTAACTTTAATCTATAAGTGTGGGTCTCTTCCTGAATTCTCCATTTTATTCAACCATATCTATCCTTACACTATAACCGTGTTTCCTTAAATAACATACTGTTAAAGTGAATGCCAAAATCAGGTAGTGTATTTACTTCAAAAGTGTGCTTTGCAAGATTATTTTTATTACGCCTGAATCTCTGTATTTTCATTAATATTGTCAGGCATGTTTGTCAATTTCTAGGAAAAACAAAAGCCTCTGCAATCATAATTGGGATTGTATTGAATTAATAATTTAAGAAACAATAATACTTTAAAATATTTAGTTTTTCTATTCATGAACACAGTATATCTCTGTATATATTTAAGATTTGCTTAATTTCTCACTGGATTGTTTCATAGTTTCCAATGTACAGGTATTGCATCCATTTGGTTCCAATTATCCATAACTATTTTACAGATAATGGAATTTTAAATATTTCCAATTAGTTGCTGTTTGTTTATAGAAATACTTTTTATTACACATTATTTTGTTTAGTGATATTTTATACCATATTCTTGTCAAATTCTTTTAATAACCTTATTGAAATATAATTAATATACAAAAGTGCACATTTTAATGTATACAATCTGATGAATTTTGGTATATGTGTATATTCATAAAACCATCAACGCAATCAAGGAAATATTTTCACTTCAGAAGTTTCTCATGCATCTTTGTGCTTTTCATGTTTGTTTTCTTGTTTCTAAAGTTTAGTGCCAGATTTTCCTAGAAATTTACACTTAACATTAGACCAACATTCTTAGTAAACATTTTAAATGCAAGATAACGTATTGCTAAGTGTAAGCATATGTTAAACATATCTCTAAAACTTAGTTATCTCATATAGCTGAAACTTTATACCCAATGAAAACATATTCTTCATTTTTCCATTTTCTCATCTCTTGATGACCACCATTTTCCTCTTTATTTTTATGTGTTTGACTATTTAAATACCTCATGTAAGTGGAATCATGCAGTATTTGTTTTTCTGTGACTTACTTATTTTACTTAGCATAACTTGCTCCAGGCTCATTAATATTGTCACTCATGGCAAGATTTTCTTCATTTTTTCAGGCTGAATAATATTCCATTTTGTGTATATACCAAATTTTAAAACTATTTTCATCTGTCAATAGACATTTAAGTTGTTTTTATCTTGAGTGTTGTGAATAATGCTACAATTAATATGTGAATGAAAGATCTCTTCAATACCCTGATTTCAATATTTTTGAGTATATACCCAGAAGTGGAATTACTGAATCATGTGGTCGTTCTATTTTTAACCTTTTGAAGAATTTCCATGCTGCTTTCCATAGAAGCTGTACAATTTTACAATACCACTAACAATGTCTACAGTTCATATTTTTCCACATACTCACTGACATTTTTTTTCTCTTCTTTCTTATGAGAGCTATTCTAACAGGTGGAAGATAATATCTTCTGGTGGTTTTGATATACTTTTCCCTCATTATTGGTAATGCTGATCACATTTTTATGTAGTTGGTGTCTATTTGTATGTATTCTTCAAAGAATGCCTTTTCAAGTTTTTGCCCATATTTTAAACAAATTATTTGTCTTTTGTTATTAAACTGTAGGATTTCCTTATGTATTTTGAATATTAATCTCCTTTACTAGGTATATGATTTGCTGATATTTTCAACTAAAACAAAGGTTTCCTTTTCGCTCTATTGATTCTTTTATTTGATGTGAAGGTTTTTAGTTTGAAGCAGTCTTGTTTGTTTATTTTTGCAGTCTTGCTTATTTATTTTTGCCTTTGTTCCATGTGCTTTTAGTCTCATATCCCAAAAAATTATTGCCAAGACCAATGTCATGGGGTTTTGTCCCTATGTTTTCTTACAGGAGGTTAATGACTTCAAGTTTTATGTTTATGTCTTTAATCTATTCTAGTTGATTAAGTGATGTAAGATATGGGTTCATTTTTATTTTATTTTTTTTGAGTGTGAACATCCAGTTTCCCAATGCCATTTATTGAAGGAACTATGCTTCCTTCAGTGTGTGTTCTTCATATTCTTGTAATATTATTTGAAAATGTGTATATGGGTTTCTGTCTAGGATCTTTATTCTTCTTCATTTATCTATGTGCCTATTTTTATGCCAGTACCATACGGTTTTGATTACAACAGCTTTGTAATATAGTTTGAATCAGAAAGTGTGATGCTTACACCTTTGTTCTTTCTCAAAATTGCTTTGACTATTTGGCATCATTTGTTGTTCTTTATGAGGGGTTTTGTTTTCCCTATTTTTGTAAAAATGTCATTAGAATTTTGATGGGGAGAGCATTGAAATCATAGATTGTTTTATTTATTTATTTTATTTTATTATTATTATGTTTATTTTTGAGAAAGTTCTTACTCTGTCACCCAGGCTGGAGTGCAGTGGTATGACTACAGCTCACTGCAGCCTCGATCTCCAGTATCAGAGGATTCTTCCACTTTAACCTCCTAAAGTGTCATGCCCTTCCAGATAGAACCAGTGTACATCTTACATGTGTTGATTGATGTATTATGTTTTCCTAAATGTATAAAAGCAAGCTGTAACCCAACCACCTTGGGCACATGTTGTTAGGACCTCCTGGGACTGTGTCATGGGCACACATCCTTAACTTTGGCAAAATAAACTTTCTAAATTGATGGAGACCTGTGTCCGATACTTTTGGGTTCACAGGGGCAATACTTAACTCATACAATGAGTTTGGATGTGTTCTATCCTCTTCAAAAAATTTAAACTAATTTAAGAAGACTAATTGTAATTCTTTAAATGTTTTACCATGTTTATTTTGTTTATTTCTCCTCTGCACTGCCCTAGTAGAGGTTCTCCATGAGGACTTTGCCTCTACATTCAGCTTCTCCATGGACATCCTGGCTTTTCCATACATCTTCTGAAATCTAGGTGGAGACTCCCAAGCCTCAACTCTTGTATTCTCTGCACCTGTAGGCTTAACACCACATGGAAGCCGCCAAAGCTTATGACTTGTGCCTTCTGATGCAGCAGCCCAAGCTGTACGTTGGCCCCTATGAACCATGGCTGGAACTCAAGTGACTGTGATGCAGGGAGCAGTGTTCTGAGGTTGCACAAGCTGGGGGACCCTGGGCCTGACCCACAAAACCGTTCTTTCTTTCCCAGGAGTCTGGGCCTGTGACGGAAGAAACTGGCACAAATGTCTCTGAAACTCCTTTGAGGCCTTTTCCCCATTGTCTTGGCTATTAACACTTGGCTCCTTTTGACTTATGCAAATTTCTGCAGCCTGCTTAAATTCCTTCTCTAAAAATGGGCTTTTCTTTTCACTACATGGCCAGGCTGCAAATTGTCCAAACTGTTACACTTTGCTTCCCCTTTAAATATGAATTTCAGTTTCATATCATTTATTTGCTCATGCATATGAGCATAGGTTGTTAGAAGCAGCCATGCCACATCTTGAATGTGTTGCTGCTTTGAAATTTCTGCCAGATACCTTAATACATAACTCTCAAGTTTAAAGTTCCACAGATCCCTACGACAGGGGCACAATGCAGCCAAGCTTTTTGCTAAGGCATAACAAAAGTGACCTTTGTTTCAGTTCCTAGTAAGTTTCTCATCTTCACTTGAGACCTTATCAGCCTGGCCATCGGTGTCCATATCACTATTAGCATTAGGGTCACAACTGTTCAATAAGTATCTAGGAAGTTTCAAGTTTACCCTCATCTTCCTGTCTTCTTCTGAGCCCCACAAATATTTTCAATCCCTGCCAGTTACCCAGTTCCAAAGCCAATCTGATATTTTCAGGTATCTCTATAGCAATACTCCACTCCTTGGTACCAATTTTCTGGGTTAGTCCATTCTTGCACTGCTATAAAGAAATACCTGAGACTGGGTTATTTACAAAAAATGGGGAGAGAGAGTAAGAGATTTAATTGGCTCACAGTTTCTCAGGCTGTACAGGAAGCATGATGCTGGCATATGATTAGCTTCTGGGGATGCCTCAGAAAACTTACAATCATGTCGCAAGGCAAAAGGGGAGCAGTCATCTTACATGACAGGATCCAGAAACAGATGGAGGAAGGGGGTGATACACACTTTCAAACAGCCATATTTCATAAGAACTTAATCACTTTAACAAGAATAGCACTGACAGAATGGTGCTGAACCATTCATGAGAAATCCACCCCCAAGATCCAACCACCTCCCACCCACCTCCAACTCTGGGGACTAAAATTGGACATGAGATTTGGTGAGGACACAGACCCAAACCATATGAGTATGCATGTTGCACTTATCTTCTTCATTCTGGAGTCAGTCTTGGTGTTGCGTATCTTCTACGTGTCACAGAGCTACACTAGCTGCATTTAGCTGTCCATCCCATTTCCCCAGGACAGATCACTGAAATGCCAAACATAGACTGCATATTCAACCTCTCCCTTCATCCTGGGGAAAAAAAAATCACATTGTTGTGCACCTTTTCTCAATCTCACAGAATTGTGCCTGTTACAGTACGTGGCATCTCTTTTTTTGTTTTCAGCTTTGCCCAGAAATTTGAACTATGCCAGTTGCAACAACATTCCATGTGACCCAAGACAGAAACTGGTTCCTAGAGCACACTGAAAGGCTGAAACTTGCATACATTCTCTTTCCTCTCATTCCATAAAGTGAGAATCTACTGGAGAGAACAATCTCTGTGAGTACTGAGCTGTACAGGCTTAGGGGAGGTGCTGATACCAGTAAAGTGAAATTGCTGATTTTACCAATTTCAATGTGATTGGTCACAGTTTTGTTTATGTCTAAGGTATTGCAACTTCATTATTGGAATCCAGGCCATGCATAAAGGTATTTTGGTCTGTATATTGTTGTTAAATCTGTGTTTGAATCAACCAACAAATTAAGAATACAATTTTAGCAAGATCTGGGAGAAGGATGTCAGCAAGATGATGATTTTATTCTTAATTTGTTGGTTGATTCTTAAAATTTTCTACTATTATGAGATCTGCAAGTCAAGACAGTTTCTATTCTTTGTTTCTAATTGGACTTTCAATTAAATGTTATTTGTATTGCTCAGAATACTGTTTAATAAAATTGTTGAAGATGGACATCCTTGCCTTGTTCCCAATAATACAGAAAATGTGTTTAATATATGCTGATCAATTTGAATAAATACATTTTATTAAAAATATGTAAATTATAACTTCAAAAGAAAATGAAAATTTTCTTTTTTAACACTTGAATACCACCAAGTGTATGAATAACTTTTCAAATTATATGAAAAATGAGACCAAAATATTAAAATTATATAAAATGTCATGAAGAGGCAGTACATAAATATAACAAACACAAATTACTTATCACCAGATAATAAATTATCAATCTCATTCTTAATAAATGCATGTAAAACAAAACTATGAGATAATTTATTCCATGAATATTCATGAAGAAAATATGCCAATACTTGTAAATGTCTTTGGAAATACAGACTTTCATATTTAATGCTATTGGGTATATTATACTTTACACTTCTCTGTAGAAGAATTTTGAAATACATTCAAAATTCTCATAAATAATAAAGCCTTTGTACCAGTACTTAAAACTGTATTGTAATATTTTGTAATAAGGTGAAAGAACAAATATTTGTGGACAAGATTGTTTATTAAAGAGTTAACTTTGATAGTGATTATAAAAAACATACATTCTTGAAAGTAAAGAATTTGAAAAAAATGTGATTTGTAAGTGAAGTGGAATATTACATAGCCTTCAGTGCCCTTTACATTGCAATTTATTTTTACCATTTCAATTCACTTAAAATATGTGATAACTCTTTTTATGTGAGGGAAACTTAAAAGTCTCATTGAAATTAGAGTCAGTTGTTGGGAGGTTTGAAATGTTAATATAGGTATGTTAAATTTATTCTGTTTTCCACATTGTACAATTCTGACTTTAGTGTTGTGCCTCAAATAACATCCCATTAACCTATAACGGCAATCCCCCTTTTCCCTTGTTCATTAATAACACTGAGTACTCCAATTAATTATGTATTAAGTCACATAATGTCACATCACTATTTAAAATTATACAAATTTTACCATCTCACCTTAGAACAAATTACATAGTTTTTGTCATGTCAAAAAAGGTATACATTATCTGGTCTCTAGCTTCCTGTGTTTCCTATCACTTTGCCTGAATGATATGGCTTCTACTATACTGATTTCCTTTCTGATCCTGTAGTAAGTGATCCCATTACACCTACCCCTCTGCTCTACCCTTACTTTTTTCTCTTCTTGGAAAATTATCTTGCAGATAACCTCGTGGGTTATTTCTTCATCATGTTCAAATCTCTGCACAAGTAACACCTTATCAGAGAAGTATTCATGAATAAAAAAGGTATGGAGCAGGCCTTTCATCACTTCAGTTGATTTTTGTTTGAAAACCTGTCAACTTCGACATGTTTATCTGCTTGTTTTTTTGTTTATGTAAGTTTTTGTAAGCAAGAACGTAGATTTTATTCCTCACTATATGGGCTTTGTTCCCTGTGTCTAGAACTTACCTGGGAACACCAAATATGATCAATACATATTTGATACATTAATGAATGAATGTTCAGAATTTTTTTTTTGCAATTTCTCTAAGTAAACATTGGAGACAAACGACATATTTACCCAATATTAGATTATTAACCAGCAGGGAATGCACACAGATATTTAATGACTACATGACTTACCAAGGGTTCTTGACACAATAAACATTTTCTTCTCCACGATGTACTTTCCTAGATTGGTTTTCTGTGTACTATACTTTCTTGAGGCTTTGTTTGTTTGTTTGTTTGTTTCTTATCGTGCTGCTTTCTCATCTTCTCGTTTGATGATTCATGTTTTCTCCCTATCGTCAAAAAGTTGAAATGCTCTAATTCTCAGTCCTCGTCTTCTTTTACACTTCAACTATACCAACTCTTTCAGTCACTTTATACAGTCCTAAGGCTATAATACTGACTACATGTAACTATAACCATGACTCTTATGTTTATACTTCCTACCCAAGTATCTCTTTTAAACTTCTGCTCCTTGTACTTACTTAATACTTTCATGGAATCTCTAACAGTCAAGGTAAAGTCTTCCTGCAAAAACAATGAATTCCACCAAACATCCTTCTCAAGCAAGCTTCCTATCTTAGTTGATGGCTCCTATTCTTTTGCTCATGCTACACAACTTGACTTGTTCTTTTCTCAAAAATCTCATCGCCTCTAACCTCTCTTGCCTATGAGAGTCTCCAACGTTACTCTCTGCTTCAATCCTCACAGATTACTTTTCAAAATATGTCAAATCATATTACTTCTCTGCCCAAACCCTGTAATATCTCCCAATTTCATTTTACAATACCTCTCTATGTCTTTACAATGGCCTGTAAAATTCCATATGATTTATCACTGACGTTCTGAGTCATCTATTGCTATTTTCATTTTTATTCTTTCAGCTCTAGTTGCATTAACTTTCTTGAATACAAGTATACTTGCGTTGTAGGATTCGGATCAGACTGTTCCTAGCCATGTTCATCTTCTACCTACTCCGTAAGTTCTTAAAAATCTTGTCTTTTCAATAAAGCCCAAACATACAATTTAATAAAACAAACTATGCCACCTCCACCTCACACACACACACACACACACACACACACACACACACACACACAAATAACACTCCAGATCATCTGTACCTGGTTTACTGTTGTGTTGTTTTATTTTTTCTGTAAAACTCATTGCCTTCTTACATACCAAGTAATTTATTACCTAGGTTTAAAGTTTGATGTTTATCTTCTCTTGCTTGGTATGCCCTGAATGGGCAAGGATCTTTATTTTTGTTTTGTTTTGTTTTGTTTTTTTATTGATATATCTCAGGCCCTAAATGAATACATTGTACATGGTATGTGATTAAAAATCAAATTACTAAATAAATGAATTATTTCCTTTTTATCTTTCTATCTTTCTGTATTATGACCTCACACATAAATATTCATTATCTAATATGTGTGCAATACATTTTGGTTTTCAGTCTTTGTGTCTTCTGTCATCTTATTTGAACTTAAATTAAGCCATTTGTTGCTACCTAGCTAGCTTGCTTGCTTTTTTATTTTTTGGTTAACACAATTCTAAATTTAAAATATTTGAACTTCATTTATAATTACAATAAAAGGGGCATGTATAATCAGTCAGAACACAGTTTACACCACAATTTTTGTACTTTATTGTGATAGCTTTGGACCATTAATGGAGAAGAAGCAGACTGAGAACAGACAGGAACCTCCAGTTTAATAGGGAAGAAATGTCCTTGCTATCTGTTTGGACATAAATAATATGTCTGTGAAGGTATGTTTTTGAAAGAGTAACAGTCTGAATTTCAAAAGTGGTTTGTTAGTATTATATCCAAAATTAACCTTTGTATGGTAGTTTATTTGAAAGGAGCTGGTACCTTTGGGAGATATTTAGAGACCAGCAGCAGTCCTAGAATCTGCTAGTGTACAGGAAATATTTCCATCCTTTTGTTTACCATGTGTCCTGGCATATTTTAGGTACACAATCATTGTTTATTTTAACCATATGAATGATTGTACTCACATACACCAAGGTCCCTGCAAGAATGGGAAACAAACTGATGAAGTCTTATCTGAAAATTAAATAAAAATAAGGAAAGATTTTTTAGAATGGGACCTGCATGAGCACAGGACTCATCTATGTTGCAACTAAGAAGGGATCATTGAATATCCCAGCACTAGGCCATTGTAAACCAGGTACAAATGGACTTCATGTTTAGACTGAATGATTAGGTTTAAGCAACAGTAGACAGATAATATTGATGTATGCTTTCTGTTTTTTTTCTCATAATTTACATCCTAGTGACTATAAGTATGTAGTAAGGAGTTAAGCAATCTTGTGGAATTGAGTACATGGTTTGGAAAAAGCAGGTATCCTCAGATGGTCTACTATCATTAACTTCCGTTTATTTTCCAGTAAAACCCCTTCCAATTTTTCAGATCCCTAAAATGCAAATGTATTTGCCTCTTGTACCTATTACACTGTTTTTACTATTAAAGTTAACTTTAGTATTTTATATATTTTTTATAACTATACTTACAGTTCATGATTTAAGCATCCTTAGCTCTTTGAATGTCCTTTAGAGAGTGGTATCTTGTAAGTAGAGAATTTATCTCTTCCACTTCAGATGGGATTCACTTCTCCAGGTTTCCCCCACTTATTAAATATTCAATGAAGTCTGGATTCTGTGCCCCACTTTCTGTATTTTTCATATAACACCTTATAATGAAATCACCCAGAGTACAATGGAAAAGATTTTGCTACCTCTTCACTTTATGTTAAGTCCTTAAAATCATGTTCTCTAGCTTTTAATTGTATGTAAAGCAAAATGTCAGTTGTGACAATAATCCATGCACACACAAAGAAAAGAGATGCGTATATGAATGTAGGGTGCTAGTGTTTATTTTTTAAGATTATGAATATTTTGGAAAATCTTGATTATTTTATTAACAACATATTCCAATGTTTATTTTTTAAATGCAAATCAAGATTATAGTGGAAAGGATGGTATTCAATTAAGCTCAAAACTTTTGTTTTGCCACTTCTTCAAGAAAAGCATGCTTCATCACATCAAATAACGTATTTAATTCATTTCTTTATTTTTCACTTGATGAGAAATTAAAAGCAATTGAGATAACAATTCAGTTACAAGGAGAAATAACTAGAAACAAAGTAGTGAAAATTAAAATTGACCTCATTTAATTACTTCAATTATAGTTTATAATTATAATTTAATTATGATTTAATGATAGCAGAATAATGCTCTCCATTTAACATAAATGGAAAAACATGCTAATTTTTTATTATGTTAAAGCTGATTGGAACTTGTCAACATTATAATTCTATAACAGTAATTTTTTCTTTTCTTTTATAAATTTTATTTTTTAGAGCAGTTTAGGTTCACAGCAAAACTGAGCAATTGAGCAGAAGGTACAAAGATTTTCCATATACTCTCTTCCCCCACACATGCGTAGCCTACCCATTATCAACATTCTGCACAAGCATGGTATATTTGTTATAATTATTAATGATATTTTACATTAGGTTCATTAACATATATATATTACATCCATAGTTTACATTAGGGTTGCTCTTAGTGTTGTACATTACGGGTTTGGACAAATGTAGTAATTATAATGGCATATATCTACCATTATGTTATTACACAGCGTATTTATATTGCTCTAAAAATATTAGTTGCCCTAGCTACTTATGTTAATTTATTTTTCATGTTACAACTAATTGGAAGTCATCAATATTATAATTATATAGTAACAAATGTTTTTAAGTGTCTGAGTTTTGAAGATTATGATTTGTCTGTAAAGCAAGTAAACTTAATCATTTACACACACATTATTATATATATATGTACATATATATGTGAACCACAAACAAAATAGGTTCCATTTTGTTACAATTTACTATCTTTTAAAAATGAGGAATTTTATTTCATATGTTTCTTTGATTGATAAAATTGTATAGACTATTTTTTATTATCCATTCAATAATTTAAGTAAGCTGTTAAAATATTTAGGAAGGCTTTTTAAAATGCTATTTAATAATTTCTTGAGTATGAAACTGAATTATATTCAGCACAATGATACTGTTGGAGGATTAACAAATTTGTATGCCTGCTGTGCAGTAACAGACCAATGCACTGAGTCAGCAGTGTTTGCAGCAGAAAAAACATTTATTGATCATATGACAGCTAAGTAAGCGGACAGAAAGGACCCACAAGTCTGTCTCCCAAAGAAGTTATGGGCTGCATTTTGCAAAAGAATTGTGAAAGGCATAGGTCCAGAAAATTGGGGTTGTTGATTGGTCAGTGTTAGGGGGATGAAATCATCAGGATCTGAAAACTGCCTTCTTTGTTGAGTCAGGTTCTCATGGGGTCCTATGCAACAGCTAGTATCAATAGTTTTACTGGTATGCAGGACCTGAAGGAATACCTCAAAAGGAAAACAAGATTTCACAATGATTAAGTCATTATCCACAAAGAACTTAAGGGAAACTATAATATTTTGACAAGATCTACATGATTCTGGGACAATAGGCAGTAAAAACTATGAGGAAGCAGGTCAGAGAGCAAGCTAACCTAATGATTAATGCTGAATGTGCTGCAAGCTTGCTTCGTTTTCATTTTCATTTTTTCCCCTTCCTTCTTCTGTGATTCATTTTATAAAGTTAATAGCGACAGTTTCAATATAGCTATGAAAAACAGGGCTATAGTCATATTTAGTTAGAGGTGTAACTGAAATCAAAATATGTGTTTTTCCCTTCATTGTTTAGAACCATTCAGAATATCCAAGGGGATAATCAGCCCTTTAATACAATTTGAAAGTTTTGCTGTTCAAAAGGAGTGGTTTAAAGCGAATTTTGTCATACAAATTTATCAATGCCTTTTCTTTCTTTTTTTTCCTCTCTCTTTTTTTTAAAAATTATTATACTTTAAGTTCTAGGGTACATGTGCATAACATGCAGGTTTGTTACATATGTATACTTGTGCCATGTTGGTGTGCTGCACCCATCAACCCGTCAGCACCCATCAACTCGTCCTTAACATCAGGTATAACTCCCAATGCAATGCCTCCCCACTACCCGCTCCCCATAATAGGCCCCGGTGTGTGATGTTCCCCTTCCTGAGTCCAAGTGATCTCATTGTTCAGTTCCCACCTATGAGTGAGAACATGCGGTGTTTGGTTTTCTGTTCTTGCGATAGTTTGCTGAGAATGATGGTTTCCAGCTGCATCCATGTCCCTACAAAGGACACAAACTCATCCTTTTTTATGGCTGCATAGTATTC
>NW_016803397.1:30778-146417 GCF_001698545.2 Rhinopithecus bieti
AGACTCTTTAAAAAAAAAAAAAAAAAAAAAAAAAAAAAAAAAAAAAAAAAAAAAAAAAAAATTGGGGGTTTTCCATTTCTTTTAGTATTCATTTTCTCATGAGCCCCCATTTCATATACAAGTTAAATTTGTTAATCTATCTTACATCCATTTAATTTTCAGAAACAGCTGGGGACTCTAAGAGGGTAGAGGTAAAGTTTTGCCTTTTCTGTACTTGGTGACAAGTAAGATGGTTTAATTTTGCTTTGTATTTTCAGCTCTCACATAAGATACAGTAATTAGGAATCTAAGGCAATAACTGAAAAAAAAAAAAAATACAAGACATGTCCACAAAATCTTGTCTATAGTACCTTAGGAGGGAGTAATTGCTATAATAAAAAAATAAGGTAATAAAGGCTATAGGAAGTGTTAAACTGTCAGTGGGATGTTATCTAGAATATAGAAGCTGTTCACTGAGAAGCTGGCAAGGAAGCAAAAAGCAGAAGTAAATGAAGGTGTGAACCATGAGCAAATTGAAGGAAAAAGCATTCCAGACAAGGGAAAGAAGAACAAATGCCAGCCTTTCCAATAAGATATGGAACATGAAAAGAATGCCCACTGACATCACTATTATTCAGCATAGTACTGTAAGTCATAGCTAGAGCAATCAGACAAGAGAAAGATATAAAGGGCATCCAAATTGGAAACAAGGAAGTCAAACTATCCTTGTTTGCAGATCATAATATTTTAATATTTGTGAAAACCTAAAAGCTCCACAACAAAACTATTAGAACTGGTGAATCCAGTTAATTCATGATACAAAATTGACAGACAAAATCAGTAGCATTTTATATGCCAACAGTGAAATGTGAAAAGAAATTAAAAGTAATGCCATTTACAATAGCCACACATAAAATTGAATACCTAGGAATTAACCAAATAAGTGAAAGATCTCTACAATGAAAAGTATAAAATACTGATGAACGAAATTGAAGGGAACACCAAAAATGAAAAAAAATATTTTATGTATATGGATTAGAAGAATCAGTAATGTTAAAATGTCTACACTCCCCAAAGCATTCTACAGATTCAGTGCAATCCCTTTCAAAATACCATTCCTCATAGAAATGGATAAAAACATTGTAAAATTTATATAGGGCTACAAAAAAACTTAGAATAGCCAAAGGTATCCTAAAAAAAACGGAACAAAACTGGAGGAATCACATTACCTGACTTCAAATTATACTAGAAAGTTATAGTAACCAAACAGCATGCTACTGGCATAAAAACTGACACATAGACCAGTGGGACAAAATAGAGAACTCAGGAAAAAATCCACACAACTACAGTGAACTCATTTTTGACAAAGGTGTCAAGAACATGCACTGGAAAAAGACAATCTCTTCAACAAATGGTGCTGGGAAAAATCAGATATTTATATGCAGAGGAATAAAACTAGACCCCTATCTCTCGTCATATAAAAAAATCAAATAAAAATGGATTAAAGACTAAGACCTAAAACTATGAAACTGCTACAAGGAAACATTGGGGAAAATCTCTAGGATATTGGTCTGGGCAAAAATTCCTTGAGCAATACCCCATAAGCGCAGGCAAACAGAGCAAAAATAGACGAATGGGATCACATCAAGTTAAAAAGCTTCTGTACAGCAAACGATACAATCAACAAAGTGAAGAGACAACCAACAGAATGGGAAAAAATATTTTCAAACTATCCATCTGAGAAGGAATTAATAACAAGACTATATAAGGAGCTCAAAAAACTCTACAGGAAAAAATCTAACAATCCAATAAAAAAATGGGCAAAAGATTTGAATAGACATTTCTCAAAAAAGGACAAGCAAATGGCAAATGGGCCTATGAAAAGATTCTCAACGTCACTGAGCATCAGAGAAATGCAAATCAAAACTATGATGAGATATCATCTCACCCTAGTTAAACAGCTTTTATGAAAAAGTCAGGTTATGACAAATACTGGTGATGATATGGAAAAACGGAGCCCTTGTAGATGGTTGATGGGAATGTAAATTATTACAACCACTATGGAGAACAGTTTGGAGGTTCCTCACAAAACTAAAACTTGAACTACCATATGATCCAGCAATCCCACTCCTGGGTATACACCCAAAAGAAATATATATATATATCTCAAAGAGATATCTGTATTCCTACGTTTGTGGCAGCACTATTTACAATATCTAAGATTTGGAAGCAACCTAAGTGTCCAACAACAGATGAATGGATAAAGAAAATGTCGTACATACACATAATGGAGTACTATTCATCCATAAAAAAGAATGAGAATCAGTCATTTGCAACAACATGGATAGAACTGGAGATCCTTATGTTAAGTGAAACAAGCCAGGAACAGAAGGACAAACACCACATGCTCTCATTTATTTGTGGGATCACAAATAAAATTAAACTCTTGGAGACAAAGTGAAAGGATGGTTACCAGAGGCTAGGAAGGGTAGTGGGAGTGTGGGCAAGGCTGGGGGCTGGGGAGATAAGGAGGGTTATTAGGTACAAAAAAAATAGAATGAATAATACCTACTATTTAATAGTCAGACTGGGTGGCTATAGTCAATAATAACTTAATTGTATATTTTGAAATAACTTATGGAGTGTAATTGGGTTGTTTGTAATTCAAAGAATAAATGCTTGAGGGGATGGATACCCTATTTTCCATGATTTGCTTATTTCACATTGCATGCCTGTATCAAGGCATCTCATGTACCCCGTAAATATATATACCTACTGTGTACTCTGACAAAAACAAAAAAAATAAATTTAAAAAAATGCCCTGTATCAGAAACTAGTTAGGCATTTCTTTTTTAAAAAAAGAAAACATTATAAGGAACAAAGTGTTCCTTATAATGGAACAAAAGAGAAACTAGGATCAAAGTAGAGTAAGAAGACAAATGTTGAATCTCTTGAAGACCTTTGCAAAAAGAAATGACATGGGAAGTGATTGGAGGATTTGAAACAGAAGAGTAACAGCTGAATTAAGGTTTTAGTGAAATCACTCAGAATGCAGTGTTGAGAAGAGACTAAAATGGAGCAATGATGAAAGCAGGAAGACCAACCTTAAAATAATTTGCATTTACATATTTAAAAAACAATATAGCACATTGGAAAGCATGATGACATTTATCCTTCATGTTAACTTTGTTAATTTTCATTTCATTTTCAGAAATATATCAGATCTCATTTGTAATAATTTTATGCAACATGTTTCTTGCTTTTATAGTTCTAAAATTTAAATTCACAGAAACTACTACAATGAGGTGAGGAATTATAGAATAGATTCAAAATTGTATGAAACTTCAGTTACCAAGATGTTATAAAAATATGAAATATGTCAACTATCAAACTACACATAAGAATGTGTGTATACATGGATATTTGAATAAACAAGTAAATAAGTAGGTTACAATTATGTTTGTGCATCCAACTACTAATAGATACCTGTGCATGTTAAAGGCTGACCCGAATCATTCCTAAAATTAAGTAAAATTCTACAAAGTAATTCCTTACGGGTAATTTGTATTGCAATTGCAGAACTGAAAAGGCCTTCCTTCAAACATAAGGGTCAAAGCATAATAACAAAAATTTAACTAGAAGAAACCCAAATTAATATCAATATTTACCTAAAGAGTAAGAACAAATATTGGTTAATTGAATGGTTATCTGGTATTGGAAAAAAAACTAATGAACCTGGCCTGATAAAACAACTAACAAATAGATCTGCACTCTTAAGACCAATGTTATGACATGATTGACATTAATGGAGAACATAATGAAGCCGCAGAGACTTATTAAGGTCTCTGTCACCGATACCAGAGATGTCTACTCTCAAAGCATTATGAAACCAACTATGATCTATCTGCGGGAGTATGTGTATGATGTGTGTGAGTGATTAATACATTTCCAAAAAATACAGATTCCCTATAATTTGTGTGATTGATAGCTAAGTATTTTATTCAAGGTTTGAAATGTTATTCCTGAATTTTATATGTGATGGAAGTGACACCCAAATATAGTAAATAACTTGCCCAAGGCCAAATGATTAATGTGAAATAAGGCTCAGAAGCTCAGTAACTATAAATAGGTCCTGTGTATTTTCAAATTCACTAGGTCAGAGCTCCTAAACAAAGGTAATTAAGGTAAGTTTAATTAAGTAGTTGTTTGTGATAAGATGAATACAATGCATGATTGTTATAATAGCTAAGAATAGACATTTTTTTTCTGTGTTACATAAGAAAGAAGACATGACCCAAAGTTGGAGAAGTTAATTTGAAGAAAACAAAACAAAATGAAACAAAACAACAACAAAATCTCTGTTTTGATTGAGTCTGTCATTGCTGAATAGTATTTTCAAATATTTAATACGTAATTCAGTAATTATACAAATTGTTTTTGATAACTTACATATGAAGTGATGTCAAACTAATATTTTATTTTCAACATTGACTTTTCCAAAATGCATCATAGTTTCTAATATTTTCAAGATGATAAACATTTTCTGGCTGAGCATTAATTGTCATCTCATTTCTAACATTGTCATATTTATTTGGAAATCTCATAAATTTCTGTGTTCTCTTATACACTGAGGAAATCAATATACCTGATGGAGCATTTAAGGTAAATAAAATCATAGTTCATCATACAAACAAATACAGCAAAAAAGAATTACTGTCATTGGTTTTGAAAAAAAATCTATTCAATTATAAACATACTCCTACAGAAAGGATAATATCAAACTTTCAGAACAAAGTATAACAAAGAAAAAGGTCAGAATAACTTTTCTTTATTACTACCTCATTACACTGACTTTGGCCAAGGTCCCATAGACCTAGTTTAATGAAGGGATAATGATAGCTCATCCTTTCCCATTTTTTGCTCAGTCAACTCAGTATTGTTCAAAAATGCTTCTGACTCTTTTTTGGAAATTCACATTACAGAGAGTTCTCTTTTTTCTTTTTACAGTTTAATACACAGGCATACAATTTACTGACTGTTTTTTAACTCTATGACTTAAGCATGTTACATAACACACTTTGTATAATTGGATTACTAATAGTACCTACTTAATAAAGTTGCTATGAATGTTAAATTAATTAAACCATGCAAATCATATGTTTGGCACATTGTAGAGCTCAGTTTACCCGATTTATTTGCATTCTTGCTAATAATGATAATTTTTAGAATACTGAATTAAATTTTTCTAGATGAATGTGCTAGATTTTACAGCAGATGGGATGAATTAGAATTGGTTCCCACCTTAAAGGATCTTGCATATTTCCATAGAAATGACTTAGACATTCGGGAAAAAAATCCATCAAGTCATTTTGAGTTGTTGGTTCTTTTAATAAAATGTGCCAAAATTTCAATTACCGTACCCACAGAGCTCTGAAAATGTTGATTCAGCTTCCCTGAGATATTCCGTGTAGCAAAACTCAATTAACTCTTATAGGTATCCATAGTGTGTTTATACAAATATAGCCTCATTTCTCAAGGAAAATACCCCATATGTTTTTACATCCTTATTTTCAACTGTCACTTTTCTTGCTGTGCCCTTCATTTATCAGGTTATTTGAAAATATGACCACTAATGGATACCAAGCTACATCCAAGCAAGACTTTTGATGAATTTTCAATAATTTGTACAGATATAATTAAATCATTAAAGACATAAAATTAAAAGCCAAGTAAAATTATTGATGATAAAAATAGAAGAATGAGGTGGGCTGGAGATAGTGTTAGAAATAGAGTTAGAAATAGATACTTAGAATACCTCCATTGTGCAGACTTGGTCTGCAGATGCCAAATGGGACCAGGCCAGGCCAAGGATATTCAGGCCTGCCATAAAAATGTTCCCACTAGTTTCAAATTCCAACCTTGGTATCCAGCACTGTAATCTATGGAAATCATGTTCATTGAAAAGGCCTGAAGATCTTAGGAATCAGGAATCAGTAAAAATAAAAACCAATATAATTTATCTGCTTACAAACATAATGCTCATAATATAATATCTTAAAATTTCATTAAAGTACAAACCTTTTTCTGAGTCCTCTTTTCTCCCCAACTCTCCCTACCCATTCAATTTTTTATCATCTTGTCCTCTTTTTCCTTTTATATCTTCCTTTTCTCCTCCCTCTGGAGAGAGTAATTATTTGTGAATTTTTTAGGCAATTGTAAGAAATTTAAAAGTTATGTTTGCAAAAGTAACATTAATTCAGTTAGCAGTGGATATAGGGCCTAATGTAAGAAAATTCCTTGAAGAGCTGAGTGGAGAAAAGACTATCAGATATGGAAGAATAGTGGCAGCGAGACCAGATACGTTTCTTCAGTAGTCCAGGCCAGACATTCTGGGATGTGCGGATGTGTTTGCAAATTGCAGCTTTTAAAGAAAAGTGATACAGTGCAGTTGCTGTGAAATGCTCCCAGCAGACAAAGACTTTGATTGTCATAGAATCCCTACTTCTAAAAGAAAACACTGATTCCTTATAAATTTCACCCAGGGGTTATATTTGCCATCTGGAGCAATACAAAATAAATCCTCATCTTTTAGCTATTTGACAATAACATTTTGTCTCACATTTTATCACCTTTTAATCTCATTTTTATTTTGAGCAATACCTTGATTACATTTAAGAGGCTGTAAAACATACGTGTCTTTTCAAGAATAGTAACACATTAGAAACACCTTATATAACCTATTCTATCAAAACATACTTTTGTTCTACCAAGTTTATCATCATCCTGACATTAGTGATAATTTCGCCCTTGCTTTCTTTTGAAGCATTTTTAGTAGAGACTTGGTTTCATCACGTTGGCCAGGCTGGTCTTGAACTCCTGACCTCAAGTAATCTGCTTGCCTTGGCCTCCTAAAATGCTGGTGATGTGAATCTTCTTGAACTGGCACTATTCTTTTAATTATTTGCTTTGCCATGTAGATGCCTCTGAGCGTGATGTAATGACTTTTCTTTTTTTATTTATTAAATATTTTGAAAGGCATCAATAATATGAATTATTTTGCTAAATTCAACCAGTATTTTCTGAACTATCATTTTCAATCAATTGTGTGAAATATTTTATAAACTTGTTACAAATTGTTACATATCAACTTGTTACATATCAACACATTATCATACTTTATTATTTCACCTAGCAAAGAAGAAAAAAAAATATTTGACATCTATGGTTTCTGTTTTATCGTTTTTAATATCTAGAATGTGCCAATACAAACAATTTATCCTATTCAACAGGGGACATAGAACCAGAAAGAACAACTTTTGTTTTTTTCAAAAAGCCTTGCCAATTGAATTTCTTGAAGGATTATGGAAATCAGAGTAGACAGTCCAAGCCCAGAGGCTATAAAGACCAAATATGTATGTTCAAAAGTAAATCTCTATTCTATGTGGAGCAATAAGGTTCATAACATAACAACTAATATCTACTTATGTTTGATTTTGACATTTCAAGGTGAACAGAATGTAAATACTTTAAAAGTAATCAGGTGGTGCCAGGTTGTGTCGGAATATTCTCCATCTTCCCCAAATTCTACCCTTCCCCACAGTACACTATGCTCCAATACTTTCATGGGTTATTTAAAATGCCCACTTCGATCTCTGGTTTTCAACTGGGCTCAGTCGCAAAGAAATACCAGCAGAAGATGATGATGAGACAACGCAGTCTTCAATAGAAATTCAGTCATTGCCCTCCATAAATCTGAATGTATCTATTCTGAGTTGTGGGTTGACAGCGGTTGTCTTTCTTTAAAAAACAGACAGCTCACCTGCTGGCTAGAATAAATACAAGTCACTTCGGGTTCTGGTACTGTTCTCTTCAGGTCTAGGGGTAGTGATAAGGGAGATTCATCCTAGGGAGTTATCCCTTGTTCGTTTGCCTTAATCCAGATCACCACTATGTAAACAGCCTCTTCATTGAACTCTCCACTTGTTTCCTTCCAGAATTCTTGTCTCCCCAAATTACCTCCATACTTTCTTGAGTTTATATTCTTCATATCACTGAAGATGAGTTCTAATATGATTTTTGGCCTATAAAATCAATCTTTTTCAATCAAATATTGGACATTTGGGAAAATAAATAAAACAACCATAATGTATTTTATTATATCGTATCTCCTTAAATTATTATTCAGTTATGAGAGTGGACATTTTATTGTTTGATAAATTCAGATCTTTCAAAAGATATGCAAGGACTTGCATTTCAAAAGGTATGCAAGTACTCATACATAAAAGTAATGCAATACTTTAAAAAATGATACTATAATGAATATATAATAAATAGTACAACCAATGTATGATTACATTTTTATTGTGGGAAGTAGTTTATGTTATTCAACTTCAGTTTACTGCAACTCCACACAGAATAGTTTTACAAAGTCTATATTCCTTACTCATTAAAAGCTTATTCCCATCCTTATCAGTCTGGGAATCTTATTATTAAAGATGCTCTCAACTAAGTAGAGAAATATAAATATTTTTATTAACACAATAAAACTAGAACTTTAAAATTATGCTGACATTTAATAAAACCTGCTCACTTTTCAAGAACTTTCTTTTAGTTTTCAATTATTCTTTGTTAAAATCTGGACAACATAGACTCTGTGCACTGTTCTAAAAAGAGAAGACATAATATACATATTCCCAAATGTTGATCTGGGTTTTTGAGAGCTTAATTTATAATGCTTTGCCAGACATCTTTGAGGGGTTAAGAAGACCAATGAAATGAAATTATCTGAATTTTATGAGACATGTTATTTATTCACATATAATCATAATTGTTTTAGCTATACACTTTAATACCAGGAGCAAATTCATTAATAAAGATAACAAAATATAGCATTAGACAAAAGATATTTCATTCCTCTTCATGTAATTATTATAAGTTCTAGTGTTTAATAGCATAGTATCATGACTATAGTTAACAACAGTATTTTGTACATTTCAATATGGTTAGTAAAGAAAAATTGTAATGTTCCCAACACAAAGAAACAATAAATGTTCCAAATGATTTCATTTTGATTTGATCATTACACGTTATATACATGTATCATAATATCACATGTACTCCATAAATATGTACAAATACTGTGTTTCAATAAAAATTATTAAAATTAGCCAGTAGATAGATGTTCATATAATCTATGAATGACAACATGTGTTATGTATGAATATGTGTGTATACATACACACATTCCTGGTAAGCCTGCTATAAATAACATTTATTATTCATATTTAGTCATTCAACAAACATTAATAAAATTGGTTCTGTGCACCAAGAATTTAACAGTCTTGCATAATATTAGATGGCTTATTAAGCCTAGATATGGCCTGTGAACATGTGAAGTTCATTTTCTACTTACTATAAACATCACATCGTGATGAGATTTCAGGCATTGTGACTTCAGGCACTAATGAGTATATGGTTTAATAGATCTTAAATTATTTCTTTTTCTGTTAGATGTTTAAATATAGAATATATAGAAATAAAGTTTCTTCTTAAGAAATAATACCTAGAACATATTTTAGCATTTTCTCTATACATTTTAAGATACAATTTTAGTTGGGATTTACCTTGAACTATAATTTGTTTACTTAACAGATTTATATATTTTAATACAACATATTGTAGTCTATACTAACTACAAATAGTATAATAGTTACAGTAAGTGAGAATATATTTCATTCATTAAAGAAGACAATTGAGTTATTATGGAAATACAGTATTACATAAACTAGGAAATCTTCATTTACACATATTTATAATGTTCAAAAGATGCTGAATTTGAAAATTTGAGCCTCTTAAGTTATTAGAGTTCTAGAGTTCATGGCATATCCTTTCCAGTTAAATTTAAATATGTTAGAACAATTCTATTTAGCCCTCTGGAAGAATACTACATTAATTAGTGGTGCCCTACTTCAGACTGCTAGTGAGAAGGGCAAGCTAATTAAGTTATAGCTGCTACTCTCTCTTTACCATAAGCAAAGATATATCATTTAGGTCTGCCCTTGCTTAAATGTGAAATAAAAAGGGGATACTTCATATATTCTTTAACGTATTTTTATTTTGATTTTAGCTTTCTTATTTGTATAGGATAACCAGATGCAGAAAAGAAATTACATGCCCCCCAAAAGTAAAAGAGCAAAAGTGAGATGAACTTTTAGTAAATACAATAGCACTCTGAATAAACCATTTTCTCTTTTTTCTGATTTAATATCTACACATATTCACACTTGGTAAATTTGTAATATATAATCCATAGGGCATTCATGTTTTCAAATTAAGCACATTAAAACTAACAACTTTCATATCATTTCAGGAAATTTTAACTTTCTTCCAACAAAGTGCTTATAATTTGGGAAACTATTTTAATGTGTTAAAGTTTGATTTAAGTTTACTCCAAGTTGTGTGCAGTAAATCCTCATGACTTGTAAATTATTTTCACTCTTGCAATGCCATCATTAATTTTTCTCAAAACCACTTGTTAAACTATATTTACCTCTAGCCCTTGCCAATAGGTTTACAAATCCATGTGATATACTTGTGCCTTCTGCAAAATCCTGCCTTCTTCTCACAAAATTTAAAATAATGCTCCTGTTGAGTACACAATGAAGAGATGGACACTTTTAAAATCTAGTTTTGTGAAAACTAAGGGAAACATTTATAAACAAACAACAAATGAACACACACACACACACATACACAGACACACAAAGTAGTGAGACAAAAGTGATTATAAAGAAATCATCTTTGCACTGAAGAGATCTATGTATGGAAGGTGGTTTACTTGGAAAAGATTTATTAAGAAAAGAGGAGGGATAGTTAACATTCTATACAGTATACATTTTCTCTCCAGTGGGTCATTCTACTTATGATCTAGGATCCTAGAAGGAGAGCATGTTTTTTGAGAGAAATAGGTTACAAAAATCCCAAACAACCATCGACAAAAATATAACTTTTGACTGTTTTCTTGATTTTCATAAATAACAGTCACTTAAATGAGACACATACAGAGTTCAGGGATAATAAAGCCAATACCCAATTAATAAAGGATGATACTTCATTTAAAGGTTGTAAACTGTCTGTAAAATTTATTCTTGCTTCTGTCTAATCACTATCATATATTATAGTATACATAATGACAAGGCATATACATCATAATGATGAAGACAACTAGCAAAGTATTTTCAGTGGAAAAGAGGCCTAAATGTATACATATATACATATGTATTTTAAATATATGAATTGTAAATATAAAGCTACATGTTGTATATACAATATGGGGAAAAACGAATGGGTATTATGCAATAAAGCAAGGCAGAGAATAATTTATCCAGAGAATTAACAGAACAGAATATATCAAAAATAAGCTAGAGCAGCAAAGGTAGACGGTAAGGAAAAGTCTCTATATAGAATTTTACATGCACCTACTCTTGTCTTCCATTCCAGCAAGTAGAATATCTTTGTCAGGCAATATCCATCTCCCCAATCTATCCCCATCCTAAAACTGGAAGATTCACTTTAGAGAAATACAAAGTGTCTAGGAAACTTCTGTGGAGTTCAGTAATTTAGGGAACTTAAAGTAATGACTGTCTCCCAGTGCAATTATCCTGGAGCAAAGCCTACTAGTCAAGAGCCCCAGGCATCTTTAGCAGGCTGTCAATCAACTCAGTCATGCTTGATCTCATGTATGATGGAAGGTTAAAAAGAACCAGACATTTAAGGGCAGCTTCATCATGAAACAAAGGCAAAGATCAACAGAGAACATGGTCCTGTAGAGAGAGATTGAATAACAAAGTAAGTGGTAACATACTGCTCCTGCTCTGGGAATGCGTTCCAGTTAGTGTCATCATAGGTTGGCCATTAGTATTCATATTCTTGTACCCATGACATGAAACTAATGACTAAAGAGAAAATAGCAACATTAAGCTTGAAGAAAACTTTCTCAGCTATGGCCTGCATAGTTCATCTACAGTAGCCTCCACTCTGAAAAACTACTTATGCTGAAATGTGAATAGAAACAAAGATATATCATGAAGAACTTGCCCTATGTTGGAAAAAAAGGAAAATATATATATATATATATATATTATTATATATATATACTATAAACAGGTATATATATATATTTTATATAATATATAATATACCTAACAGGTTAATGGCAATAGAATATATATGCTTGAAATATTTGTTTTTACATGGACATAGAAAGTGATCTCAATTAAAAAGGAAACAAAGAGCAACAAATAAAGATTTTAATTAATGATATATATATGAGAATATTAAAACAAAATTTCATTTCACATAATGCCATAAATTAAACTCCATTTTAGAAAATTAATAAAAGTAGATGAATTACCACACTCTTGGTGAAGATGAAGTTATGAATAAAAGTAATAGGTCACAAACCTATAATTTTCAACTAGTATGTATTTACACCATCATAAACAATAGGCAAGCTGGGGAAAAATGCTTACAAAATATGTGGCATAAAGATAACCATTCTTAACATATGGAAAGGTCTATAAAACATGAAAATCAATTTGTTTATGAAATAAAATTGTGGCAATCAAGTGTTATATACAAAATATTAATGTGTTCTCTTTAGTTATAATCGAATGCATTAAATAAATTATAAAGCATACTTATCTACCATTTGTTAATCTAATTTTATATCTCTATATAATTTACAGCATCAGTGCATCAGCATAATATAATATTTTGCTAATATCTTACAGATTTTAGTGTATGTTAGCTGATGGGTAATTAGTTTGTTTTTCTGTCATGAACAAAAAAGAAAATTAAAGTCACCATCAAATATTTAAAATAAAGTATGAGAGACAGAAATCATTTCAAATTTTGTTGAAATAAGAGCAAAAGACAAAAGAAGAGTTGCAAATATACTTACTTTTATAGTGAAGTTTAGGAAATTAAGAGAACTCTTCACAGATGCCTTCTAAGTTTTCTTTCAAGTAATAAATAAGTAAATTAGATGAGAACAAAGAAGGAAAGAAAGAAAAGTTATGAAGAGAGTAGAGTTTGCTTTATGTAGACTCTGGAAAAATAGGAGAAAGAACATGGCGAGGAAGACAGGAGGACTACTGTGACATGTTGAGGGAAGTATTGGTTGTGTAATTTTGTGTGATTCTGTAATTTTTCTAAGAAACACTTCCAACCTGGGTGCGTGCTGGGAAAGAAAAAACAGTTTGATTAATCCTGTGTTCAAATTTTGCCAAATTTCTAATGGAAATATATTGGTACAAGTATAAGTGCAAAGATAATGGTCAAGTAATTATTAAGAATTGAGAAGGTGAAAAACATAGTTAAAGACTTGAATTTTTTATTATTATAGTACTAGAGAGCAACTAAGCTATGCTGCATTCGTTGGAATTCAGCTCTATACCTTATAAATACGGTAACCTTGGACAAGTGATTAATCTCCTGGGCCTCAGTTTCTTCGACTTTAAAGTGTCTGTAATAAGATTTATCTAATCATTATGATTTGAGAATTAAATATAAGTATTATAAAACACTTAGAATAATGGCTACGATCTAAGAAATGCTGTATGCATTTGTTGTGTCTCATTATTGTTAAAAGTACTTGCAAGAATAAGCCGAAATATAGAAAGCTGCTATTAAAAAGTGGGATGACTGAATAAGTAATTTCGGCAATAAAGCAGTTACCTGCTGCTGACAAGGCACAGGAGAGGGTAATGAAATTATGTAATAGATGATCTTGCTGTAAAAAAATATAAAAAAATTAAAGATTCAAGTTTTTAACTCTTACCATCTTTACTGATATTTGTATATCAATGGAATGATTTGGAGTTAGAAAATAACACTTTCAGTCCGTTATTAAAGATTTTGATGGAAGCAGTTCCAGGGGTTAGTATGTATATGCAGAGGGTGATAAAGCTGAATTACATGTAACTTAAAGACATAATGGGCCGGGCGCGGTGGCTCAAGCCTGTAATCCCAGCACTTTGGGAGGCCGAGGCGGGCGGATCACGAGGTCAGGAGATCGAGACCATCCTGGCTAACACGGTGAAACCCCGTCTCTACTAAAATACAAAAAATTAGCCGGGCGAGGTGGTGCGCGCCTGTAGTCCCAGCTACTTGGAGGCTGAGGCAGGAGAATGGTGTGAACCTGGGAGGCGGAGCTTGCAGTGAGCCAAGATCGCGCCACTGCACTCCAACCTGGGTAACACAGTGAGACTCCAAAAAAAAAAAAAGACATAATGGCTTTACATGAAGGCGGAAGGGTAGTGGTCTAAAAGTGCAGTGGATAAGGAGACCGCCTCAGATTTATACCATCGAGAGGAAGAACTCCCAGCACTAAGATTACAAAAGAAGTGTCAGCATTTTATCTTTGGAAAAAATAGTTTGTGTTAGTGTATGCATGAAAATGTGGAAGTCATTAGGCTTTGTTAACATTGTAGCAGTGTTTTCAAGTATCAAATACAATCATTGGGAATGAAATGAAAAAGAATCGGAATTCAGGATAGTGAGAACAGAGGGGACATATTTTTTAGGGGTAATTATACTTGTATTCAATTGTATTATGTACAGTGTAATTTCAATTAGCCATAACAATGCAAGTCCTAGAAGTCCTCAGATAGAAGTGCTTTTTTTTAGCACTCAACTGCTGTCTCAATGGATTACACTACCTAAAGAGAGAGAGAGAGAGATTGTGTGTGTGTGTGTGTGTGTGTGTGTGTGTGTGTGTGTGTGTGTATTTTCCAGATTTCAAGAGTAGCCTGTATGTTTTGAATTTGAGGGAGCACAAGAGGTTTTGGGATCAATTATACAAAACTCTCTGAAACAAAAAAAAATGGTGTGATGAGCTGAATGGCTAGAAATGTGACCAAACAAGGACACTAATACTCTGGATGGAAATAAATTTTATTATGAGTTAGATAGGGTCTGTATTACTGAGTTTTTGTTTACAATCCCTTAATCACCTTTTTCTAAGCATCTTTAAATGGACATATAAGCATGTAATTATTTCTTCCTGTATGTGCTTTCATCAGCATTCACTTCCTTGAGTAGGTTTGCAGGAGAAATAATACTCGTTACTATCTATACCTACTATCATTAATGAATTTTTAGTATGACTTTCTCATATAAATGTGCTTATTTGTTCTGAATAGATGGACTACAGTAAAATGTCTTAAATCTCATTAGGACACACAGAATATTTTACTTCTGAATCAAAATCAAGTATTCTGTAATAATTGAGAAATTCTTGTTATATATAAAACCACACTACTACAGCAATACAAGTAAGTTAAAGAGTCAGGATATTAAACTTAAATAACAAATTACTGTTGTCTTTCAATGGCTATATTATTACATATAATTTTGTTGCTGTTATGATATATCTGCTATTAAGTTTCAGGGAGTAAAGTCTTTCCCCAAAACCTTCTATGTAGAAATTATCTCAGGTAAGTGATTTCCTCTTTGATATAACCTAGTAAATTACAGGAAATATTAGTGGCAATCAACCATTAATTTTGTCTGCAATAATAACATTAAAATCGTTATATTTTCCATATAAAGTCAACTTTGATTCAGTCACTTTATCGGCAAATCTAAACCATGACTGCTGTTTTCTGGGAACAAATTTTAATCTTATTTTAAAAAAGAAATATCTTTGTGTGTTTAGCAAATAAATTAAATAAACCTAGATACCCACTTCCATTTTAGGAATTAGATCTCCATTAAAAACATAATAGATATATAATTGAGAGCACTGTTCTTTGTGATAGATATGTTTAATGTACAAACTCCTATTAATGATATCACTTAAATATGCTGCTCTAACTTGAAGACTATATAAAAGTTAAATTGTCTGTTTGCGAAACTAATGTCAATAGTTGCCAGTAATTTGTTGTATCACCTTGGATAGAAACATACTTTATTTTTTTCTGGGGAATAAAAGAAGCATTTGCTTTGTATTGAAGAGGTCCTTGCTGTTTTAAAATATACAATAGTATTGTCACTCTTTTATATGTTCCAATGACTAGTGATGACAGCGTAAATTAGTTTCAGAATCTCTTAGTAAACTACAGAAAACTTCCTCCCGGTGTTTCTGTGCATTTTTTTCCAGTAAAGTATATGGCAAGTCACAGGGAAAAAATCACATAAATCAAATTTGTTAAGCAAAGCAGGAAAAACTAAACAGCACATCTATTCCCAAAAGATTAGATAATTCCAATTTAAACAAATTTCAGGCAAGGCTGGCACTTCTAATCAGCAACTATAGCAAATTATTCAATCCTAAATATATGAGTTAGACAACAAATTGCTCAATTGCAAGACAAGTGGTATGGAGCTATTACTAACTGGAAACTTAAGACAATAAAGTAAAATTTCAGCTGACATATTAGATGAGTTAAAAATTTTAAAACAATTTTAAAAAGAGTTCTCAAAGAAATGAAAAAATAAAGTTATGTAAAGATGTTTATTTCCTAATTTTCAAATTAGTAGTCTATAAGTCTATATATTTTTCCATAAGAATATTACATTAGATCAAACTCAGGCTTAAAACACTGGTTTTAAAGGCATCAAAAGAGGCATTCTGAATATTATTAGAAAAAATGAACAGCACAACTAAATTACAAAGCCAGTCTCCATCAACATGATTTATCATCTTTCTGCTTTTTAAAAAATTTTTATGTATTTATGAACAAAGTACACATAGGAAATATTTGCATTATATTTTATATACATATATTTACATTATATTTTATATCTTTTTTCTTTTTTTTTTTGGAGGCAAGGTCTCACTCTGTCACCCAGGCTAGAGGCCAGTGGCACCATCTCAGCTCACTGCAACCTCCACTTCCTGGGTTCAGGCTACTCTCATGCTTCAGTCTCCCGAGTACCTAGGATTAATGCGCATAACACCATATCCAGCTCATTTTTTGTGTGTTTTTAGTAGAGACAGGGTTTCACCATGTCGGCCAGCCTGGTCTCAAACTCCTGACCTCAAATAATTCGCCTACCAAAGTGCTGGGATTACAGCCACAAGCCACCACGCCGGGCCTTATATCTGTTTTTATATTTGCTCATAGTACACATTTCCATATGTTTAGATGGCACAAAAAAGGCTGTGAAAAATGCACAACACGTCGTAAACACTAGCTAGTCAAGGGAAGGTGACATGTGAAGGGAATTTATTATTTATTCATATTATATATTTTTACTTTTGTTAATTTGTTAAAGTGAACATATGTTACTTTTATACCTAAAAGTTTTATAACAAGTTTTAAGAATAAACATTGAATTAGAAATCACATTTTTTGTATCCACTAATACAAAGAGTCAAATGTGTTTTGTAATTAATAAGGTGATTATTTATTCACTTCTAAAATGTTTTCTAACTAATAACTTTAGGGTCTAACAATGTTTTATAAAACTAATAATTTTAGGGTATTTTATTTTAGTCAGAATTTGAGGGAATTTTGAGATCCTCTTAATAACACTAAGCTAGGGGTATAGAGCTTTGATAATCCAAAAGTAAATAATATTATTGACCCTTAGCTTTAATTTGTTTATAAACTGAAAAGTACTACTCTGTAATTATATGTAATCTCCACTTCGAGGGCTGCACCATAATTTCCATAGGTGATATGTGGAGTCTCTGTGATCATTTGTCTGCTTAATTAATAATAGAATCATGTAGGAAAAAATAAGACCAAGAGATCTAGTAATTTCTATTATAAACAGTGAATGGAAAAGAAGTTACCTTTATTATATTACGAATGATTAAATGGCAATAAAGTTTGTTTTTTGTTTTCACTTTCAAGTTAAAAAACAACGGAATAGAAGAAGATAGTAAATATGTTTTGAAGTTTTAAGCAGAAAGGCAAGTAGCAAATATCTAAGCATTTCGATTAAGCCTTTTTTTTTTTTTTTTTTTTTTTTTGATACACGATCTCTGTCACCCAGGCTAGAGTCCAGTGATGCGATCTCAGCTCACTGCAACCTTCACCTCCAGGTTCAAGCGATTTCTCCTGCCTCAGCCTCCCAAGTAGCTGGGATTACAGGTGCCCACCACCATGCCTGGCTAAGTTTTTGTATTTTTATAGAGACAGGGTTTCACCATGTTGGCCAGGCTGGTCTCAAACTCCTGACCTCAAGTGATCCATCTGTCTAGGACTCTCAAAGGGCTGGGATTACAGGCATGAGGCACCACAACCAGCCAAACCTAAAATCCTAACTGTCAATGAAGGAAGTCAAGAAGTAAATGACATACTTGAAAGAACTTCAAACATGTCTCAGAAATTAGATGATAACCAATACCTCTGAAGAGGAGATGGTGGGTAAACTAAAGATTAAAATACCAATAATAGTTTAAATAGTGATGTATCAGATGTCCTCACTTACTGAGAATAGAGGAATTATCTGTAATCACATATACTGAAAATTGATAATCCCAGCTGTTCATTCATGTGTGCTTGTGTCTGTTGTGTGTTTATTTTTCTAGGCAGAATGCTGGATAATTTTTCTCTGTGAAAACTTGTAAGAAATGCTAATCAAGTTTAGCCTGATGCTGCTTCCTTACATATTTTAAATTTGGCCAAAAATTTCTCTGTGTATTATGAACTATAACAACTGGAGATGTAAACAGAACTTAGCCTACGCTTGTGTCAATCACTGAGTTTGGACAATCAATTTAGCCAGCTGTACAAACAGTATTCATATAAGGCAAACACCTAGCTATAACCATTCCAGCTGTTTCTGTATCTCACTTCCTAAGGTTTTCTGTATGTCAACTTCCTTTTTCTTTTTCGAGACAGAGTCTCGCTCTGTTGCCAGACAGGAGTGCAGTAGGATTATCTCGGCTCACTGCAACCTCCACCTCCCACATTGAAGCGATTCTCCTGCCTCAGCCTCCCAGCTAGCTGGGACTACAGGTGCCTGCCACCACGCCCAGCTAATTTTTGTATTTTTATTAGAAACGGGGTTTCACCATGTTGGCCAGGATTGTCTCGATCTCTTGACTTCGTGATCCACTCACCTTGGCCTCCCAAAGTGCTGGGATAACAGGTGTGAGCCACCGCGCCTGGTGACTTTCCTTTTTCTGTCCATAAATCTTCTTCCACCATGTGACTGCGTTGGAGTCTCTGAGCATACTTTGGCTCTAGAGGCTGCCCTATTCACGAATCATTCATTGCTCAATTAAACAATTTTAAATTTAATTCAGCTGAGGTTTTATTTTATCAGAGAGGAAGCTTGAAGAAAACATATGCTTAAATGCCCCAGATAATACTATAAGTTAAATAAATGATGGAGGAATTAGAAGACAAGGAATCAAAATACCAATATCTGCAGATAACAGGACCACCAACATAGAAATGTCACAAAGAAATAAACACATTTTCAGAATTAATAGAATTTAATGTGATTGGTGGATATAAAATGTTAAAAAATTAACAGTAAATTTAATAGTAAAATATAGAAAAATACTATTCAAAGAAATTGTTTATAGAATATAGTAATCAGACTAAAAGAATTCATATAATCTTTAAGTAAAATTATAGAATGCATGTAATGACATAAATCAATATTTGAATAAATAGGGAAATCTACAATCTTTGTCAATGGGAAAATATAACATAAAATATTTAAATCCACACCCAACGTCTACCAATTCAATAAATCCTAATCAAAATATTCACTTTTTGGTTTTATTTTTAAGGAAATCTATAAGTTCATTCTGTGATTTACATGACAGTATATATATATGCAAGCAAATTATACTCTGAAACAGAAATGTACAGAGAGGCAACTGAGCCTAGCAGATATTTTTAAATATTAGAATATCATAAGATAGAATAGCATGGAACTGATTTAGAAATAGATTCAGAATGCTTTAAATGAACCCATAATTCTCTGATAAATTGATAAGTGATAAAGGATTTAGGGAAAAGCTATTGGAAATGACAGTTTATTTACCAAATGTTACTGCATTTTATATGGAAAAAAACATAAAACAGACTGATATACCATATTCACAGTTGAACCTTTATATTTATTAGGAAAAATGTAAACTGAAAAAGCATTAAAGTTAATAGAATCACATTAAAGGAATATGTTTATGTAAGGAAAATGCAGATTATCCTTTGGAAAAAACTTATTGGATGAAGATTTTCTCAGAGACACTCCGAATGGCCATTGAGTACCTGAGAAAACCCTCAGTCCTATGTGTCTTTCGAAGGACCTGGTGGGGGGTAATTGAATCATGAGGGTGGGTCTTTCCCATGCTGTTTTCATGATAGTGAATAAATCTCACAAGAGCTGACTGTTTTATAAGAGGAGTTCCCCTGCATATGCTTTCTTGCCTGCCGCCACGTAAGATGTGACTTTACTCCTCTTTTGCTTTCCATCATGATTGTGAGACCTCTCCAGCCACGTGGAACTGTGAGTCAATTAAACCTCATTCCTATATAAACTACCTAGTCTTGGGTATATCTTTATTCACAGCATGAGAACAGGCTGATATAACATACATACAATGGAATACCATTTAGGCATTAAGAATGAAATCATGTCTTTGCAGCAGCATGGATGGAACTGTTAAGTGAAACAACTGAGTCACAGAAAAACAAATACTGCTTGTTCTCACTTTTAAGTGGGAGTTAAATAATATGTACACATGGACTGTGAAATGTTATTATTTTAAGCTTAAATGTTCTACTTCCTTTGGCTTAAATATTCTACAGTACTTATTGATCTTATGTAATTGAATATATCCCAAATTACAGGGCAAGAATTTAATCTTTGCTAGTAATTATTTACTTACATATAGAGCTTCCCTAAATGTTTAGAGAATTAAATGTAAAATTCTATTGTTTGAGAATATATAAAATTCAAACACTCTAACTTATTTAATTAATTGTATTGGTCCTTAATGATCTGCTATATGTGCTTAAATATTCCTTCAACCTCTTTTATTAGTCAAATATAGTTAGATCCTTAATTAATTTTAGTATTTATTAAAATGTGTTATTTGTTGGTCAAATCAAAGTGAAATAAATAAATCAATTAACCTGTTATTTTAATTCCAAATTATCTAACATGATACAGTTATATCTTTAGAATTTACTGAAAATTGACTCATATCGTTTATCCTTTTTATATATTTGAATTTTGTAAAATGCCTGATTAAATACAGTAAAAGTTGTTTTTGAATAAAGAGTCAATTATATTATGTAAATTTAAAATTAGAGTAAAATAGTGATAGAGAATATGTACTGATTAGGTATTAACTAAATATAACATGTTTAATATCCATGAATAATTTTAACATTTTCAGTATTTTATAAAAGTAATTATAAAATCATATAAGTTCAATATGGAAGACACATACAAAACAAGTTGTAATAATATAGGAAATAGATACAATGATGTATAATAAAAATGTATTGCAACTCTTGAAATTTAGGCTGAAGTCTACTATCAGACTGCATGATAAGAAATCTCCAGAAAACTAAATAAAGAGGTGGAGGAAGACAGACTACCATCAAAACCCAATAACAAATGAATGGTCTACTCTGTAGCCAAATACCACATTTAAAAACACACACACACATACACACACAGTGTTTTCAAACATGATAATTCCCTTCAATAAAACAATAGTAGATGCTGGGAACTAAAGGAGTCATGGGTAAACCACTAAGTGGAGAATAACTACCATAAGCCTATTTTTTTTGAGAAAATGAACTCCAACATCTGCCCTCCAAATGAAAATCAGGAATACTGACCAGCAAAGTAGAAGCTCTGATAAAATATCTGAAAAAAAAGGACTGGGTATTGGGTCTGAGTGAAAGGGGGTGATATGGCAAGGACAATAAATTTTCCTAAAACATGAAGGGAAGTTATTTATTTAAGAAGGAGGATGAAGAGAAGCAATCAGAGGAGGAGGAGAAAGAGAAGTTAGAAGAATAAGTGGTAGAAAAACAGCAAGAAAAAGAGATGAGGAAAAGGAGAGAACAAGGAGGAGGAGTTGAAATAAAAGGAAGAGAAGGGGAAAGGAGAGTGAAGGGAAAAAGTGGAAAAGAGGAGCAGGGGAGGAACAGGAGAAGGAAAAGTTGGAAGGAGAATCAGAAGAGGAGGAAGAGGGGAAGAGGAAAAGAAGAGACTTGAGGAGGAGGTGGAGAAGTCCATAAGGAATGAGAAGATGAATATAATCACAGATGCAGAAAATATGTTTTAAAAATATGTGAGAATATTATGACATATTTTACCAGAACGGTTATATTCTGCACAAAATGTATTTTCTAAGAAAATATATTTACAAAGTAGAGCTAGATTTATCAAACAAGCCTTTCTCAAAACAAATGTTAAATGATGGAAAAAGTCAAACATAACATTGGCACCATTTCTAGACAAAATTTATACAAAGAAAATATTATGTCATAAAATGTATGCAAAATAAGAAGACACAAATTTGAAAACTTAGTTCAATAACACACTGAATAAGTGATACCTCAAGCCTCAGTAGAATGCAGAATGAGTATAATAAATTTTCAACACTAGAAAAATTCAATGTAACTGATGCATTATGAAATTAAAGATGACCATCTAAATAGATAAAATCTATGTATTTAATATTAACAGTTATTTCTGGTGAAATTTTTGTGTAGAAATAAGTAAAATGGAATATCTTTAGCTTGAAAACAACTGCTATTAATAGAAACTAAGACCAAATATTTTCATAATATTAAAATATATATGAATATATGCATATTAGGAACAAAACAGATTTAAATAAAAAGATCCTATATATCAACAAAAAAGAAGAAACAAATAAGGGAGAGAAATGAATAATAAAATAATGTAATATACAAAATGCATTTTATAACTACAAATAGTTACACTTTTAACATTAAAATTGCCTCCCTGGTGATCCAGAAATGCTTTACAAGCAATAGAGTAGCTATAGATTCATATAAGATAGATATAATGTCAACATTATTGATATAACTAGAAAATATCAATATTACAAGGCTTTGTTCCTTTCATGGGAACTTTACTGCTAATTTTGATGTAAATTTTTCATTCTTAGTAAAAGTGAAACGTGTAGTACATTATAATTAGCAACATCATTATCAGCATGACATAAAGAACTAATATTTATTGCCCTTTAATTCTAAATAAGTTCCTGGTCTACATGGCAAATAATTATTCTTTATGAAAAACATTTGAAGTAGATATCATTTATAATCTATTATTGTAAAGTGAAAATTTATACTTAAAGAGAGTCATTTCACAAGGTTTTACATATATGTAGTAAGAGGTGAAACCAGACTTCAAACTGTTATGCTATCTAACAAATGTGGGTCTGCATAGCAGCTCTCTCCTCTTAAATACAAACTTATATTTCTGTCTACCTATTTCAGAATATTAGGTGGAATTCCAACTAAATACCAATTTTAGCGTGTTAATTATAAAACCAGGTTCTCACAAGTCACTTAAAATTAATAGGTGTATAGTGATATCTCATTGCTGTTTTAATTTGCGTTTTCCTGACGACATAATGTGGAGCATCTTTCCACCCGCTTGTTTCGCACCCATGTATCTTCTTTATTTAGGCATCTGCTAAAGTCTGTAGTTCATTCAATCAAGTTATTTGTATTCTTATTGTTGAGTTTTAAGAGTTCTTTGTATATTTTATATGACAGTCATTTATTAGCTATGTCTTTTGCAAATGTTTTCTTTCAATCTGTGTCTTGTCTATTCATTGTTTTGACAGTGTAATTCACAGAGCAGAAATTTTTTTTTTTTTTTTTTTTTTTTCAGTTTGGGGTTTCGTTTTGTTGCCCGGGTGTGAAAGTAGGGGAAAAACATGGTTCCACAGTGNTTCCTATTCGGCCATCTTGCTCCGCCCAGAGCAGAAATTTTAATTTTAATTAATTCCAACCTGTCACTTTTCATGGATGGTGTCTTTTGTGTGGCATGTAAAAGTCATTGCCAAACCCCAAGTAATTTAGACTTTTTTCTCCAATAGTATTTTTAGGAGTTTTATAGTTTTGCCTTTTACATTAAATTCCATAGTCTATTTTGAGTATATTTATATGAAGTTATTTCTGGGCTCTCTATTCTGTCCCTTTGATCCTTATGTCCACTCTTTTGCCAATAAATCACTGTCTTGATTATTGTAGCTTTATAACATGACTTGATGTTGGGTAATGTCGGTATTACAATTTGTTCTTCTCTTCTTCTTCAATATTGTGTTGACTCTTCTGGATTTTTGCCTCTCTATAAAAACATAGAATAAGTATTTTGATATCACAAAATAACTTGGTGACATGCAACTGAGTTATTTGAGTTCTTTCTATATTCTGAATAATAGTCTCTTATTAAGTAAATCGGTTACAAATACTTTTTCCCATTAGGCAGTTTGTTTCTTTGCTCTGTTGATTGTTTCCTTAGCTGTACAAAAGCTTTTAGGGCAATGTAGTCCCATCTGTCTACTTTCAGTTTTGTTGTCTGTGCTTTTGATGCCTTAGCCATAAAATATTTTCCTAGACCAACGCTATGAAGTGATTTTTCTATGTTTTCATCTAGTAGTTTTATAATTTTGGTATTGGATTCAGTTTGTTAGTACTTTTTTTGAGGATATTTACGCCTATTTGTATCAAGGAAACCTGGCGGTAGTTTTAGTTTTGGTTGCATTCTTGTCTGGTATTGGTATCAGAGTAATGCTGGCCTCGTGGAATGAGAGAGTGAGAATTTCCTTCCCTTCCATTTTTTTTGGCATGATTTGAGGAGAACTGGTGCTTGTTCTTTGAAAGTTTGGTAGAATTCTCCAGTACAGCTATCCAGTATTGAACTTTTCTTTGTTTAGAGACTTATTATTACTGATTAATCTCATTATTTGTTATTGGTCTCTTGAGGTTTTCTATTTCTCTCTGATTCAATCTTGATAGGTTGTACGTGTCCAGGAATTTATTTTCTCTAAGTTTTTCCTGTGTGTGTGTGTGTGTGTGTGTGTGTGTGTGTGTGTGTGTGTGTCTACAGTTGTTCCTAATAGTCTGTGAGTATATTTTGTATTTTTTTTTGTGTGTGTGTGTGGTATTAGTTGTAATGTCTCTTTTCTCATTTCTGATTTCATTTATTTGGGTCTTCTCTCATTTATTTTTTTTGATGAGTCTAGCAAGAGGTTTATCTTTTTTTTAATCTTTTCAGAAAACAATCCTTTCATTTCACTGATTATTTTCATTTTTTAAAAGTCTCTATTTTATTAGGTCTGCCCTAATTTTTATATTTGTTCCTACCATTAATTTTAGGTTTTACTGGTTTTGCAGATGTGCTTAAAATAAAGATTGGCAAATAGGAAGAGTGACTTTGATCATCTTGGTAGTCCCTAAATGCAATCACATGTACCTTTAGAAGATGGAGGCATAGAAAGACTTGACACATATAAAAGGTAGTTTATTCAAGAAGAAAATGTTGGAATGATGTGGTCACAAGTCAAGGAATAATGGTAGCAACTACAAGCTTAAAGAGGTAGGAAATAATTCTCCCAAGAGCCTCCAGAGGGAATGCAGCCCTGGTGTCACTTTATTCTTTATCCAATAAAATTGATTTTAGATCTCTAGTCTCGAGGACTGTGAGAGAATAAATTTATGTTGTGTGAAACCATCAACTTTCTTATGTAGTTTCAAGAAACTAATATCACAAATAAACAGAAGTAAATTATTAATAATTTATTAGTTGATTATCTTTTCAGTAGTATCAGAATGACTTGATATTCTACCTCTAATATATTATTTAATTATCTACTTCCCTCTGATTCACACCTTTTCATTATCTAATTAATGATATAAATTTCAAAGAAAAGTAAAAATCAGATATTTGGTATATAAATGTAACATAAGTTTTCATTGTTCTAAACATTACTTTTGAACAGTAATGATTGAAGCTGTATTTTGCAAACTGTTAGAATATCCTCATAGTGACATTAAACTATAAATAATACCTTTACTAATTATAGAAATACCTTTATTTCTTGTGTTTTGTTTTTAAAGTATTCTTAGATTCTCTTTCTGGTAATTATTGGTGAGTCTGTTTCAGATCAATTTTTTTGCTGATATTAACAATAATCTATAAATACCACACAGCTAACAAGGTAGTAAGAATTTATATAGTTAAATATCTAAGAGAAATCAAATTAGCTGACCTATGGGTCATTTGATGTTCCCAGCCACTGAGAAGCAGAGAAACTGATCAGACTTTTCTTTTTTATTGGAATGAAAGAACTAGAGGTAATAATGGATTTCAGATTTACTAAACTTGAAGGGCCCTGGAGAACACTCGAAACATTTAAGATATCACCACAGGAAGAAATAAACAATACCATATTCTGACAGAAATTATGCTTTTAAATGTTTTAATCTCTGAATAGATTAAAATGATCTAAATTGGTAATATGTCTAATCTACTTCTTGTCAGAAAGAAATGTAAATCATATCAGAACCAAATGGTGTCTTTAGCAGCTTTCTGCTTAATAGCCTCAAATTAGAAGCAACTAAAATTTCTATCAATTAAAGAGTGGTGAAATAATTTGTGATAAGTCAATACACTGGAATTTTTTTATTGAATAAAAGAAAATGAAACTATAATAAATAATTATGAATACATATTATAAATATTACATTAAGTTAAAAATGGTAGAAGAAAGAAAGCTTACATAAATTATAATTTCCAATATTAACATTCTTTAAAAATGTAAAATTACAAGGAAAAAGATCAGGGCCAGGATGCTGAAAGTGTTTCATAGCAAAGAGGCTTTAGGGAACTTTCTGCTGTAGCGGTAATAATCTATGTCTAGATTGAAGAGGTAGCTACATGACTGTATACGTTTGTTGAAACTAATTAAACTTACAAATGGTTATTTATGTAATTTATATCTCATTAAACCTGATTTAAATACAAAAAAAAAGAGATGTTGTGAAAAAAATAAAATACAATGCAAAACTGTAATACTTAAATCTAACAAAGAGCTTTTATCTGGAATATATAAAGTCATCTCATTGCTAAATAATAAGGGAACTTTGCTAGGAAAATGCTGAATATTAATTAATAATGAAGCAGAATGAAAGCAAATTTAACTCAAAACATTTAAAAGATTAATAAATATTATAACAGCAGACATTAATAATAAATAGAAAACAGAAAAATGGCAAATTTGGCTATTTGAAAAGACTAATAAGAATGACAACTCTAAGGCAATATTTAACAAAAACTATATAATCTGAAAACTATCATTACAAATAATAGGGGAAGCCAAAAAAGAAATAATAAGTGAAGCACAGTAGCAGGAAAAAAATAGCAAATTGCACATTACTATACATTTTACAAATACTGAGTCTCTATATGAGTATAGTATAAAATGTATATTAATAACTATTATCATTTAGATGAAATCAATAAATCTCTAGAAAAATTACAAAATTGACATGGAAGAATTTTAAGCCAAATATTTCTATGTCTCTATTTTAGTAAGTAAAATGTTGATTTATATTTACTCACAGAAAAATCCCAGGCTGCCAAATTTTGTAAAGTTACCAAACAGAAAAAACACTTTATAAAATGAAAAATTACAGGACATTTTTATGAACATAGATGAAAATTTCTAAACAAAATATCAGCATATTATATCTCTAACATTCAAATACAGTTATGATAACAGTTGTTTGAGGAGTGGAAAAATACTGAATATCAGAGGTCAGAAAAGTCAGGAAACTCCCCTTAATGCTAAAACAACAAGGTTATCTGGAAAGTCCCTAGCAGGGCAGGCGGCTGTTTGTGGTTTGGTCAAAGGGCGGGAACCAATGAACAACTGACTAATGTTTAACTTTAAATGTCAGCCAATTGTAAACCTACAACTGTAAAATCCCTAGTGACTCTGTAACTTGCTGTAACTTGTTTGTGTCTGACTATAAAAGACGGCTAAACACCGAGCTCGAGGTCTCTCCCTAGGATCTGATGCCTAGCTGGAGGGAACCGAGTTCGAACTCGAAATAAAGCGATCCCTGCCGCTTGGCTTTGTCTCTGGACTCTGGTGGTTGCTTTTGGGTCATCGCGGGTCTGGGCATTACAGTTCAGTCAATAAATGATTTTATATTTGAAAAATCTGTTAAAGTAATGCACTACATTAAAGACAAAAAGTAAGTTATTTCCTACACAGAAAAGAATTTTGTAATATTCAAAATCCATTTAAGTGAAAAACTCATAATAAACTAGAAATCAAAAGAAACTTCTGATAAATTATTTTTGTGAAAAAATATCATCTCTAACATTACATTACTTAACAATAAAAATTTGAAGATTTTCACCTGAAAACGGAAAGATCCAGTAATGGCTTACTATCAGCAAATATATTCAACATTGAACTAGATGCCCTAGCCAGTCCGTTTGGGTAGGAGAAAAACATAAAATAATGATATAATTGTGTGTACAGAAAACGCAAAGTTGATCTACTAATAGTATTTTAAAAAAGCAATATAAATATTTTTCAAGTTTCTGCATAGTTAAGATGTTTTAAGCAAAGAAATCTAGTCTGGTTTAAAAGACAAGATTGGGGAATTAAAGAGTGATTAGAGACTATTAAATAGAGACAGAGATTTATCTACCCAATGGTATGCGTTTACACTTCAAAGGATGATGAAACAGAGTAATTCATTTACATTCTAAAGAGCTGTAAACTAGAGATCTTCCCTTTCTTTTCAGGAGAGGATTTGCTTACTATGTTTGGGAAATTAGATTTCTCCCCCTCTGGCAAAAGAAAAGGTATGCAGAAGTATCAGAATTTCTGTATAAACTCTCAGGTTTGTATTTTTATATCACTGATAGTACAAGAAACCCAGTTTTCATATACCTAGTACTAACCATCAAACTCTCACTGGATTGTTTTGAAGAGAGAGAATGGTGCGTGGAGCATTGATTAAATCACTACTACAAGGAATAAATCTAACTCCAGATTCAGAAACCTCATGTTTGTTTTAAAATAACATAGGTAAAATAGATATTTCTAACATATAAAATAGAAATTTAAAAAAATGAAAATTGAATTTAACAAGTTTGCTACATGGGAGACAATATTAAAAATAATACTTCTGACAATATTTTCACACATTTATTAGATTGCTTAAAATCCCAAAACTGAAAATACCATTGACTGGTGAAGATGTGGAGAAACATGTGCTTTCAATTATTGCCAGTGGGAATGCAAAATGTTGTAGTCATTTTAAAAGAAAGTATGGCAGTTTCTTACAAAGCTGAACATAGTATTACCATATGACCCAGCAGTCACACTCCTAGATATTTACCCAAACAATTTTAAAACTTATGGCCACACAACAGCTTGCATATCGATCTTTATAGCAGGTTTATGTATAATCACTCAAAACTAGATACAACCAAAATTCATACTATGGATTATTATTCAATGATTTAAAAACAAGCTACAGAGTCCTGTAAAGACATGTAAACCTTAAATGCATATTGACAAGTTAAATAAATCAGTCTAAAATGAATACATATTATATAATTCCAATTATATAACATTCTAGAAAATGAAAAACTGTAGTGATGGCAAAAAGATGTAATCACTAAGGATTTGGGGAGAAAAGATATTCAAAGCAGTTTATTAATCAAGACTTAATAAACAAATATATAGCTTTCCTGTATATCAGTATAGAAAAGATAAGACATTCAACAGGGAAACTGGGACTTGTGTAGCATTTCACAGAAGAGGATATCCTAATGGCCAATAAGCATGTGAGATGCTTAGTAATCTAATTAACCATCAGGGAGACATATAATAAATCTACAGTTTGAGAAATAAAAATAAAATTCTAAGCTCCCAACTGACTAAACAGATCCACTCTTGACTGGGGAGACCCCAGAGAAACCTTGGAATCTGAGCTCCCAGCCATAGCTGTCTGGGAAGTCAGACAGGCCTCCTTAAACCCCCTCCCTCAGTAACCACAAGTTGGCTTTCTTCTCTAAAGGCTAAACAGAAACCAGCCCTTTTATAAGACTCACACTGATAATGTCTGTTACTGACTTATCTTTCCAGGTACAGAACAAAGACAAGATGAGATTGATCATTCCTTTACCCCTCTCTGAGATGTTCGTTTTCTTTGTATGTTCATCTTATGTTGTGTAAAATGTAGATTTACTGGGCATTAACTAAAGTCTCACATCTATATAACCATTTGTCTCACTGTCCCTCCTTTTTTTTTTTTCAAGGAAAATGTATAAATACAAAATCTCTCGAGAACCTCTTTGGAATCAATAGCCACAGATGTGTCTGTTACTTGTGTTTTTTACAGGCAAGCCCTCTAGCTGGCTCAATAAACCTCAATTGATTGGGACACCTGCCTTGGTCACTCATTTTGGTTGTCGAATTGTTACCACTACACCCCTACCAGGTAATTAAAAAGACTGAAATCATCAAATATGTTCAAAATTGAAAGCAATGGACACTTACAGACTGTGAACGTGAAAAGGTGGTGGCATACCCCTTTACAAAGGTAAATGCCATGCCCTGTGACCCAGAATTTTAACCACCCAAGGGGTTCACTTTGCCCACTGCCTAGACAGAGCTGATTTATGAAGACAGGGGAATTTCAACAGAGAAAGATTAATTCACACAGAGCCAGCTGTGCAGGAGACCAGAGTTTTATAATTACTTAAATCAGTCTCCCCCGAGCATTTGGGGGTGAGTGTTTTTAAGGATAATTTGGCATGTGGGAGAAAGCCAGTGTGTTAAGAGCACTGATTGGTTGGATCAGAGATGAAATCATAAGGACTTGAAGCTCTTGTGCTAAGTCAGTTCCTGGGTAGGGGGACCACAATATGGGATGAACCAGTTTGTCAGTCTGGGTGGTGCCAGCTGATCCATCAAGCACAGGGTCTGCAAAATATATCAAGCACTGATTTTAGGAGGAGTTTAGGGAGTGTCAGAATCTTGTAGCCTCCAGCTGCATGACTCCTAAGCAACTAGGTCCCAGGCAAGAAGAAGGTTTGCTTTGGACAAAGGTTGTTATCATCTTTGCTTTAAATGATAAACTAAATTCCTCCCAAAGTTAGTTCAGCATACACTGAGGAAGGAACAAGGACAGCGTGGAGGTTAGAAGCAAGATGGAGCTGGTTAGTTCAGATCTCTTTCACTGTCTCAGTTATAATTTTGCAATGGAGATTTCAGAATTTCATCTCCTATATATACTTCTCCCCTAAAAATATGTAAATTATTCACCAAAACACATATACTACTATATTCACAAAACATTATTTTTATAGTGAACCTCTGGGAAATAACCCAAAAGCTCAATGTTTAGTAACAGTAGAGTAGCTAAATAAAATGTCACATGATCATGGAATAGAATTCCGTATAGTATTACCATAGGTAGCTAGTCAGACATGAGCAGGACAGGAGATCACACCCCCAACCGGAAATGCCAGGTGACCATCAGGTAATGGTCAAGTGGTTGTTAACTGTCTCTCCAAAATAATTGTTCACAGCCAGTGCCAGGGAAAGGCAACCTCCCAATAGATAGAAACATCTGAAGCTGGGCGATTGGGCTCAAGCATGATCACTAGGAGGCAAAATTGTGGAGTCTAACTGGTATATGACTTTATAGGAATCATTTGACTGGTAAGGGGAGAAACCCTGAAGTGAGCATGCCTACAACTCCAGTAAATACACCGCGCATGCAGCCCCTCCCAAGTGCTGGCAGCCCCTCCCAAAGGCGGACAGCCCACCCCAAGGGAAGAATCAGAGGAGAAGGGACAAAACCCCTGGAAGCATGCCAACATATAAATCCCAAATCAAAATTCAAACCATGCACTTGATCTTTCAAGTTGCCCACTTGGCCCTCTTCCAACTGTACTTTACTTCCTTTCATTCCTGCTCTAAAACTTTTTAACAAATCTTCCCTCCTGCTTTAAAACTTGCCTTGGTCTCTCACTCTGCCTTTTGCCCCTCTGTCAAATTCTTTCTTCTGAGGAGGCAAGAATTGAGGTTGCTGCAGACCCATATGGACTGGTCGCTGCTAACAATAGTACTTTATGTAATGAAAGTAAATTAAAAAGTTGATGTCCACACCAACTGAATAAGTCTCATAAACATAATATTTAATGAGAGAAGCCAAACATAAAATACCCATAGTCTACATATTTTCATTTATATAAAGTTAAAGAGTCAAAAATAAACTGTGTTCAATGTGCTGTTAAATGGATGTACTGAACTTATGATTATTAATCAAGATAACACATTTTTTTGCATTTTAAAATATTTCTACTGCAAAACATTTATTTTAATCTTAATTATAGACTACTATTTTTTAAATTCCTTGATCACATTTTACTGAATACACCCTAGTGCTGTAGGTGAAATATAAGTAATTAATTTGTAACCTTAAGCAGAAATTTGAATTTATGAATTCTAATTTTTTTATTTTTTATTTTTATGTGCACACAGTAGGTGTAAATATTTATGGGGTACATGAGATGTTTTGATACAGGCATGCAATGCGAAATAAGCATAATCTTGGAGAATGGGCTACCTATTCCCTCAAGCACTTACCCTTTGAGTTACTGACTTGGTGAGTAGGAAAGAATGCAAAAGTATAATCCATGTGCAAGATTGGTCAAAACAATGACTTGAGCTAGGGTGGAGGATGGTTTCCCTTCAGTTTACTACTGAACAAGAAATAAACAATGCAAACATCAGATTAGGGCAGGTAAGTGGGTACGCGTTCAAATACTTTTTAGCTGCTCAAAAAAAAAAAGTCCTAAATTTGTTGATCAGTGCAGATGCACAGAAAAATAAATCTACAGAAAAGTTCAGTTGAAAAGCTCTACTGCTTCCCATCAGGCTTGGAGAGGGTCAACAAGAAGTAATTACTTGCTACTGGACTCTTGGTAACTAACTCCAAATTTCCGTATTTTACTTTGCTTTTCTGTTTACCATCATAGCTAAAATAAGCCTAATAGGGGTATGGCATACTCCTTTATCTGAAGTATCTGCAAGTCAAAAATATTTTTTTGACGTTGATGAAGTAGAATGTCAGGATACTCCATGTGTAGATTCATCTATACAATACTTAGGAGACAGACTCAAAAATGTCTCGTCACTAGCTTGTCAGTGTAAGAATGAAATACAAATCATCTGTCGAAGATCAGGTTTCTGGCTTCTAGAAATTATAAATGATTACACTGATATAATAAGCACAGAAAGAGAAAGGGACTTGGGAAATGAAGTAGAGAAGCCAAATTCAATTTTGGAATGTGAAGTTGAAGCTTCAAGAGAAATAATTAAATAGATACTGACAAAGATTCATGTTTGCTTCATTGCGAAATTATTTTCAATATAGGTTAAAATTATTTTTGATGTAGATTATTTATTTGTGCTACAGGTATTTAATATTTTTCGTAAGAAAGAAGTATCATTGTTTCTCTTAGATCAAATATTCTTTGATTTCCTTCAATATTCTATTTTTTAATATAATACATATACATTTCATTGTATAAATTTTATATTTCAATCATTATATCCTTTGACTAATAGTAAACTCTAAACAATATAATTCATATAGTTTAGATATTTATATAATACTATGACTGATATGACTAAAAATGACCGATCTAAAATTGTACTAATTTTTATACTGATGATGACATACCCAATCAAAAAAATACTTAGAATATACTTTCTTAAGGACTGTGGTCAAAATGTTATAATGTAACCTGATTAAGCTGAAGCTATTTTTGACAAGAAAAACATAACAAAATATAGAGAAGGCTTAATCCATTTTAGAGTTAATAGTTATTGACCACTATTTAGGTACTCAAGCTGAATAATTTTGATTTAGCTTCAGACAAAATGGATATTACAACAGCCTTTAAATACTAATTATAAATAGTATTTTATTTAACTTTCTTTAACTTTTCTTTAAAAAAAGAGACTTTTTTTTTTTTTTTTTTTTTTTTTTTTTTTTTTGAGACAAGTCCACGCTACAGTGCAATGGCACAATCTCGGTTCACTGCAACCTCTGCCTCCCGGGTTCAAGTGATTCTGCTGCTTCAGTCTCCTGAATAGTTGGGATTACAGGTGCTCACCACCATGCCTGACTAAGTTTTGTATTTTTAGTAGAGACAGTGTTTCACCATGTTGGTCAGGCTGGTCTTGAACTCCTGACCTCAGGTGATTTTCCCGCCTCAGCGTCCCAAAGTGCTGGGATTACAGGTGGGAGCCATCCCCCCGAAAAAGGCATTTAATCTGTGCATGTTGTGGATTTAGCTCTATGGTAGTTGTGATAACAATGATATGCAATTTTACTGCCCTCAAAAAATGCACACTGATAAGAACTACAAAGAAGTAAAATACAATAATATTGCCAGGTAAAGCACACTATAATAGGCATATTCCTTGGAATATAAGGAAACAGAGGGGTAATAGCTAACATATGTGTCTACTGATATCTCGGAGGCTTCTGGGGTTGAGAGGAATTTGCGATAGAAATAAAAGAATAGGAGTTATTGGTAGAGACTAGCACACATAAAGAAAGGAAAATAAAAGAATGACATAGTTGGGAAGTAAGAAGACAGTTACTATATTTTTAACACAAAGTAATAGTGGTTTATAAAAGACTGAAAAGATAAACATGGTTAAGTTTATAAAGAAATACTTATATGTATACATGGCACACTAAAATGTTTGAACTTTTTACTGAAGATAATGGAAGCTCTTAAGTACTATTAGGTAGACAAGTGGAATGGAGATATTTGCATTTTAGAACAATTTTTATGTCTTCCCTAAGAAATATGTATATAGTGGCACAAAGGAAAAGCAACAGTAAAAAGAGTTTAGAATGGATATGAGAATCAAACTGAAAAATGGTAATGGTGATGCAAATGAATAAATACAGGTGGTATGTAGAGAAGTGGATGCATTTAACCAATAATTAGGGGATTGAATCAGTGGGAGCTGTTCATTTGTGGGCTGTCTATGTAATGCTACAAGGAGCTGTGTGGTTGATGAGGCTTGAGATTTTAGTGTGTGTGTCACTGTGGAAGAGGTCGGCATTCCCTGAGACAGGAAACACAAGAAACTAAAATAATCTGAAGTATGTCATGGGAGAAGGATAAGATCAGTTTGGGACTGAAGTTGGAAATTCTGAGAAACTGTCAACATGTTTTTCTCAAGTAGGCGGTTTAATTTATGGCTTTAGGATTAAGGAAAACAAACATCGACTACAGGTTTAAAATTAAAGTAAAAACAATACAAGGATAATCAACATAGAGATGGTGACTGAAGAAATGCATATGACCATCAGTTATGAAGGATGTTCCGAGAAGAGGTCTAAGGGCTAAAAACAGGAAAATCTGCAGAAAAACAGAAAAGTCTGCAGGAAAAAAAATGCACACACAAGAGAAATAATATTATAATATAGTTGAAATGTAAAGAGAGGAAACATGGAACATATCCAGAAACGAAGAGTGTATGGCATTACCACCATAGAATAATGAAACATACACAAAATTAAAAAAAAGAGATGAAGAAAAATATTCATTCGGTTAGAATTTGTTAAAGTTTTCTGGTGAATTTGTTTAAATTTGGTAAATGTGTTTACATTTTTAAAGGTCTTTCGTTAAAGTAGAATTTGTTAAAGTTCTTTGGGTAACTCTGTCAATACCAGTTTTAGTAAAATCATGGGGGTGGACACCAGAGTGTAATAACAACTCTGTTATTGTGACAAACAATTATGAAGAAAGAAACTTGAGGGTAAATTTTAAATTCTATTCACATGAAGTTTGTAGAAGGGAGGAAATAGATAACAATAAGTGGAGTTGTCATGAAGTCAAGAAATATTTTCTAAGATGTAAGATGACAACTTAAGTTTAAATAAACATGTAAAAATAAAGGAGGAACAAAAAAGTTAAAGATAACGAAAAAAGGGTGCTTAACATGGTAAAATATGTTATATTCATTTTACATAAAGCATGTCCTATGAGCCAGAAGCATTAGCATCCTCCCAAAACTCATTAGAAATACAAAATTTCAGGTCTTATCCTAAATCAGTATGCTAGGCAAGATCCACCAGTATTTTGTATGGTAATCAAAGTTTCATAAGGATTATTATCAGTTGTTCTTTAAAACCTGATTGAGGTCACTCATGGAGGCACTGGTTTTGATTAGGAGAAAAGATACTTTTATTTTGTAAGAGGAAAGAAAATGTAGATGTGAATGCTAGTACAAATGCAGATGCGATCAAATATGAAAGAGTTTCCTAGTTAACGGTTTAATTCACCTTGGTCATTTGCTGATGTGAAAAAAGTCATACTGAGGGTGTAGTTTTGATAGTGGAGAAACTTTCTAATGCCTGATAGAGTAAATGTGAAAAGATAATAGTGAAACCTCGAGATTTTAGGACAGCTTTGTGGGGTCAGTTAAAATTGGACACCGTGTTTACTAGGAATATTCTATATGAGTTATTTTCTCTAATAGCTCTCAGAGACTTTGCCTTAAGACAAAATTAGTAAAACAAGTACAGTGAGTCAGAGGTGGTATTTCTTTATATATAATAGATATAAAAGTTGGACATCTTGACATAAATGTAGTCAAAGATCATAAAAATACTTTAGGGAAAGAAATGAAGATAGATACAGAGATTGAATTGAGATTAATGACTGATCAGAGGGCTAGAGTTTGAAGAACAGTCTAAGAAACAAAATTACACTGCTGTAACAATCAGAAATTATAATACAAGGATGAAGAATTTGAAGCTACTGTTTCAGAGTAGAGCATTTCTAAATAAATGCAAGGTATGGGTTAAGACTGTGGGAGTGAGTGCCTGAAGTACGTTGACATTGAATATGACTGGTGTTGAAAATTTCAAGCAAATGACTGGATCAGGCTGCTGAAACTTCATCCACTTGACTACAGAAATCATCATAAATAATGAAGTGTCTCTGATATAAAGGAAGACAGTGAATCAAGTACAAAGTTTACAATCATGAATAAGAACAACAAGTTAGTATGAAATTGCATTATGGCTTTTGTGGGCCCTGAGCATTTTGTCTTTATGATTTCCTTATCTCCTTTAAAAAAAAAAAAAAAAAAAAAAAAAAAAAACGTATTATATATATATATATATTCTATATATATATTACAACTGTACTGCTGGTAAAGACAAGAATATGCACATTACATATTGAGATTTATTTTCACCTAAAAGCTTATTTATTTGTTTTTCTGATTTTAATAGAAATTAAAACATTCATATGGGTATCTAAAATTATTGGAGGCCATAGGCACTGTACTTAATAGGTAAGTTGTCCCTGAAGATGTAGGTATCTATGAAGTTGATTATTTTATCTGCTAATTTAAAACAATAAGAAGTCAATTTTTTTAGTTATCACAGTTTTACTATTCTTTGTGTTATGATATATGTGTTCATTAGATTTCTTATCAAAAATTAATTGAATCTGAAAGATAATCTAAGGAATTTCTTCCTCCTTCTGAATATATGCTAAAAATTGACAAAATAAATAAAATAATAATTTTCCAAACACGAATGGACAGAAGCAAAAACTGACAATGATCCCTACAAGTTGAGAACACATAGGCTGAGTCATGTGTTTGTTACAGCTAAATACCTTGACAGAGTTTCCAGTTCATGGTTCAGGTTGGAGGAATCCATGCAATGCTGGCAGACTCCTCAAGATGAGAAGTGAAAGCTGAGAGTTTAGGGAGACCAAAAGAGTAAGGAGGGGTATCAAGATGAAAACTTAGGCATACATGCCTCCGTGCACACAACCTACACACACAGACACTAGTGCTAACAGTGACTTGTGCTCACACACTGCCAGAAATAAACTCTGATTCATAGAATGGTAGATATAGTAGTGGACAGAGAACTGTCTTACCTCAGGAGTAAAAAATACCCCCAAACTGAGCATGGTTCCAGCCATAACTATCAAATAGTAAAAGCAAGAACAGAAATATAAAAATGTTTCCAAGTTACTTTATTAAATTTCAGAAAAATTTTCAAGAATATGCATAAGAATAAGAACTATCCTTCATACAGGAAGGTAATAGTCACAAAGTTTGGCATCCAAAAACAAACAAACAAATAATCAAGAATGCAAAGAAGTAGGAAAAACAACATATAATAGGAGAAATGTGAATCAATTAAATATGATTCCAAACTTAAATTAACAGATGAGGATGACAAACCACTTACCATAGCTATATCTCATATGCCAAAATATTTCATCAAAATATAGAAGATATATGAAAGAGCTAAATCAAACTTCTCATAATGAAATCTATGGTATGTAAGACTAAACATTCACTCAATGAGCATGACTTCCAGAATGTCAGCATATCCTCTCCCTGAAAAGCGAAATTAAACTGGAGAAAACTGTCAAAAGCAACCACTCCATCACTCTAGAAATTGAATAAAGGCATACAAAGAATTTGCTAATATTAATTTAAGGAACACTACTGAACCTCAATCAGAACAGTTGAATAAAGGCATACAAAGAATTTGTTAATTTTAATGTAAGGAACATTACTGAACCTCAATCAGAACAGTGAGATTACATGACACTTTAGCTAAAATCTGCTGCCTTCCTCCCACTGACTTTCATGGCAGAGTAGTGATTCCAGAGCTGTGCAGGCCATGACTACCTGCAGTTCTGCTGTTCAAGTGGCTGACCTGATTAAGAGAAGAAGAGAAAATCACCGTGCCCATCGGAATTGTCAAAAATAAGAGATCCTAGTGTAAACATGAGGAAAGACTAACATCCCAGGTGCCTGAAGTTGTGATACTCATTAGGTAAAAATGTTAAAGCATACATTTAGGCAAGCCAGAAAGAGAACAGGGGAATCTAGATAATGAGACAGACACAGCGGGCCTTGATAAGCCCCCAAAGAGAGATCTATATTGCTTCAAAATTCTGAGCACACGTGTAAAGTAGCGCGCACAAGTTCAGGAGAAATACGAAAGGGATCCAAGTCACTGAACATGGGGCCTTGCCTGAGCAGAAAGTAAAAGGACAGGCAGACTGTAAAGTGCCTGAACTGGAATGTATTCCCCAAACCACAGACACAGCCATTACAAAGAATGGAAGTCTTAACTGGCTCAACAGGCTTAAGCACAACTTCTGACCAATCATCAGCCAATCACTGAATTATGCTATTCCAGGATTGACCCTTAGGAAGCCAAATTTTAAAGTAAAACAATAAATTAAAAAAAAAAAAAAAAAAAGACAAGCATTTACATCACTGGCCACAGACTACAGGAAAGAGACTCTATTGAATTAGTCCATGAAAGCCACTGGAAAAATTAACAGTCAGACAAACAGCAGCACCATCAACAACTTTCAGTGCCATCATCATTCTGGATTGCTTCAACATATTATCTAAAATGTCCAGTTTTCAACAACAACAGAAAAATTACAAGATAGGCAAAGAAACAGGCAAGTGACCCATACAGAGTGATAAAAAGCAATCAGTAAAACTGCCTCTGTAAGTCTAAGATGTTAAACTTAGCTAACAAAGACTTCAAAATAGCTACCATAAATATATTCATACAGCTAAAAAAGTGCTTAGAAAATCAAGTTATAATATTACAACGATAATCAACTAGTATAGATTAGAGTATCAATAAAGAGGCAGAGATTTTTTAAAAGCATCAAATAGAAATTATAGTTTTTAAATTACAATAGAAATGAAATAGGGAAAAAAATCACTAAAAGAGCTCAACACAAGATTTGAGCTGGCAGAAGAAATATGGAACTAATTTGATGATATTTTAATAGAAATATCCAATCTGAAGAACAGAAAGGAAAAGAGAATCAAGAAAATGCATAAATAAAAAATATGGCAAAATGTACTAAAGATTTTTTTAAAAGAAGGGATAATTATTTTTTAAGACCTCCCCTCCATATCTTCTATTTGATAGTGTCAATTCCAGTGTGGTACAGGGAACCACCTCACATTTCAGAAAAGCATGCAGCAAATAATTGAAGAATGTTGTTTAATTCATATAAGCAGAAACCTGGGTAAATATCATATAAATGGACTCTCAAAATGTTAGTCCAAGAATAATTTACTATATTGTAGAATGAGTTGACTTTATTTATCTGGGTCTATTTAAATGATTGTGGATTTTAAAAGCTAGCTTACATAGTTGGCAATGACTCTTATCAGTTTAAAACATTGATTGAAACTTGAACTTAAATTGTGTTAGCTTAGATTCAATTAGGTTGAGATACTAAAAACGTCCCAGAGTAATGGAGAGGAGAAAACTCAAAAGGTTTAGGGAAATAGGAATGCTGGGGTATATTTTTCATGTGCTGCTGGCACAACCACCTGCTTGATATATGCTCTTGCAGGTCAAAAGCATACTCACTTCACTTAAGCTTAAGCTGCATTAATGAGACGAGCAACATTATCCTCATAAACTCTGCTGTGGTGAGTGTGTAGACCATAAATTATGTTGGGAAAGACATCCCTAAAATGAATAAAGTGATTTCCATGAGTGTGATTACATCCAGAGCAGCAGAACCAAGATATTAGTACTTAGCAATTAGAGACAAAGTAAGCTTAAATACAATTATAGAAAGCAAGAATAAGATAGTAACTGAAATGCTTTGATCTACAGCTTCTTTGCAGTGATCAGTGAATGATAGATTACTAGCAATAAAATATGGGGTCAATGTACTAAGGTACTATTTCCCATATATTTTAGAAAATGATCTTTAGGTTTAATAAAACCATTATCTGTATTGCCACATGGAGAGTAATAACCTTGCAATGAACTATGGACCTTAGTTAATTCAAAGTTCTGTAATCACTTGATTCAATGTAAAGCTAGATTTCTTCATAGAAAGACCCTTATCACTGACAAATATATGCTATAATTATGTCTCCAATGCTATTCGTAAAGGAACTGAGGTCATTTACAAAGGCGACACAATGCTAGAAATGGATACTATTCAAAACATTTGAGGCTTAATAGATATAATTTTGATTTAATGCTATTTTCCAAGGATCAAAAGCAATACTCTGCCTATAGTCACCTGAAGATGAATGGAGTTTTGGTACAAGTTCATCTCACAATGGCATAAGGGGCCTATAAGGACACCCTGTAATTACTTTGGAAATTCTTAGATGAATAATTGAAGTAAGCATAATCTATGTCTTTTAGAATCCTAACAAACATTAGCTCCTGAACCTATGGATTGAGAAATACTTGTATTTACTCTACATTTTTCCCAAACCCAGTTCTCATCTTCTTGTCCAAATAGAATAACTGCATTCCCTTTCACTCAGAAAAGTATTTGGGTATGCATAATAAATTAAATGTTCACCCCAGCTATTATAGTATGAAAAATACTATAAATTACTCTTATCAGGATAATGAAAATATATAATAGCACATATCTTGAGGAAATGCAAAAATTAGTGCCACAATTAAGACTTGGAAGATACAGAGATGAGGATTCTTATTCACATCCTCATGTAACTTGACTGTTTTTCTTTGTGCAAAAGTCAATGAATCTTAACAATAATGTGTGGATGATAATCTTACTCAGAAGCAAATGCTTCTCCAGGCATGTTATATCACCTACAGCAATTTTTACCTGACACTTGGTTTAGAGCTATTGATTTGACAAACGCCTCTTCTCCTGTACAACCAATTACATGCAACACCTTGAGTTGTTTGCTATCATCTGAGTAGGACAATGGGACAATTTTATGGTCTTGCCTCAGGGCTATGCCAGCTCTCATATTCTTATCCATAATCTCCTCCAGTGCTATCTGACATCTAGTCTCCGGACTTATGTCAGTCTGTAACGAGATAAGTGAAAGCTTACATTAAATGTATACTTCTCTCATTGTAGGCCAATAAATACGCAGTTTTTGAATCAGTGCCAGACCACAGATCATACTTTGAGTACCACTGATCAAGTTCATCAAGATATTAATTGCTAGCCACAGACAATCACAGTGGTCAATTGAATTCATGACGTTATGCTGATTGGACTGAATAAGAAAAAAAAGTAGCAAGTCTATGAGATGCCTTGGTGTGTTACATATATCCCGGTTAATAGGAAACAAAGCTATTCATCTTAGTAAAATTTATGTTCAGTGGTCTTGACTTGGAAAAAGCAGACCCTTCAAAGTCAAAGACAGTTTATTACATCAGGCATTGACTATGACTGAAAAAGTGGGACACAGTTTTTTGTTGTTGTTTTTTTGAGATGGAGTGTTGCTCTGTCACCCAGGCTGGAGTGCAGTGGTGCGATCTCGGCTCACTGCACCCTCCGCCTCCCAGGTTCAAGCAACTCTCCTGCCTCAGCCTCCCAACTAGCTGGGACTACAGGCGCACACCACCACACCTGACTGATTTTTGTCTTTTTAGTAGAGACGGGGTTTCACTATGCTGGTCTTGAACTCCTGACCTTGTGATCCACCTGCATCAGTCTCCTTTTAATGGAACTTTTTTTTTTAACTTAAGGGAATAAAAATTATATATGTATGTTTCTGTGGCTCATTAATGAGTTAACCACAAAGTTGTGGTTTCAAGTTGGGCTCAGAGCAAGAGAAGACCCTGCAGCAATTTTAGGCTACTATAAAAGCTATTCTGATATTTTTGTTTCATAGCCAAGCAGATCTAAATATCTCAGTATCCTTGATGAACAGAATACTGTACAGATCTACCATAATGCCTTAAATGGAGAATCACTAAAGGAACTTCCAGAGTATTGGAGAAAGGCCAGACTCTTTTCTCCATTTTGTGAAACAATTTCTGTCTTATTACCAGAATGTGGCAGAAAATAAATATTGATCATAGAATCAGTAAACTTCTGTTTATAAATTGGTTTCCATTTGATTCAACATGTTATAAAATTTGTCATGCACAAGTATAAATGATCATCAAGTAGAAATAGCATATACATGACCACACTTGAATATGTCTTTCTGATAAAAATAAATTACAGAGGCATGTGGCTCAGTCTCCCACTGCACCTGAACTTTCTACGTTACCTCTTTTGCTTCATTCCACAGCAATGGACCTGTGGGAAGTTTCTCAACACCAGTGGTTTGAAGAAGAAGAAGAAGAAGAAAAAATAAAGTTTGGTTGCAGATAAATTTGCTGGCATCAATGAAAACATTTGGTGTAGCATTAACATTCTAATTGAAAGTGTTCCTGACACACTGGTGAAAGAAATCTTCTCTTTTAAGTTGAACTTTGAGTACTACACCTGGTTTTCTTGTTTTAACTGAAATAACACAGAATCACAAGGGCAATAGCGGTCAAAAGTTTGACCAGATGAGCAGAATCTTGGAAACAATGGGACTGGAAGATTTGTGACTAAGAGGTTCGTAAAAGAAATGTGTGGATGAACTTCTCAGAAGGGGTGCAGTGATGAAGATACTTGTATTATGTTTTTATGTTTACAGAATAATAACAGCAGGGCCATGTCTTAGTAATCAGGCAGATAAGGTTATATGTTCTATGTATTCCATACATTCTCTTTACTATCTTGCTTTCATAATTGCCTATGTACAAAGTTGTCATGACACCAAGGATGGAGGCTAAGCCTGAGTTAAACAATGTGGATATTTGTTTAAGGCTGATGTGAAGACTGTAATTTCTAACAGACAAACCTGCGAAAACTGAGACCATTTCTGAGCCCCTAGTATATTATCCTTCCTCCAGGTGAAAAAGCCACTCACCTGATAGCAGTATATAGCATTGGATCCTTTTCTCAAGAGGAAAATCATCTACTCTCACTGCAATTTGCCCGTATTCTGGGTATGGATTTCCCTTCCTTTCTTAAATGAATCTGTTAACACCATCATCTGTAGGTTTCCAGCATGCCTTATCCAGCACCATGGTACCCAAATCCAACATTTTTCTTGAAGGAACATTATTTCACAACAAAAGCTGTGCAGCAGTATTCTCACGCCCATGTATTACATTGGTTTCATCACACAGCCCATGACCCAGAAGCATTTGGTCTTTTTGTATGGTAGAATAACCTACCGTAAAGTTGAAGTGCTGTATGTTGAAGAGATGCTTCTAATATTTATGATAAAACAATTGTTCTTGGACTAACAATCACGTGGCATAATAATTCCGTGTAGCATCTCTCACTATTAAACTATAGTTCCTCTGAAGAATGTTTACCTCCTGTCTTTGCAATTCTGGGCTCTGTTGATATAGAATTCTCAATTCCCAATAGGAAGAATGCCTCCATCAGTTGATACCAAAATAATTACAATACACAAGAAGTTTTTTTTTAAAAAAATCTTATTGTGATATTTTACAAATGCTATACTATAGTTAGCATTTAAGTCTTTTCTGTGAACTAGAACCTTGTTTATGCATGTGACATCAAATAATTTTTTACCAAAAATGTTTACATATATGTTCAGTTACCAAAGATGTTTGTTAATAGCATACTAGTACCAGGGGTTCAAACTGATTTGCTTTCCAAAGTGTAAGGTAGTAACTGTTTTGTAACACAAGCTTCCATTACATATGGTCCCCCTGTGCTTTTTTCTTTTAACTTATCCAGAAGATGACAAGCCCTCTCATGGTAATTAACATTTATTTTACATCTCCTCAATATGTTACACTTGTTACATATGATAAATGTATACTTACCGAATCAGTACATCTAGTTATTAAAAAAAAGTTTTAAGTTTTAATCTTATTGTTTTCATATAGTTGTGTTATCCTCTTACCTAATACTCACTTGTAAGGTCTACTTAGTTTCATTTCATGTGACTTTATATAATATTGATGACAACAAAAACTAACTCCAAGATGAAAAGTATAGTATATATTTAAGAGAAAGTTAAAATCCAACAAAAAATAAGTACATTTGAAATAGTGGTATAAGTTCCAGGTGATATTCCAAAACAAAGATAAATATCTAGATAATTTAAAAGTAGGTATTAAGAAATATCAGGTTTTTATTGTATATAACATGAATAACATATGCTATACAGAAAAATAAATCCCAAGAGGATTTAAAATATAAAATATTTTAAAATATCAAAAACTGGCCAAGTGTGGTGACTCACACCTGTAATTGCAGCACTTTGGGAAGCCAAGGTGGGCAGATCATCTGAGGTCAGGAGTTTGAGACCAGCCTGGCCCACATGGTTAAACCCTGTCTCTACTAAAAATACAAAAATTTACCAGGCTTGGTGTCAGGCACCTGTAATCCCAGCTACTCGGGAGGGTGAGGCAGGAAGAATTGCTTAAACCAGGGAGACGGAGATTGCAATGAGCTGAGGTAGTGCCACTGCACTCCAAACTGGGCAACAGAGCAAAACTCCGTCTGGAAAAAAAAAAAAAGAAGAAGAAAAAAAAGTCAAATACATCAAAGCTCTTGCAAACATGTATGTATGACAATATCTTTATGACTTTGGGATGTGGAAATGAAAAGCGTTCTTAAACAACAAACACACACATATATATCAGATAAAAATGTACAAGCACATCATATGGACATGCACACACACATTCATATCCAAATAAATAAACAAATAAAATGAACAAAGTGACAAACTGTGGGATGACATGTGAATTATATATAGCAAGTTATGTCTTTTCAGACTACAATTTCAAAAAGTCAGTAAGAACAGGACAAAATATTCAATGAATAAAATCACTTGTATTTTTAAAAGTTCACAAAATGGGAAATACAAATGACCAATGAATATTTTTAAAACATTGTTAATCTCCTTAATAATCAGGATAATGCTAATTAAAGCAATAAGGTGTAATTAGTTACTTGTAAGCTTGGGAAAAATTTAAAATAATCTAACAAAATCAACTGTTGGTAAGAATGTGAGAAAATGTGCAAGTTTATACCCTGCGGTGGAAATGTAAGTCAATTTTCACAAACTTACTGACTTAAGACCACACATTTATTGTCTCATGGTTTCAGTGGTTTTAGAGTCCAAGCATACCAACACTCAATTGAGTCTTCTGCTCAGGGTCTCACATGGCTGAAATCAAGATGGTAGCTGGGCTGCATTTTCAACTGGATGTATAATTAGGGATAGGTTATTGGCAACATTTTATGTGTGTGTGTGACTGTAGAATATACAGTAAGTTGCTTCCTCAAGGCTAGCAATGAACAGAGTCTCTGCTGGTTCAATTCTCTACCCTTCAGAATCTCAGTTTATCTACAGAAGTTAATGTTTAGCTCAGTTCCAGATACAATTATTTCCTTTTTGATTAAATTCAAGTCAAGTGTTTGGGTGCCTAATTACATCTACAAAATACCCTCATCTTTGCCAAATAACCTTATATCTTGGCAGTGATATTCTAGCACATTTGCCATAATCTTAGGTTAGAAGAAAGTTTCAGGTTGTGATCACACCCAAGCAAAGGGAAATAACACAAAGCCTGGATAGCAGGAGGCATGACTCTCTTGGGTCGTCATAGGATTCTGCTTATATAAATGTGAAGGCATTTATGAGAATAATTTTTAGTGCCTAATTAAAGGTATGTGTATACTGCATTTCTGTAACACCATTTCACAGATACATAGCCGTGAGTAACTTTCCCACATATGTGCAAGGAACTATGTCAAAGGATAAAAGTTTCAGCATTCTATGTGACAGAGAAAAATAGAAATCAATTATTCTGTTAGACTCAATGGCTGGAATACTGTCTGCCAATTAAACAGAATGATTTAAATCTAAGTAGATTTCGATAAAAAATATATTAATTAAAAAACTTCAAAGTAATTAATAGAGTACATATTTCATTTTTTTTCTTTTCTTTTTTCTTTATTTATTTTTCCTTTTGAGACAGAGTCTAGCTTTGTCTCCCAGGCTGAAGTGTAGTGGTATGATTGTGGCTCACTGCAACCTCCGCCTCCCGGGTTCAAGCAATTCTCCCGCTTCAGCCTCCCGAGTAGCTGGGACTACAGGCATCCACCACCACACCCGGCTAATTTTTGTATTTTTAGTAGAGACAGGGTTTCACCATGTTGGCAAGGCTGGTCTCGAACTCCTGACCTTGTGATCCGCCCGCCTCGGCCTCCCAAAGTGCTGGGATTACAGGCGTGAGCCACTGTGCCCAGCCTAGAGCACGTATTTCATGACAATGAAAATATACCTACACAAAGACAATATTACAGATTATTCATGCATATATATATATAACTGAGTTAAAATGACTTGAAGTATAAATCAGACTGATGTTCATGGCTCCTTTGGGAGACAGCTGTATGAAACTAAGAATGTGACTTATAGGTGACTAATATTTTAATGTTTTAATTATATTTATATCAAAATATAAAACAAATAATGCAAAAAGGACTCATTATATTGTTGTTAGTATATAAACTTTGAAGCCGAACTGTTTAAAATGCTGATCCAGCCATTTACTAGCTTTGTAAATTTGAGTAAGTTCATTTCTAAAGAGAGATACTAAAGGGGTAATCATACTGGAGATTAAAGCAGCTATTACACGGTTGGAATAAACTTAACTTTTTTTTTTTATAAAACAAAAAATGGGAAAACTGATTGGATATATTGTAATATTAAAGAACTATGCTAATCGAGTGGTAAGAATTGTTTAAGTTGGTATTTGATACAAAATAAGGTGGGGAACTAAATAAAATAAAACTGACTTTTGTTGAACCTTAGAGCTAGATAAATCAAAGTCATATTATTTCTTCTAATTGTGAATGTGTGTAAAATTTTTTATAATGAAAAGTTTTAAAGAATAAAAGTTAAGTTTTTTGTTACCCAACCATCCCTCAATCATTGTAAGTGTTTATTGATATTTTATAACATTCTAATTTGCCATTTTGTTTTAAATTTTAAAAAATTAAGAGGACAAAAAATCAGAATTTCTTTACCAATATTGGGTTAATTAACCCTATTAAACTTAGAACAAAAATAATATACAAATGTAGTGTTAAATTATTAAAGATTATTTTTAAAAACTTGGCAATGCATGTGGCTTTATGATATTCTCGGTCTTGCAGTTTTGTCATTATTAACTATATATGCCGCACTGTAAACACAACAATTCAAAAATATCCCCTTATTGTTCTGAATATTCCCCTATCTTGCATCTTGCATGGATAGGAATATATTTAGTGGCAGTGGGAAAAAATCTTGAAAGTATCTCAAACCATGGTGTTTTTATGACTGCCTAGTCCATTGGTGCTAAATGATTGAACTTAGAATCAATAAAATATTTCTGACATGTTATGATATCTGAATGATATCAGGTAGTAGATGTGAGCTATTTTCTTTTTCTTCTGTTTATTTTCAGATGTTTAAAATTATAGGCAGAGTTGGTGGTACTCAACCTCTTTTCTCCTCTCCTTTCTATCAGTGATAATGTATCTTTTCTACAGTGATTCATAAATATTCTGAAAATATTCTTATTACCTGCTAATGTTGTGTGTGTGAGGGAAGGAACATCTATCTCCCTGGGAGACATCTAAAAACATGGCATCCCTAAAACTATTTCTTCTATTATCAAATGTAGCAAGGAATAAAAAGAAATGTAGTGACAACCTACAACTTAAGAGACAATCAAATACAGTGAAATGGACCTTATTTGAATCCTAAATCTAAACGTGGAAACTGACAAAATATATGATAATATAAAGGAACTGTGCTAATAGAGTGGTAATAATTTTTTAAGTTGGTATTTGACACAAAATAGTAATAGAACAAGGAAACAAAATAAATTGACCTTTGTTGATGCTTAAGTCTAGAGGGATCAAAGTCATATTATTTTCTACCTTTGAATATGTTTGAAGTTTTCATAATGAAAAGTTTTAAAGAACAAAAAATTAAGTTTCTTTGTTACCCATCTTACACTAGAAATTTATGATTCTGAATTTCTGATTGACCTTGGAAAAAATATTTTCTGACATCCTTTTAAAACCCGTTATCAGTTTATGTATGTTTTAGAATTGTCAGAGGATATCGTTGCTTTAATATCCGACTCAAAACTTAAGTTTAGACATATTTAAAACTAACTTAAATAAAATAAGGCAGAAAAACTGTTAGAACGTACTAACAGTAATTCTGTCTGGACAGAAACAAGAAAAACCAGAATATTTCCTGCTAACGCTTGAGGGCTTTTCTATCATATACTCTAAGTAATAGTCATTCCATAGAAAAGGCCCCACTCATTTATTGTTTAAACAAATTATGTTACATTGTTTATAGATGGTATCAGAATTACTGTAAAGGGTTATGAGTGGATTTGCCAGAATGGCACATTAAATACAGCATGATTGATTCTTTGGTTCATTCTCCCAAACATTTTTATCATTGACAGAGCTTCTCGGAATATACTAAATTTACAGTTAGATCATGACATAAAACACATGTATGCATGCATTTACAATTTTCTGAATGCATTATTGCATACAAAAACTTTATGAACCTAAGCAGGGTCATTGAAATGTTTGTTTTAAAATAATGAAAATATTTCATATTTATATTTTTTTAAAAAAGAAATGGGACACTTCATCATATCATAATCTTCTTTGTAATGACTTCCCTGATATCATTTTAAAATGACTTTCTTAATTGACTTACAGTAAAAATGTTTACAAAATCATTTTCTCATATCTTTATAAAGATGAGAGTAGTCATCTTGTGTTTCTTCTTTACCTGGACATATTTCTCATTCTGGAAAAGAAAGACATAGCTTATATTTTCTCTTCTTATATAGTACATTAGTCCATTTTCAAACGGCTGTAAAGAAGTACCTGAGACTGGGTAATTTATAAAGGAAAGAGATTTAATTGACTCACAGTTCCATGTGGCTGGGGAGGCATCAAGAATCTTACAATCATGACAGAAGAGGAAGCAAACACGTCCTTCTTCACCAGGTGACAGGAGAGAAAAGTGCAGAGCGAAGGGAGAAGTGCCCATTATAAAACCAACAGATCATGTGAGAACTCACTCACTATCACAAGAACAGCATGGGGGTAACCATCCCCATAATACAATCACCTCCCACGAGGTTCCACCTTCAACGAGAGGGAATTACAATTTGGATTACAATTCAAGATGAGATTTGGGTGGGAACACTGAGCCAGACCATATCACATAGTTTCTAAAATTCCGATGACATTTGAAATTAAGAATAGTATACTTTCAGCATGATAACTTTACATAAGCTATAGCTTTTCTTCTTTAAATTAATTTCTATTGATTTCTGGCTCATGCACTTTTTTCTAATAATAAGCAAGATTCTTAGACCAAATTTAGTTGGTTTAAACATGCTTAGGAGACCATCCATGATTTGTGGATATGAATATTTGGCTAAATTTTCATGAGATCACACCTGTTAAAAGACCTTGATAATTTTGTGTTAGAAAATTATTTCATTTTATCTGAACCATAAAACTAAGTAAATTAAAATTTCACCTTTGTCTTGAGCCTTCAAATATGATTTTTATTTCCTTTACCAGTTCTCCTTTGGAACCAGTTGTACCTTTGATAATTCAGGAGCAGGTCTAAGAAAACACGACTGTGATAATAAAACATAACAATAAATAATTGGATTTGATTAAACAATCAGCATAGTAACATAATAATTTTGTTTATTTCAAATCATGAAGTCAAAATGATTGCTCTGGCAGCCTCTTGCTCATGTAACCCATACATGATCCCCATTCTGCACTTCTTACAATGACTTTTTCCTTAGCGGGCATCGCTTCACCTGTTGGGAATCTCACCTCAGGTTTAATCAAATTCTTTTGTAGTTTTGATTCAACATTGCCTTTTTAACATTCTGAGATAAACTGAAATTCTAAGCGTTATTGAAAGTCAAAACTCTTTTAACACTTCACAGGGAGCTGGTTTCTGAGAACTTTATTTAATATGGAGTTCTTCAGCATCTGTTCAACATACACCTTGAAATTTCTGAGTTAAAGCAAATAGATAAATGGTGCATGACCTCTATAAAAAATGTTCCCAGTGGTCTCTTCTTTCTATTTGAAGTCATATCAGCTTTTATTTTCCCACAGAGTTATCATATGCTGAAATATTTTAGTGCAAAATACAAAATATTAAATTATAAGATATATTCAATAAAATAAAATTCAGTTTACTCTAAGATCTTATAACAAATAAGTATTATGCTTCAGAATCTAAGGCCAAAGGTTTTGTTTTGTTCTGAGAAGCTACAAGATTAGATCACATATATTGTTTGTATCTTTCAGCTTCTACACAGAATAATCAAAATGTATGTGAATAGCCCTGTCATAAATAATGTTTTCAGGACTTTTGTGCATTCTGGTTTATCAAAGCATTTGTACAACATTAATTTTAAAGCATGATCTCTTTGAGAAACTCCTTAAAACATAACTTCTTTAGTGTCATTTAAGTCTTGTCAATATTATGAAGTACATTACACCTATATTCATAACATTTTAGAAAATGAACAAAAACATAAAATAGGAAATATAGTAAAATTTTTAAGAAATATATGGTAAGTTTTTTACATTCATAATGATTCCATAAAGTTCCTTTGGAGCTATTTTATTAATATGAAAAAAACGTTTTCCTTAAATTGAAAGTTGTTTTAACAATAAGAGATATGTTCACAATGTCAGGTTTATTAAAAAAGAAACAAAAGGAAAATAAAAGAAAAAGAATTGGAAATTTTCTTTGCTGGGTCATAAGCTGAATGTAGAAAATGAGATTTTGTCATTTCTTGAGTGTTAATGGATAGGGAAAATCAGTTGAGAACAAAATAACAATTCTGAGATGCAGAATGTAGGCTGCACAGCTGGGCTGAGCAAAACGCCAAATCATTGGCTTTAACTTACGTAGCATCTTTGACGGTCCATAACACAAATTCATGACCAAGTAATAACAGGTCACTTTGTATCATGAGGTTCAAATCACTTACAAAACTTTTAAACTAAGAATATTAAACTTTTTGGCTGGGCGCAGTGACTCATGCCTGTAATCCCAGCACTTTGGGAGGCTAAGGAGGGCAGATCACCTGAGATCAAGAGTTCGAGACCAGACTGGCCAGCATGGTGAATCCTCGTCTCTGTTAAAAATACAGAAACTAGCCAGGCAAGGTGGCAGGCACCTGTAGTCCCAGTTATCCAGGAGGCTGAGGTAGAAGAATCATTTGAACTCAGGAGGCAGAGGTTGCAGTGAGCCAAGATCATGCTGCTGCACTCCAGTCTGGGTGACAGAACCAGACTCTGTCTCAAAAACAAACAAACAAACAAACAACAACAAAAAGAACAGTAAACTTGAAAATTCCCAATCATTTGCTATACTTTTGCACTTCAAATTAATTTTAAAAATGGGTAAAACATGAGTTGTCTGATACTTTTCATTGTTTAGAGTGGTATTACCAAACATATCAATAAATATAATCAGTAAAAATATCAATAAAATATATAATCAATAAAAGTAAATCTCTTAGAGGCTTAACACTGCAGAACATTTTTCCTCATTAATTAATCTAAAATGATTTTCCCTATTTGGAAGAGGGTGATTCAGAGATATAAGATACTTCTATCTCCTGGCTATGTAGAAGGGAATGTTTATAGGGAAAACTGAGCAGGACTCAAAAGGGTATATAGTCCCATCCACATCCTTTTCCCTAATCATATGGCCTCACAAGCAAGTAAGTGAGACTGGGGAATTTAATCCAACACTGTAACTAGGACGAAGGGCAAACCAATTTAATTGTCATCCAGAAATCTCTCACACCCAACCTGCAGTACTTTCTGGTTCCGTAAAAATGTGTGGTGGGCCTGTGCAGAGTTGGAGGAGCAATTTTACTGAACAGATCAAGAGTTGGAGACCAGCCTGACCAACATGGTGAAACCCCGTCTCTATTAAAAATACAAAAACTAGCCAGGCAGGGTGACTGAATTTTGACCTAACCTGGTTTGTATGCTTATAAAATCAAATGGCAATAAGATTTAATTAAAAACTTTTACAACTTGACATTTAACATTTTCAAATAAATGATTCTAAATCAGTAACATCTGCTGTTCTGGAATATATTTCCATCTTGTTTTCTTGTCACATGTTGGAATCTCAAAGATAGGAATGTGTAATAAAATTAGTGAGAATAAGATATATTATATGTGTGTGTGTGTGTGTGTATATATATATATATACACACACACACACACACACACACACACACACACATAGAGAGAGAGACAGAGAGCATATTATCAAGGGTAATAGATCCTTTACCTCTTAGTCTGTTTTACATAAATAAAGGCTGTAGCTGTGCTTACAGTAGCAGTTTCTAGTATCTTCTTACTAAGTGTGTATGCCACCTGTGCTCCCCTTGCTTTCATAGATGGAAACCTATATGTTTGGTTTATTGCTTGTTGTAATTTAAGGGCTACTCAAATTCCAGATTAAATACTCATTTCATCCTGATTAGTTTTAAATTATAAAATTATGCTTAAAGATGACAAAATTGAAAAGGGTGAATATTTGTGAATCAGTATTAAATTACGCTGTAAATCTGACCACCAGTCTCAGTTAAAGACAATGTCTGTGAAGCTAAGAAACTAATAGCACTGAAGAATACATATTGCAAATTCAAGTAACCTTTTAAAGCAAAGCCTTTTCTTTTGGGGGATATTAATTTCCCATCAGATTTAGCATATCTGTATTTCCAACTAAATCTGACCCAGGTTTTTTACATAGTTACTAAATAAAAATTGTAAGAATTAATATTGAGGCATGGATCTCCTGATAAGCTAGGCAGGGCAGCTGAAGATGAGCTTAACTCAAAGTTGCTTCTCATGTCATGTCAGTGCATGTGCAAAGCAGGAAAACAGCAAGGATATGTGGTCACTAGTTAGTAAGTCTTAACTAAAGTTACATACCATTAATGGCTAGGTATTTTTATCATTATTGTTTTCACCATGTTTAGAGCAAAAATAAAAGCAGAAAGCAGTCTAGATGTTTCAATTGAGGGTATGGAAACAGCATATCTGTTGCAAAATCATTAGAAAAAATCTATAGGGCAGGGAAAGAAAGAAACTCTTGCAGGAGGCAGGGCCAAGAGAAATAGAAAGGAGATACCTGTGGGCTAGAGTATGTAAGTCATCACCCACTCTGCAGCTGAAGATAATGTTGCATTTAATTCCTTTTCTGACAAACATGCACCATCTCAAATTAGCCTAGAGTCACAGAAATTGTGCTGATTCTGTCCTACCCACTGAGGACCAGAAGAAAAACTGACTTCTGCCATGAAAGCAACAACTATTGGAATCAGGGCCAGAAGCTTTTCCATATCTTGAAGCCATCTTTTTTTTTTGCTGACCTAGCAGTTTCAGCAACATTATGACAAATTTCCCACATAGAAGTCTATCCGTCTGAAATAAGGAGAATAGAGACTGTTTTCTTTTTGGTCAGGAGTGTGGGTTTTTTCTCTGTCAATGCATAAGTCTCACAAAGGCCTCTAGGATACTTGCTGCATCCAGATCACCAGTTCTAATTAGCATGCCGGCAGCAAAGTGGATGGGCATGATGTTCTATGGGCTGTTGAGAAAATCAAGGCCCATGAGTGATAATTAGGGAAGACAGAATATTGACAGACTTTGATTTAAGATACTGCACGTGAACTGCTGTTCTGGACATTTGAAAGTGCCTACTTCTGGTGGTCTTTGCTTGTTGATATAAAGGGGGAAAAAGAAGGCACAAAGTATTTTTCCAGCTCTCCACATCAGTAGCTGAATATTCAATGCTTTGCTCTGTTAATTTGTTCCAACAGAGAGATCACAGCTTGAAGAGCAGCTACAACTGGAGTCACTAACAAATTATTCTCTGTAATGGATCATTCTCTATGATGGATGCCTGTGATGAGCACTCATAGTAGATACTAATGTCATTATATTTATCTTTCTCAACTTCCTTTTGAATAAGCTTCTAAGCATGTTCTTTTTTATTATCCTACATAGCTACTTGGTTCTATTCTATTAAATTGTTCATGAATCAGCATCAACCTGTTCCTCTTACTATATCTCTATTGAGGCACAGTCAACAACCAAATGTACTTCTTGATGTTTTGCCTATTGGCAGAATTTTTCCTCCCTACAATCCTAGGGTGGAGCCCTTTAGGGGACTGTGATGTTTCAGCCGTATACTTCTGGTTCATGAGAACCCACTGCAAAAAATATTTGAAACTCTATACTTTTTTTTTTTTTTTTTTTTAGTGAACTGGTTCTAGGGAGCATTAAATGCATCATCAGATATGTAAGGAAGGAAATAGAGCAAGATACTGAAGTGCATGTCTCGGGAACCTGAGCCACATATTCTCTTAAGACCAGCCTAGGACATATAGTGAGACCCTGTGTATTAGTCTGTTTTCACACTACTGATAAAGACATACCTGAGACTGGGAAAAAAAAGAAAAAAAAAAAAAAGGTTTAATTGGACCTACAGTTCCACATGACTGGGGAGGCCTCAGAATCATGGTGGGAGGCAAAAGGCACTTCTTACATGGTGGCGGCAAAAGAAAATGAGGAAGAAGAATAAGCAGAAATCCCTGATAAACCCATCAGATCTTGTGAGACTTATCCACTATCATGAGAATAGCAGGGGAAAGAGCATCCCCCATGATTCAATTACTTCCCCCTGGATCCCTCCCACAAGATGTAGGAATTCTGGGGGATACAATTCAAGTTGAGATGTGAGTGGGGACACAGCCAAACAATGTCACCTTGTCTCCACAAAAAAAAATTCAAAAATTAGCTGGATGTGGTGGCATGTGCCAACAGTCTTAGTTACTTAGGAGGCTTAGGCAGGAGGATCCCTTAAGCCCAGGAGTCGTAGACTGTTATGAGCTATGATCATGCCACTATACTTCAGCCTAGACTCAAGGATTCCTCCTGCCTCAGCCTCCCTAGTAGCTGGGACTACAGGCATGTGCTACAACTCTGGGCTATATTTTCAGATTTCTTTTAGAAATGGGATTTTGCTATGTTGCCCAGGCTGGTCTTGAACTCCTAGTCTCAAGCTATCCTCCTGGCTCAAACTTCCAAATAGCTGGGATTGTAGGTGTGAGCCGCAGGGCCTGGTGGCTTTTTAAAAAATCGTCATAAACTGTTTAAATGAAATGTTTTCTGTAGTGTCCTGCTATAAGACTGTCTTATGAACATTAAAGCAAACACAAATACCATTCAGTGAAAGAAACTGTTAATTACATCTTGGATTATGTTAATTGAGTTAACTGAACCAGATTGATTTATATTTCATTATTTATTATACTTTACCTGAATATATTTAAGAAACTGTATACATATGGATTCCCAATTAATACTCTTTAATCTTAGGCTTTTAATAATCAATGTTTGAACTTTTGAAATATATGTGTTTACCTGATTCATGAAAACTATTGTAGACATATATAACTTTAAAAAGTTAATTGTCATATGTGAAATACATGAAAACATAGGTAGGTATAAATGTTTCTAACACCTGTTTTTTTAAAGGGTTGTTAGAAAGATATGGAAGTTAAGCAAAACCATCCTCTGTGCTATTGAAATTGACATTAAATTATTGCTTATTAAAAAATAAGACTAAGATGTTAGACACTTGTGTTTCTTATAGTTCAAACATTCATCTATGGTAATGTCTAACATTATAATAATTATAATTGTAGTGATTTAAGATATATCTATCAATATATTATTTATAACAATTTCCTTCCATAAAATTGATTGGAGCACAATAGATTTATCTGTTTTAAATGTTGATCTTTTGGAAAATCATATGATTTCTTGAGGAATATCCTTAAGCATCTTAAACAATAACTTTTTTCTTGGACAATCTATGAATGAGAATGTCAAATTTGGCAAAATAAAAAATTTAAATGTCCATTTAAAATATCTACTTATGAGATTAATATAACGTCAGAGGTTTTAAAATAGGCTGCAAGAGTTAACAGGGCATATTTAAAAGGTAAATTTGAAAACAGACTGTTTCTCAAAGATGTTGATTTAAACAGTCACATTCAAATAATAATGGTTAGTAGTTTTCAAATTAATTTAGTAGTTATACAAAAAAGGTTATTCTTAGATTCTGTTGCTGTTTCTCTAGGTTGACATAGGCCTGAAGTTTTGACCTTAAATAAAATCCTCCTTGTAATACTAGATCAAGAAATGTATAAGTTTATACTACTAGATCCAAGAAAAATGACATCCTGGCCATATTCCCATGTACCAGATCAAACAACTCTACTTCCTGTTGAGGTTATTTATTGAATAATGAATAATGAGATGCAGCTGCACCAGAAAATGGGCATTAGGCATGTAACCTTGAGGATGCTTTTTAATTATCAAGAGAACACTCAGAAGAGATTCTGAGGGTTTCTCTGAACTGGAAACATCTAAACCCACACAGTCTTATCACTTGTGAATACCCAGAATCCCAGTGTAGAGAAACTGTGAAGTTGTAATGTGTGCCTGTGAGTGCAGTGATCTCTACTTTACTATTGCCATACATGCCATGACTTTGACTCATGTTTCTTCATTCCTCAGGCTAAAGAAACTTGGTATTGGGTGAAGCTCATTTTGTCTAATAAATTGATTTTTAATTCAAACCTCAGGCCACTGCTGCTGGTCAAGTAGAGTGCACACTGTAGTTGTAAATGCAGTCAATTATCCATTGATCATAAAAGTTGTGAGTATTTCCTAAATGATGTGAGACAAGACTAGGCACTATAAAAACAATGAAGAAACATGACTAATGCTTCAGATAATCACATTCCATCCATTTGATGTGAGACACAATGTAAGACATTTTATAAATTTGATTACGTAAGTGATATATTAGAACTGGAAAAAGATGTTGAAGGAAAAATGATGAAAAACAGTATTATGAAAAAATACAAAGTGCAGGAAATCTGACAATCGTGAGCAAAATATGTGTCCCTTGCTTTATGGAGCACAAGGCAAATATCACTGAATATAGGATAAATCTGGGGGGATATTTGCAGTTTCTGAAGCTACAACTGCATCCAAGAGGAATCTCTTGACCATGCTAAGGGAGACAAATTTTATTTAGTCTTCCCATGTTTTTGCTTAACTTCCATATTTTTATTTAAAAAAAATATTTGGTAGAAACTGGGGTCCCATTATGTTGCCCAGGCTGGACTCAAACTCCTGGACTCAAGTGATCCTCCTGCCTCTGCCTCCCAAACTGCTGAGATTCCAGATGTGAGCCAACATGGTGGCCTTTGTTTAACATTTATTCATTTATTTATTTTATTTATTTATTTTTGAGACAGAGCCTCCCTCTCTCTCTCAGGCTGGAGTCCAGTGGCATGATCTTGGCTCACTGCAACCTCCACCTCCCAGGTTCTAAGCAATTCTCTTGACTCAGCCTCCAGAGTAGCTGAGATTACAGGCACACACCACCACATTTGACTAATTTTTTTTATTTTTAGTAGAGATGGGGTTTCACTATGTTGGCCAGGCTGGTCTCCAACTCCTGACCTCAGGTGATCCACTCACCTCGGCCTCCCAAAGTGCTGAGATTACAGGCATGAGGCACCACGCCTGGGCTGTTTAACTTTAAAAATGTGTCACTTAACTGACTCCCCATATACTCATCTGTCTGGAATCTCTAATTACATTTTTATATTATTTTGCTGAATGATAAATAGTATCACTGATACATAAATTTACATTCCTTCTATTACAATTCAGAAAATAGTAAGTTGTTTTCTCAAAAGCCACTGCATCATAAATAATCTGATTTCTATATGGCAAAGACTGTGCTAAGTATTAGGAAAATAAAGATGGCTGGGTAATATCTGCTCTTCTTAAATCATTCAGCCTAGAATTCAAATTAGAGTAAATAAGAACCCTGGCCCTTTTCTATTCTCTAATTATTACATTATTTTATCCCACATAATTTAGAGTGGTTTTCCTCTGAATTGATCTGAAAATATTAAGTTGCATAAGCTCCAGCCTCAGTAATATTTAGTACTTAAGATACTAAATGCATTAAAAACAAAGGGCAGTTAAAAGTGTTATGTTAAATGTCATGGTCCCCATCAAAAAATCTAAAACAAAATCTTGTTATCACATACATGTGAAAATTATTTGGTTATCTTAAATACAAAATACTGTATACAATATACATAAAAAAATTATACATGTGAACAAGGACGGCAAAGCAAAATTTCTCAAGCATAAAAACAATATACAAAGTAATATTTCAATTTTCTATGTAATTATATATGGTTTTGTTAATGAAAGAAAATTAATTTTCAAAAGTTAATTCCTGAACCTCTGCCCATGTCTACTTCATAACTAGAGTTAATATTAATTTAACATTAAAAGCAATTAATTATAAATGTAAAAGTATGTTAACATATGAAAGTTTATGGAACCATAGAGTGAATTTTTCAGATGTAAAGGTAATTATAACATTAGGATCAATTTGAACATATAGAGTGGTCTAAAATTTCATATACAGTTCAATATATTTTATAAGAAAATTTATGTCATTGAAATAAATAAATGTATCATATTATTTTAGAATTGATTTTAAGCATTCTATGAAGCCATCTGCTTGCTAAGAAAGTAATAAAAGTCAAATGCAAAAGATACCCATAATATATTCATGTCCTTCAGCACTCAGTAGATAAATCATTTTTATTCAAATGAAATCCTTGAGTTATTTTTTTTTCCTGCTCCTATGTTCAAGAGATATGCTATGGGTATACAATTTTTCAGAGAACACTCTGTCGCTCCATTTTTTTCCCCCTCTGAGGATGAGGAATGAAACTAATGGGAAGAATGCAACCTAAAATGAAGCCTCAAAGGATAATTCATTGAAAAATGATGCAGGACATGGACTATTTGGCAGAGAATTTGCACATATCTTGTTATTTCTAGCCACAAAGTCCTGTGAGATTTTTCTCTTTATCATACAGAATGTTCAATGTACTAACTAACGGTAAACTTAAGGAGGATTGAGACATTTTATAACTCTCCTATTACTGCAGCAATGTTATTTTCCTCTAAATTGGCTTAACGGTGATTGCCCAGGGACCAGTTTGAAGTATCAGAAAAAAAATTAACTAGGGCCGGTATCACCTACAGTATATGGCAAAGGCAGAATTATTCACTGTAAACATGGTGACAAATTAAATGGAAGTCAGGTGAAAGGAGTCAAATGTGCCTTAGCATTATAATGTCAGTACTATTATGATTTTAGAAACAGTGACAAGATTCTTAATAATGAGAAGAATGTGCTTTTTGTGTGTATATATATAAAATGTTAGAATGGATTATCTCCAGAAAAGTAGTCATAAATGTAATTATAATAAAAAAATTAGGTTAATCCTCACATTTGTAATGTATATTTGATTTCTAAATTAAAAGCATGGAAATTAATAAAGTTCTTTTATTCATTAGAGACTGTAATGAATGGCATTATGACATAAAAGATGAGCCAAAGCAAACATTTTCCCTTTCAGTCTAGAAGCAGATACAAGAGAGGCTCCACTTGCACCTAGTCAATGTCTGAGAAAGCTGCCTTTGCAAGACAAAGGTATTAAAATATATATATTTCTTCCCCTTTCTATGAGAAGTAGCTGAAATCTCTAAAGAGAAGAAAATCAGATTGAGGGTGTTCAAAGATGAGATTGCAAGAGGAAAGAAAAGATTTAATGACATTAATACAATCTTTGACATGTGTCTTTTATATTTGCATTAAAGTCATAATTTTACCTTTTTAAAAATTATACTTCAACAGTTGTGTAACTTATTCCCAAGTCATACATGAGAACTCACCTGATAAAGGCAATAAACCGTGTGCTGGAGAAGTGTTCCTCGTGGGCTGCTTAACTCGCACATGTCTTTTCTCAGCTTCTAAGAGTAAATACAAATCGGCTTCTTTTTTTTCTTTTTTCCTTTCTGTATATAAGGTTTCATATTTGAGTATGGTTCTTGTACAATCTGTTCTGACGAGGACACTATTATGGAACACAAACACTTGATAGGTTAAATCAATGCCCAGACAACTCTCTCAAGGAAACCGGGTTGGTAGCTACTTGGAAGGGATTCTGTCTCTCTGGACACGCAGGCCAAAGACCTTAGCAAATTTTTGAAACCTCATTAAGGAAAGTATTCACCCATATTCATAGAAACTAAAGGTAAAATTCCATGGTGGGAAGCACTTGAGCTTATTTTCTTTGTGTCAAAATAGAAGGGATAATTGTAGAATCTTTTAAAAGTTCAATCCAAGAGTCTGCGTGAAAATTTACAAATAGAAGTTAATTATCTAGTCTTAGTTTTCTCAATAACATATGTTTAAAAATAGTCTCTATCGTAATTAATACGCTTGGTGAGTCTATAGAAATAAATAGGCCAAACTTAATGAGAACAGCCCTTTTGCGAGTATGAGTAATCTTTGGAGATTATTTATGACCATACATGGTTTGATTGTCAGGACAATTATCAGAACCTGGGAGTAGGCTAAAGAAACTGATGATTTTCCTTGCAATGATGTACTAGGCTTGCCTCTTTAATTGATTTTATATGTACTGATCCATCTTACTGTTCTGTAGAAAGAAAAGTTAACATAGTAGATATTTGTCTGTTACACATGTAGATAATTTCTGTCCAGCAGGAAAGATAATCCCAAAGGTCATCATTTATTGCATTGTTGTTATTTAAGCAGTTTGTAGTTATATAAAAGAATATTTAGCTAATATTCCTTTTCTAAGATATCTTTATTACATGGCCTATAAATACTTACCTCTTTAAATGCACTTAAAACTAGTTGTACTATCTTGCTGATTCTTTTACCTTTGAAACGCAAAAAATACATTAGCATCCATTGCATAATACATATTTGAAAATAGATAACATAATTTTGAAAAATATATGGTGAAAAGTGTGAACTTCTAAACATAAAAATACATTGAAGGCAGTATAGTTCTGAAATAAAATAAATGACAAAGAAAATAGACTAAAATATCCTGAACAAAGTGTGTGAAGTTATTTTTTATTATCAATTTGGTTTTAATTATAAGATAATATATGCAGATTATTTTAGTAAAGATGAGAGGCAATTTTATTACATATTATATGCAAATAGGTACACAATGTATAAATGTTTAATGTGAGAGAATGATATGTCACTGATAAAATTAAGAAATTTAGACATTTAAATTTCCCTGTATTAAAAGCAAAATTAAAAATATTAATTACATCAAACATTAAAATCACATGAGAGAAAATATTTTCGTTTTATGAGATTAACTATAATTCAAATCATTACAGAGAAAAAACCTACATGAAAATTGGATGAAAATAAAATTATGAAATCACACAAATACTAAAGTTTTAGGCTCCCATTTAGCTAAATGAATGCAAAGTTAAACAAACATTTTGTAGGATTTTAAAAAATGGTTTCTTTTCAAATTGTTGGCAAGAGGGTGGGTTGGATAGCAGTAATAGGCAATGTTGTCTCAACCACTTCCTTTATAAATGAAATGAATTCCGGCCGGGCGTCGTGGCTCACACCTGTATGTAATCCAGCACTTTGGGAGGTCAAGGCGGGCGGATCACGATGTCAGGAGATCCAGACCATCCTGGCTAATACAGTGAAACCCCGTCTCTCCTAAAACCACAAAACAATTAGCCGGGCATGGTGGCGGGCACCTGTAGTCCCAGCTACTCTGGAGGCTGAGGCAGGAGAATGGCGTGAACCCGGGAGGAGGAGCTTGCAGTGAGCCGAGATTGCTCACTCTCTGGGCAACAGAGTGAGACTCTGTCTCAAAAGAAAAAAAAAAACATGGAATGAATTCCAAAGCTTCTGCAGAACAATTTGAAAAACTCTGAAAAACTGTTTATTGACCTATAATGTATTTGGAGAAAACAGAGATGCACATCAATATTAAAATATAAACATGATTTATCACAGCATTCTTTCATGAAAAGAATCAACGTAAAAAAGATTGATTAAACAGATTATGTGAGTCATTAATAGTTATATTTATAATCTTACAAAACATTTTATTGTACAGGAATAGACAAATGTATAAATTGTAGAAAGAACAGCGATTATCAATTAGCAAGTGAAGCATTCAATGTGTCAATATTTGTGTGTTGTATGACTTAGTTTATTCTATATCATACTAACAATTTTACTGGATTGTAATTTTTATTGGTAGAAGGATAAAATTTTCAAATATGTGTATAGAGATATAGATATATATGCAAGGGTAAAAATATCAAAGCTGGAAATCAACACTTTGAAACACTATTTTGTAGTTTCCTAATTCTGTAATTACCTAAGATACATTGTTTCACAATAAAATATGAAAACATCAGGGGAAAAGATTGGCATGTAACAACTTTTGGTTTTAAAAGTTATGATTTTGTACTTCAATTTACTTAAATTTAAAATTGAACTAAATTAAATTAAACAATTTACTTAAACTTAAAATTGAACTAAATTAAAATTGAACTATAATTCAGGAACTATGAGGGTGTAGAATAGTGGACATTATTGTTGAATGTTAAGAGTCATTTTACCTAATACTCTTAACATAGTGGCAATGTAGCTGCTAGTATTTGATTCACAAGTATGATCAAATTATGGCTAAATACTAGCAAAAAGTATCATAAGAAATTAGCTGGAAGTCATGATGCTAATTGCTCCCAACTTCCACGTCAGATATGGGGAAACCTCAATCTTCCCCATCTCTCTCTTTCCTTCCTCCCTCTTTTTCTTTCATAAAGCATTTAGCCTAATTTGTTTTTTTGCAGCCATCCTACAACCAAGAGATTATAGAACCTATAGAACTGATAAAACATTGTGGATTTCACATTGAGACCCAGAAATACCTGTGTGCTTTGATGACATCATTAAACTGTTGGATCAGCCTGAATACTCTTCCTATTCTGGACTTTATGATAAGTGAGAATATACTTTCTCACCATTTGTGCCACTTTGATTTCAGTGTTACTTTGTTACTGATAAAGATTTTGAGACCAGGAAGTAATGGTATTGCCGTGAACATACAATGGAATGGATTTGTCAAAGCAAAAAGAAATGCACAGTACAAAGTTAAACAGGCAAGGGAAATTTTATTCAAGGAGATCGTAATGGGGAATTGAGGACAGAATTTAGCCTGAACTCAACTCAGTTGAGATAAAAGGCTGGAGGATTTTAAGAGCTGGATGGGAGACTCATAGGCCATCTGTGTTTGCTAATTTGCCTTTATCCAAAGGAAAAGTAAACTTTTTAATACTTACATAACAGGCAGTAGGTTTATAACTTGGAACAAAGTGGCCACAGAAGTTAAGTTCTTATTCTTTCACAGAAAATAAGAGATAAGGGAACTCTCTTTCTTGATGATAATAGATATAAGAAATGGCTGTCTGTCCTTGAGAAAGACTTTCCTGGATTGTAAAACTAGCAAAAAGACTTTTTAAAGATTTCTATCACAAAGGATAGGAGAAATAATTTACAATGACGGTTGTTCCAAGAAAAGAGAGATGATGGACCTAGATTTAGGCTAAGGGGAACAGTAAGGCCTCTTGCTCAGGCTGAATGAAAAAAAGGGCAGAGGGAGGATAGTGAGGACCTCACTGTTCCAAGCCTAGGAGATGTCAGCACTTGTGCTGTTGGGGAAGTAGTATGTAATGTATGACCTGGTGCCTGTTTCTTATTTACTGATGGAGTGGCAATAATCCCTGTTGCTGGTAATCAATAAGCAAACAAGCAAGCAAACAAATAAATGAAAACATTACATTTGGTATTTCTCAGGGCATTTAGTTTGTCACTATGTGTAAGGGACTTAAAGACAGAGAATAGAGGAAGCGTAGTTATTCCTAAAAAGACTGTTTTACAGAATACAATTAAAATGTGTTGTAAATATGATATCCGACACTCTATATGATTTAAAACTAGACGAATTTTCTTATCCAATAATGAATGTACCAGCATATACAGAGAAGTAAGAAAAATTTAAAAATTATATTAAGAGAAAAACTAAGCATCGTGGATCATCTAAGCATCCTGAGTCTCCTTATGTTACTCTCTTTACAGGAAAAGTAGAGCAAACATACTTATTATTCAGATGCTCCTAGAAGGTCAGTGGGGGCAGTTGCCTCCCTAGTAGTCAAGGGTATACTTTCAAATACCTGAATTAAAAGAACTTTATTAAAATCAGCACAAAAACATTAATAAAGTTGGAGAAACGGGAATTTCAAGAGTCGAAAACCCATTTCTAGAACATTTCTCAGACTCTAGTTTTTAATTTCCTAGAATGGATCTAAACAGCAGGCTCATGCAAATATGGTTCACAGAGTGGTGAGGCCTCCTAAAATGTTTTTAATCAATTTGCTTATAAATAAATACAGAATGAGAATGACTAGATGACAATCTAGGCAATACCATTCAGGACATAGGCACAGACAAAAATTTCATAATGAAGATGCCAAAAGCAATTGCAACAAAAGCAAAAATTGACAAATGGGATCTAATTAAACTAAAGTGCTTCTCCTCAGCAAAAAAAACTATCAACAGAGTAAACAGACAACATACAGGATGGGAGAAAAGAATTGCAACCTATGCGCCTGACAAAGGTCTAATATCGAGCATCTATAAGGAACTTAATAAAATTACCAAGAAAAAACAACCCCATTCAAAAAGTGAGTAAATGACATGAACAGACATTTCTCAAAGGAAGAAATGCATGCAGCCAATAATCATATGAAAAAAAAGCTCAACATGACTGAACATTAGAGAAAAGCAAATCAGAACCACAATGAGATATCATCTCACACTAGTCAGAATGTCTATTATTTTTTTCAAAAGTAACAGGTGCTGGCGAGGTTGTGGAGAAAAAAAAGGAACACTTATACACTGTTGGGGAAAGTGTAAATTAGTTCAACCATTGCGGAAGACAGTGTGGCAATTCCTCAAAGACCTAGAACCAGAAATACCATTTGACTCAGCCATCCCATTATTGGACATATACTCAAAGGAATATAAATCATTCTATTATAATAACACATGCACGTGTATGTTCATTGTAGCACTATTCACAATAGCAAAGTCATGAAATCAACCTAAATGCCCATCAATGATAGACTGGATAAAGAAAATGTGGTGCATATACACTATTAAATACTATGCAGCTATAAAAAAGGATGAGATAATGTCCTTTGTAGGGATGTGGTTAGAGCTGGAGGTCATTATCCCCAGCAAACTAACTCAGAAACAAAAATCCAAATACCACATTTCTCGCTTATAAGTGAGAGCTAAATGATGAGAGCACGAGGACACTTAGAGGGGAACAACACACACACTGGGGTCTTTCAGAGGGTAGAGGGTGGAATGAGGGAGAGGATCAGGACAAATAAATAGTGGGTACTAGACTTAATACCTGGGTGATAAAATAATCTGTACCACAAGCTCCCATGACACAAGTTTACCTGTGTAACAAACCTGCACTTGTACCCCTGAAATTAAAATCAAACTTAAACAAGAAACTTCTGTAATCTTGCCTCAGTATCTAATACTCTGTGTTTTTCTTAGTAGAAACGGGATTTCACCGTGTTAACCAGGATGGTCTCGATCTCCTGACCTCGTGATCTGCCCGTCTCGGCCTCCTAAAGTGCTAGGATTATAGGTGTGAGCCACCGCGCCCAGCCTACCTTTTCCTTTTTAAAAAAAATTGATTTGGCAAATAGGGTAGGATAATCTTAAGATTTATTTAAAACCATTTTATATATTCCCTTACCCGTGGTGTGTTCTTGGTTCCAAGCATCTTAATGTTACTGGAACTCAGGGTCTATAAACAGGAAGACAGCAGCAGCCCCTAAACAATGACTGTGGAAACGTAGATATATGAAAGACCAGAGTCAGTCTTGAAAGGAAACAATTGTGGGCAGTTAGTTTACTCCAGAACTTTCCTGTGAAACCAGACTAGATCTGTTCGTTAGGGTGATTTATCTGAAATCACAGCCTTGCTAAGTTCCCTTTTGTCCTTGCCACATTCCTCTCACCTTGGTAGGGAGTTTCTTCTTGTCACATTTTTGTTGAAAACACTAGCACAGGAATGCTTATTTTTCAGGCTGCTTCTGAAGAACTGGATTAAAACAGCAGCTGCAAACCCTTTGTTCCTTAATATATCTACATTCCGCTTGTTTCTCACTCACATGCAAATATGAACCACACACACACACACACACACACCCCACTAGTGCACACAGATAAATTATTTGGAATTTCTGATGAAAAAAACACTGAATTTATCAAATAATTAATCACATTGCTTCTTTTTCTCCAGGAACCTCTATCTCCACTTTTACTCAGTTCTATTTTAATCATTCAATTAAAATATATTTTATATTAAAAGTCATGCATGTTTTATTAGATTTATTTGTAGGTGCCTTGGACTTTTGTTGCAATTACTGGTGGCATTTTGTTACCAATTTAAAAGAACTGAATTTGCACTAATCTAATATTTACTATCATTGCTAAACTCTCTTACTTGATATCTTTCTTTAGATTCTCTTTGTATTTCTAAGTAAATTAACATAAAATTTGAGAATGATAGTTCATTTTCTCTTAAATTATTGTATTCCTGTAACTTTTCTTACAGTGATATTAATGAAATTATTGAATAGATTTTGTGATACAAGGCGCTGAGCACTGTTTATAAGTTTGTGATTTTTAAAAATTTACTATTTATATTAATCTTTTGTTAAATGTGATTTGTAATTTAACTTGTAGGTGGTGATTTTGCTTTACAGAAAGTCTAATTTTAAATTTATTAGCACTCATTTCTGTCATATATGTTCCATCTGTTTAAGAGATTCGGCCATACACTGATGTAATAAGCATAGTTTCTATAATTTCCTAATATGTTCAAGTTCAACTAAGTGAGGTATTAAGAAAACATAATTATTACACTTATAAAATCTATTTTAATTTTGTTTTATATAATGCAATTTATAATAGGTGAAAATAATTTAGAATCCTTGATATTCCTGGTAGATTAAAAACATTTTCATGTTACACACTCTTTATTTGCAGTATTAATTTGTACTCTAATTTTATTTTTTTAGTCACATTCATATGACTATGTAGGTTTCCTTTCTTTCATATTTGCATGAAATTTATTTTGTAATTTGATCTTATGTAAATAACTTATAGTGATTTAAAAAATATTTACTCTTTCAAGTTTGGTCTTTGTATTAGTTTGTTTTCACACTGGTATAAAGAAATACCACCCAAGACTGGGTAATTTACAAAGAAAAGAAGTTTAGTTGACTCACTGTTCCATATGCCTGGGGAGACCTCAAGAAACTTACAATAATGGTGGAAGGGGAAGCAGGCATGTCTTACATGGCAGCAGGTGAGAGAAAGAGAGAGAGAGACAGAAAGAGAGAAAGAAAGGGAAAGAGAAGAGCTCCTTATAAAACCATCAGCTCTCATTAGAACTCACTATCACAAAAACAGCATGGGGAAACCAACCCCATGATTCAATCACCTCCCACCAGTGCCCTCCCTCAATATGCAGGGATTATGGGAATTACAAATCGAGATTAGAGTTGGGTGGGGACATAGAGTTAAACCATATCAGTCTTTTAACTGTAGAGCCTTTTAAAACTAGATTATTAAAATACTATGCTAATAATATAATTGAAAGTATTTTAGTTTATTATGTACCCTCTATTTATTTGATTTTTTCTATGAATTTTCTCTCAATCTCTTTTGTTCCAGTTAATTTTAAACATACTTTTCTGCATTACATCTTTAGAAATTATACATTCAACATTTATTTTATTTATTGCCCTTCAAAGCTATACTTATTTAAAACAATAAAAATTATTCACATTTTTACACTGCTTATAGATGTTTCAAAGATTTTTGGAGTCATCAACTTCAGCTGCCCATTTGAATTTTAAATGTAATTGATATCCAATAGTAGACTTACACGATTTCCCACTAAATTAATCATTAATATTGTTTGCATAGTTGATTAATATTTACATTTTCCACACTTATTCCTATACTTCCCATTGTCTTTCACACCTTAGATTTTAAGTCCAGGCTTAATTTCCTTATTTTAAGAAATGTTATTTAAAAGGACTTTGGATTTGAATGTTTTTCCTAGTTTGTCATTTCATTAAAGTTGAAACTTTTAAAACCTTGGATTTACAAAAGCATCCCAGGTTGTGCTTTCCAGATAATGTGGCCACAGGGCCTTTTTTTCTATTCCTGTTTTAACTATTTACTAAAGCCTGTTTATTTTATAGGTGAGAAAAGCCTTATCTTTATTTTAAAGATAAGAAAACAACACATTCTTCACTCCTTTTTTCCTCCCTTTCCTTCCCTCCCTCCCTCCCTTCCTTCGTTCCTTCCTTCCTTCCTTCCTTCCTTCCTTCCTTCCTTCCTTCCTTCCTTCCTTTCCTGTCTCTATTTCTCTCTCTCTCTCTCTCAATACTGAGTGTGTCTTACTTTCTTCTGAGTGTTTTCAGACAATTTTTGAAAATATATTTTATCAGTATTTGGAGGGTTTTTTTTTTTCAGGGTTTTCAGGATATTTAGTACATCATCTTATTAGAAACAGTAAGTTTTGTCTAACCTATTAGGATTATGTACTTCACACATCTCTGATTATTCATATGTAAATAAATACCTATTCAATTTCTTAATCTGAATGAAGGGTGAATGCTAGTTTTTCTTAATGTTTAAGGTATTCCAGCCATAAACTTCTTTTTGTCACCTTCCTGATAATTTAGCTTCAACATATTCTTGTTCTTTGCATTTGTCATAAAATGAAATATTCTTCTTATAAAGCCACATTGTTTGCATTTAGAGTATTTGTGTTTAGATGGCATTACCGAAAGCCCCAAATCAGAGTTATAGCAAGTGCAATGCTAGTCAAATGGCTGAGGCTAATTGTTGATAGTAACAAGATTTCTTCCTATTGCATTTCTTTTAAAAACTGCATTTATTACTGGACATCAAGATAAAACTGACAACTATAATAAAGAGCTAATAAAAGAGATGTACTGAGGATGCCATTCTGTATCTCTCTGTACACATAATTCAATTCTAAAAATTGAATTGAAGTCTTCCCCTAGCTTTTTCTGAAGTGGAAAACCATACATAAAACCCCAATAATGTCCTTAAATTATAACATATTTTATAGTAATTTGAAGTTAAATTAGCACTTTTACTTCAATGATTTCATGTGATTTGATTCTGATTATCTTTGTAATGTAGACAAATGGAGGCATTATTGTTATTTGTATGATTGCTAGACCTGAACTTCAGAAACGAAGATCAAATCCTCAGAGATTCTTACTTCTGTAAACACAATAAGGGAAGAGGTTTTGGGGTCTCTATCTGCTGCATATTACAGAAGAGCAAAATTTTCAAGTCTACTGTGCTTTTAGGCACATTCTGCAGGGGTTTAATAAGGAGATCTTAATAGAATGATTCTAACATGCCAAATGCATATTCTTTTAGCATAACGGGGCAGCTAATCAATAAGGTAAATGTCCTGTTATGCTATCAATTTGAATTTAGTAATCAAATTCAGGATGAGAAATCATGTTGAAAGCCACAATACTTTCTGTACGATCAGAGTTAAATGTACCAACTCACAAAACTTTGAGAATTTTTAAAATACTTTTGCTTCTATTATGCATTTGAATAAACACTTTCTACTGAAAGTATCAATGTGGCTATTTTATATATAGAGTAACACTAACATTTTAAAAAAACTTTCCTCCATTCTTGATTCCTTGTCATTTTCTAATTTTAAAAAATCAAACCACATGGCAACAGCAACTAAAATGACTAAAATGAGATACAGTAACACTCTAATGGCAGTATCAAATTTTGTGAAAATTTCAGATATTTGAGAAAATGACAAAGGTATGTGTGAAATCTTGTTTTATTTTTTTATCTGAAGAAATAGTAAAATCATTTAAAATATTAACAAAGAGAAGAAAAGAACCAGTGAAAATGTAGAGTTAAAAAAGGGAACAGGGTTAGGCGCAGTGGCTGCTGACCATAATCCCACTACTTTGAGAAGCCAAGGTGGGAGGATGGCTTGAGTCCAGGAGTTCAAGAGCAGCCTGGGCAACAAAGTGAGACCTTGCCTCCATAAATAAATAAATAAATAAATAAATAAATAAATAAATATTAGTCAGGAGTAGTGGCATACACTTGTAGTCCAAATAATTCAGGAGGCTGAGATGGGAGGAGGATCATTTGAGCCTGGGAGGCAGAGGTTGCAGTGAACCATGTTCACACTGTAGAACTCCAGCCTGGGTGACAGAGTGAGACCCTATCTCAAAATAAAACAAAAAAAGGAAAAGATTCTTTTATTGAGGATGTGAAATATACCTCCAGGTCTTACATTTTAAAACAAATAGTACCAAAAAATTATAGTTTCCTAGCCTTTCCCTTATTTACAAATATCTTCCCATTTTGCTCCCAGTAAATTATGTTTTCCATCATTGAAGCCATGTTCTATTGAGAGGAACTAAATAGGTATGTTCATAAGGTGAACATAGTGACATCATAGTCCTTATTTTCACACATCATTAAACACTAAGCCATTGGTTATCATCATTTTTAAATGTGTATTAAATATCTGAATCTCAAATTATAAATCAACCATATATAAAACAGCATACTTTATCTTTCATTGCTTGATGAGATTACTCAATGAAAAATCCTGAAAGTAGATTATAATTATTTTCTCTTTGTTGACATGCAAACGTAAATAAACTGTATGCCAGTTTAGTAAAATCCATGTAAAATTTTATGTAGTATTAATTATAAAAACATATATATGTGTGTGTAGTATGTATGTGTATGACACATAAATGGAAAACACGTCAAATTAGTATTAGTTAGATTTCACTTTTTATATCTGTAAAAGTAAAAAATTTTACTGGGAATGTAAAACCCATAGACTGTGAGTGGAAATGCAGATATCTGCTATATGATCCAGTCATTCCACTGGAACATAATTACCCAAGAGAAAAGAATATACATACAAAGATTTTACATGAATATTCATGGCAGTGTTATATATAATAGTCCTATACTGAAAATTACCCAAATGGCTGTCAACAAGTGAATAAATAAGCTAAGTATACTAAATCCATGTGAAAGAATACTACTTACCAATAAAAGTGAATAAACTATGGATATATGCAACAGCAGGATAAATTTCAAAATAATTTTGCCAAGTGAAAGAAGCAGAGAAAAAAAGAGCAGGTACTATATGTTTCTAAATATCTCAAACTCTGGAAATGTCAATCTAATCTATAATGACAGAAAGCAGATCAGTTGTTACTGGTACTAGAGTAGAAGAAAGGAGTAAGACAGAGATGGACATGAGAAAGAAATTCCAAAGGAACATGAGATAGCTGTTGGGAAGCTTGGATATATTCATTATTTTGATCCTAGTGACGGTTTCAGTATGCATACTTACGCAAAAATTTACCAAAGTGTATTCTTTATGTATATGCAGTTTACTATGTCAATAACACTTTAATAAAGATGGTATTCAAAAATATATATAGAACAAAGTCAAAATGTCACAGCCTCCACCCACTTCTAAGCTTCTCAGATGGGATTCAAGAGAGCTTATTCAAGAAAGACAACACCTTTATTTAACTGATGTGTAGTCTCCTAACAGTGTAATCTCCTAACAGATGTTGGTGGAAATCTCTCTGACCCATCTCATAGGAGCCTAAAGAGTAAATCTGGTTAGTTACCCACACAGGCTTCTGCTGTTTGTCTTGAGTATTTTTGTTCTACTCCATGAGGACAGCTGCCCTAGTGGGTACTGTGCTGCTTTTGCATGGTAGTGCCCTTCCTGTTACTAGAACTTCCTTCCCCTGGTGACATCTATCACAGATGGGCTGTCTCAGGCAGGATGGGGCTACAGGATGGAGAAACCACTTCAGCTATTTTAAGCAGAAAGAAATTTACTACTGAAAGATTAGATTATAATAACTTATTAGAAGGGCTAAAGAAGTAGATTCCAGACTAAATCTCCCAGAAATTAACCTTCAGGGGAAGTTCCTGATAAGGAAGTTGGAATTAGGAGGCTATCATTGGGACTCCTAACATCAATTTCATACTATCGTTCAGTATGATCTGAGGATTAGGAAGACACTGCCTCTGTAACCTGAAATGACTCTAAGCATTGTCAAAGCCAGTGATTGTGGACTGGGAAGCTTCTGCAAATTCCTCAATAATCTTATTCCTGCAAATGAGCAGGGAGAACATGAAAGTGTAGCAAGATTGACTCTGTCTTATCTTTGGCCTTTCAGGTATGATTGGGGGTATTTTTATTTGGTGGAACCTGATTTACCTTCAAATCTCTTGATATTTCCCAAAGTCTAGAAGTATAGACATATATATATATATATATTAGACAAATCTTAATGATAAACCCCATGCTGTGCTCTGAATTTTCCAACAATGCAGGCTTTGTCAGTAAGTCACGTTTGTCTCCCTAGCACTCAGCTATTCTAGGGTGAATTCTCATGTTCCATAGAAGTTGACTTGAAAGAGTTTGGCAGAATATGTTTCCTAAAATGGCACAACAATAACTCCCATTCCACATACCCTATTGCAATGTGACCTTGACATTCCCCAATTAAGAGATGAAGTCTATTTCATCTCTTTTTGAAAATGTGCTGTCCCTGTGATTATTATGACCCATAGAACTCAAAGGAAATGGCATTCTGGGACTTCTAAAACCAAACATTAAGACAGCTTAATAGTGTCCAACTTTGTGTTCTGGGGTAATCATGGCAGCATGTAAGAAGTTGTAAAACCACCATGCTGTGAGAAACCCAAAGGTAGTCACATGCAGAGGTCATGCAGAGACAGAGAGAAAGAAAAGAGAGAGAGAGAGACAGAGAGGGAGAGAGGATGCCCAACCAGTTCTGAGCTATTCTAGTCATTTCAGCTGAGGCAGAGACATATGAGTAAAGAAGCCATCTTAAAAACTCTAGCCCCAGTGTCAGTCCATACAGAACAGAGAGAAGCCATTCCTAATGAGCACCAGCAAAATTTCAGAATAGGAGCAAATAAATGATTGTTGTTTTAAGCACCTTCAATTTTTAGTAAAATTTTTAGTATAATAAAATGTACGTGAAGACTAAGCTCTGATTTTTTTTATCGTGCACAAATTCCTACCTAAGGGGTCTAGGGAGTCATGCCCTACAAGCCAAAAATTCTAATCAGATGGTAGTTTTATTTGACTGTATATATTGTGACTCACTTTTCGATCTGACTCTTGCATAACATTACGAGACAAGGAAAAAATATTTAACCCCAAAATATATTCCCTTGTCATACCTTGAAATTGCCCTGCAAAGTCTCTTGTGGGAAAAATCCACATTCTACAGAGAAGCCCCTTTCCCCCTTTGTTTTCCTTCCTTTCTTTCCAGATCCAGGAGATAATCAACTAAGAGTCAGGCACCCTTTTAGGCCTGATGATTAACATTTTACAACCTGCTCTCTCTCTGAAGTCTGCTATCTGAGAGATTCCTCTGCACAGTGAAACTTGGTCTCCACAATCCTTTATCTTAACCTGAACATTCCTTTCCATTGATCACAGGTCTTCAGATAAACTCAACCAACTGTCAATCAGAAAATGTTTAAATTTGCCAATAACCTTGAAGCCCCTGCTTTGAGTTGTCCCGCCTTTCTGAATCAAACAATGTATTTCTTAAATGTATTTGATTGATGTCTCATGCCTCCCTAAAATATATAAAACCAAGCTGTACCCCAACGACCTTGGGCACATGTTCTCAGGACCCCCTGAGGGCTGTGTCATGGGCCATGGTCACTCATATTTGGCGCAGCATAAATCTCTTATAATATTTTACAGATTTTGTCTCCTTTCATGGACATGATTATAACATGGTAAATAAGAAACTGATATTTTAAAAACTGAGTACATTTTTAGGTATTTTATAAGGTTAGATTAAAATATATTATATAAGCATTCTATTATGAATTAAAGTATTTCCAACTTTTTTCTTAATGTTCCAGCCTATGATTGGAACTGATATTTCTTATCTGAACTATTGATTCTTACAAATTCTTGACTTTATAAATTCAGTATCGAATTATATAATTAGGAGTAAAATTTTATTTGCAACTTCTATCACTGCCACTACATACAGTTAAGAAAATAGATTATATTTTACCTCAGCTGTATTTTAAGATGAATAAAATTTGCAGTTGATAAGTAGTGTTGACTCCAGTTGCCTAAATTAAAAGAAGAGCTTTAAAAGCTTGATCAATACTAGCTTTCCTTCACCTAGCAGTCCTGAGCAAATGGGAAGTTATGGTCACATGCTTAAAATACAGTTCATGTCAGTGAAGATTCACTTAGTTCTTTGGAAGTGTAATTCATTCAAGGAACAACTGTTTTTAAAGTTAGAAAGTCTGTGCATATTTAAATATTTTAAATTCAATAGAGTAACATGAATCAATTTTAAATAAATTTAGCTGCAGTCCTTTACTGGTAAGAGGTCTATTGAGTCAAAGAAGATGACTGGATCAGTGTAATGACTGGTTCTCTTGAGGCTAATGCAAAAGCTGTAGCTTTCTCTTTTCTTAGGATCATTCACTGAGAAAGCCTGCTTAAGCACAAACTGACTTGTGTTGGCAGCGAATTTCTGAATCCTGACACGACAGGAATGAATATCTTCTTTTAAATCTTCTTTCTTCTGGCGTGTCTGAAAAATCCAGCATTAGCCTGAGGAATAAAGTCACCAAACATTGCTATATTCCCAACAGAAAGAAGCTGCTCTGGGAGAAGTCTGTACCATTTAATTGGAGCAAATTTGACAAGACTCGCTTCCTCTTGTCACAGGCCAATACTCTCACCATGCTCTGAGTGATCTTTGAAAAACATATTAGTGCTCCAGGCCACTCCCTGCCCCTCCCTATAGATAAGGCTGAATAGATTGGAAGTTATCTTTGAAGGACTGAGCTGACAACTTCAGATAAAAGTGTTTCTAATTTACAGGGCTGAACTGGGAGGGGACGGGCTGACTGTGAGGCCAGAAAAAAAAAAGCAAAGGTTGAGGGAAATTAGCCAGAAGTTCTGCAGAGGAATTCTCCATTACATCTTTCTTATCTGGTTTCTTAAAAGTTTGTCTAACTCTAGCTAGCAGAATCTAAGAGAAATGTATTGCTAATGTAGCATTTAGAAAGCAACAATAATGAATACATGTGAAAAAGACCCTGTAGATCACAAATTCTGGGAAAATCAAGAAAACAGCTGATGATTGCTGGGACAACTATTGTCTTCCAAGTATTGCTAATTTTGCTGCAATGCAGTTAGGCAAATGCTCTATCTCCTTAATTCTAAAACAGCTCTCACTTTAAGAGACACTTCGTAATGGCTTTACAGGGGATTTGGGAAATCTAGAAATTTATTTATTTACTTATTTATTTTATTTTACTTTTTGAGATGGAGTCTCGCTCTGTCGCTCAGGCTGGAGTGCAGTGACCCCATCTCTGCTCACTGCAAGCTCCGCCTCCCGGGTTCAAGCCATTCTCCTGCCTCAGCCTCCCGAGTAGCTGGGACTACAGGCGCCCGCCACCTCGCCCAGCTAATTTTTTGTAATTTTAGTAGAGACGGGGTTTCACTGCGTTAGCCAGGATGGTCTCGATCTCCTGACCTCGTGAACTGCCCACTTCGGCCTCCCAAGGTGCTGGGATTACAGGCGTGAGCCACTGCGCCCGGCCAGAAAGCTAGAATTCTACCTAAAATGCTTAATAAGCATTTTTCATCTTATTTCAGTTCTGCAGTTTTAAAAGGCATGCTATTGGGATGCATCCTAGTCGCACTGTAAGAGATATATTAAGGTTTTGGATCTTTCATTTAATTGAGCTTAAAACCCATTTCTTTCAGTGGACAACATCAGCTGAGTCACTACACTTGTTCTGCATTCTTCTTCAGCATGTTTCTACCCCTCTTCCTAGCCAGTGAAGACTGTGCTTCACTCTGAGGATTTTAATTGATTTTTCATGATGTATGTTTAGTGATTTTTACTGATAGAGTCTATGTTTACTATATATGAGTAAAATTTAACACTACTTAAGATATTGTGTGCATTATTTATTTAAATCATTTGTACTAATTTTTTATTCAACAGAGAATTCGTATGGGATAGAGTTATATATACACAAGCACAATACTAGCAACAAATTAATGATAATAATAAATGTTTAGAAAGATCTAAAATTCCTGCATAAAGTATAAAACAGAGACTAGCTCTTTATATTTAAAATAAACAATACACTCCATAGTTCCATGTGACCTACATATTACTGAATAGATAGCTTTCATTTAATTAGACCTGTGTATTTACATTGAGTGTAAAATACAGTTTTTTAAGTAGGATATATTAAACATGCTACTTCTACAATTAAAAATGGAAATTATTTTAATAATAAAACCAGCAAAGATTGAAAGAAGGAACTATTTCAAGTGTTAAATTAAAACAAAATCACCAGAACCCTATCAACAATATAAGTGACAAAATATTGAGACGAAAATACGCATAATGTAGATTGAATCATACTTCGACTGGTTTTCCAAATGTGCCTCCCTTCAAGATTCAGCCCACTTTTTATTCTTTCGCCATTGCAGATTAAACCATTAAAGACTTTATTCACCTGTGAGTCTGATAGAATATCTTATAAAAAACATGAACACATCCAGAGACAACATTTTCATTAAATAACACTTAAGTCAGAATTACTCAGCAGAGGTTTGATGACTTACTTTTCTCAAAGACATTTATGAAGAAACCAGCTCACACATGTTTACATTTGTTTTCATAAAGTATATAATTACCTTGGCATCAGGAATTTTAAGTAGTACTTTAAAAATTTTGTATTATTAACACTACTCTTTAGATAAGTTAGTGTCATACTGACTCTTAATACATAGCTTTACATGCTTAATTGAAAGCTGCTTTATATACTTTTTTTTGGGGGGGGGGGGACAGAGTCTCGCTCTGTTGCCCAGGCTGCAGTGCAGTGGCCGGATCTCAGCTCACTGCAAGCTCCGCCTCCCGGGTTTACGCCATTTTCCTGCCTCAGCCTCCCGAGTAGCTGGGACTACAGGCGCCCGCCACCTCGCCCGGGAGATTTTGTATTTTTTAGTAGAGACGAGGTTTCACCGTGTTAGCCAGGATGGTCTCGATCTTCTGACCTCGTGATCCGCCTGTCTCGGCCTCCTAAAGTGCTGGGATTAGAGGCTTGAGCCACCGTGCCCAGCCTATATTCTTTATATATACCAAATGTAGCAAAAGTAAAATAATATTTAACTAGTTCTAAAAAAAGTTAAATTGTTTATGTAACATTAATCTCAACAGGTAATCTAATTGGTATACTAATAAATAATAACCACACTCAAAAGGTTTTTTTAAATATAAACAATCTTGATTTTTAAAAATTTGTCAATTTTTATAGTGTAAATCCTCACATGATGGCCACTTCCAAGCTGCCATCCTGGCATTATTGAACATTGAGTATGGAAAAGATGAATACTGAGATGGTCTGAGTAGGCTTCAACACAATGCTGGGTAAGTCCTTAAACACAAACTTTGCAAGCAATTACAATCATTCCATACCTGACATGTCTGCTTCTACTGTTATAACTTTCTATAATTATTTGTAATGTTATGGTATTTGTACTAATAAACTTTTAAGAGATCATATGAGATAACAATCAGATATAAACTAATCAAATAAACTAACCATATAACTAACAAAGTATCAAACCAAATACCATCATCATTTTTAGGTTGCTCTTTATCTTTGCATCTATTTCTCTGCATTTTACTCTTACAAAAATATTTTTTCTGCCATTTATTTAGTGTTTACAGCAATTAAAATATATCATTTTTAATAACTTGAGAATGTTATCTTGAGGCCATTGAAGATTCCTTGATGTGTCAAAGTACCAGATAGGGGTAATTGTTCAATATGTAAAGGATTTGGAGCACAAGAACTTTAGTGAGTGACGATAATATTCCATTTGAGGAAAGTTATATTTTTGAAAAATGTAATAGTGGAAAAAACACCTTGAAACATAAATATTCATCATTTTCATAGTTTTACTCATTTGATCTTACAGTATTACCGAAATGTCACTTGAGAGGGAATAGAACAAAGTCTATTAACCTAATTTCATCATAACTAAAGAGTAATACAAATGTAAGTCCAAAAATAGATTAATGGCATTCTTACTTTGATACAACCGCTTTTTATATATTTAAATTAAAGTCAAGCCATAAAATAAACCTTTCAAAACTGCACATTAAATAATATTTATTCCACATTCCATACACATATATTTGTATGTTTTGAGTCCTGTATCTCTCTGGCCTGAGAATAATTTGTGAATTATGCTTTCTTCCAAACTTGTCTCCTTATATCTTCAAATCCATAGTCTGGACTTCATTATAGCACCATCTCATACGTTGTTTTATAACTCTCCAGGTCCAGACCATTTTGTAGAGGACTTGTCCTGGACTTAAGTTTTAAAGGTTTAAAATTTGATCTCAACCCAAATGCTTTGACTCATTTTCTATGTTGTAATTCCTTCTGGAGTTAATTCCACTAACTCCAAGACATGCTCAATTCTCTTTACTCCAGTTTTGTTTACTGGCATTATTGTCATTGCTAAACAAATTTAAGAGCAACAAAGTTAAGAAGCTCTGGGAAGTGGGGCCAGGTAGTGGACCTAACACCAATCTCTGCGTACTTATCCTAAGGCTTGAAATCCTTCGGATTGGTTTTGTTTCATTGTTGGAAACAAGTATGTGACGTTCTACTGTAGAAAGGATATATATATTACCTGTGTATATATGTATTTTATATGTGTATATATATATAATGGAGTGACCTTTCTCAAGGTCACTCCATTGACCTTGAGAAAGCTGTACAACACCTATGAATTTCTATTCTACATGAAAAGAAATAGCACAAAAATGACAAGTGCCAAATATCCTCAAATAATAAAATGTGTTTAAAACACTTGAAGTTCTTGCTCCTTTCAGAGCTTGCCAAGATATGTGACTTCATTTTATTATTTGGCAGAAGGCTACCCTTCAGTAATATGTTGAATGTTGGAAGATAGTCCCTGAACAATTTTTTACATTCAAGAATGTCTAGCAGGAATGGAATTTTTTTGACAGATTTATGATTTAATGCCCTATTTCTGAGGACTGAGTCAAATGCTTTTAGGGATACAAAAAATAAAACTCCATGTTTATTAAGACCAATTTCATATAAAAATACACAAAATAAAAGATAAATATAAAGATTACAAGAATAATAATTTTAAATCAGAATTTAAAAAAAAAAATTGAAACCTTTGCCTGAAAATTGACACATACATAGAATTATGTTTTCATTCAATAAGTTACTGACAGATTTTTATGAATATAAATAAAGATACTGAATAAAAACATTGTATATTATCATCAACACAATAATAGCAATGTGTTCTTGTTTTGGCATTCAAAATGAATATAAAAATAGAAAAACATACATTTTTATGATCTACAAACTTTATCAGAGACACATATTTATTAATTTCAAAGCCAATAGGTCAGTGAGGAAATTAAAGGAAAATTTAGAAGTTTTTTTAGCAAAGAATGGAAACATACCAAAACTTATGGGATATATTAAAACAGTTCAAAGGGAAAAGTTTATAACAATAAACAACCACATCAAAAGACAAGAAAATCTCAAGTAGAGAACTCAAATGATAGAACTAGAAAACAAGAATAAATTAATTACAAATTCAGTAGAAGGAAAGAAATAATAAATATCAGAGCAGAAATAAGTGAAATGGAGACAAGAAAACAAGAGAAAAGATCAATAAAACTGAAAGCTGGTTTTCAAAAGATAAACAAAATTGGGAAAACTTTACTTAATACTAAGAAAAGAGAATATTCAAAATCAGATATGAAAAAGGAGACATTACAATTGAAACAATAGAAATACAAAGGATTATAAAAGACCATTGTGAACAATTATATACTAACAAATTGGGTTACCTAGATGAAATGGACAAATTACTAGACACATACAACCTACTCTGATTTACTTATGAAGAAAGAGAAAATATTAACAGAGCAATAAATGGTAATGAAATTGAATAAAATGTTTTCCATGAAAGAAAAGCCCAGGACCTGATGGCTTTACTACTGAGTTCTACCTGACAGTTCTCACTGCAAGCTCCGCCTCCCAGGTTCACGCCATTCTCCTGCTTCAGCCTCCAGAGTAGCTGGAATTACAGGCGCCCGCCATCACACCCGGCTTATTTTTTGTATTTTTAGTAGACACAGGGTTTCACCCTGTTAACCAGGATGATTTTGATCTCCTGACCTCATTTTAAAGAGAACTCATGGCATTTCCCCCCAAACTCTTACAGAAAATTAAAGAGGTAGGAATTCTTCCAAACACATTTTATGGAGCCAGCATTATCCTGATACTAAAGAAAGATAAGGACACAGTAAAAAAGAGAACTACAGGCTACCTGATGATATCCTTGATGAAGCTAGATTCAAAAATTCTCAAGAAAATACTAGCAACCTGGGTTCAACAGCACACTAAAAGTATTCATCATGATCAAGTGGATTCATTCTATCGTTACAAGGATGGTTTAACATAAATAAATCAATAAATGTAATACATCACATTAACAAAATGAAGGACAAAACCATATAATAATTTCAGTAAAAGAAGAAAAACATTTGGCAAAATTAAACATTCTTGGATGATTAAACAACTGAATAAATTAGGTACAGAAGGGATACACTGAACACAATAAGGGCTATACGTGACAAACCCACAGCTAAAATAATGTTCAACTGGAAAAAGTTAAAAGCTTTTTCTCTAAGATCCAGATAAGACATGGATTCTACTCTTGTCACTTAAAAAATCAGGCAGTACATGTGCAGGTCTTTTACATGGACATATTGTGTAATGGTGGAGATTGAACTTCTAGTGTATCCATCATCCAAACAGGAAATATTATACCAATAGGTAATTTTTCAACCCTCATGTGCTTTCCACCCTCTGCCTTTTTGGAGTTCCTGGTGTCTATTGTTTCCATCTTTATGTCCCTGTGTACCCCTTGTTTAGCTCTGACCTAAAAGAGAGAATATTACTCTTGCCACTTTCTGTTCAACATAGTACTAGAAGTCCTAGCAAGAGCAATTAGGCAAGAAAAAGAAGTAGAAGGCATCCAGGTTGGAAAACAATAAGTTAAATTTTTCCTGTTTGCAGACAGCAATATCATATTTATGAAAAAAAAAATCCTAAAGATACCCCTGAAAATGTACTCACCTAATAAACAAATTCAGTACAATTGTAAGACACAAAATCAACTTACAAAAATCAGTAATGTTTCTATGCACTAAGAGCAGACTATCTAAAATATAAATTAAGAAAATAATTTCATTTACATTAACAAAAAATTGAAATACTTAGAAATAAATTTAGTGAGATATCTCTGCAATAAAATTATAAAATATTTTTTAAAATTAAAGACAAAATAAATGGAAAGATATCCTATATTCATAAGTTGGAGTAATTAACATTATTAAAATGTTTATACTACTCAGAATGATCTACAGATGCAATGTAATCGCTAATAAGTTACCAACAACAGTCTTCACAAAACTAGAAAAAAAATCCTAAAACTCATATGGAACCACAAAACTCCAAATGACAAAAACAATCTTGAGAAAAAATAATACAAATAAAAACAAAGCTGCAGGCATCACACTATCTAACTCCTAAATATACTACAAAGGTACAGTAGACAAAAGAGCAAGGAACTGACTTAAAAACAAAGGAAAAATATAGACTAATGAAACAGAATAGAAAGCCCAGAAATAAATTCATGTATCTTTAGCCAACTAATTCTTTGGAACTAATTCTTAAGATCACACAATTGGAGAGAAAAAAACAAACAAACAAATGGAAAAGCATCTAATGCTCATGGATCTGAAGTATTAATATTGTGAAAATGATCATACTACACCAACAAATCTACAAATTCAGTGCAATTCCTATCAAAATACTGATGTCATTTTTTCACAGATACAGAAAAAAAAAACTCCTAATACTTATATGGCACCATAAAAAAGACTGAATAACCAAAGTTATCTTGAGCAAAAAGAAAAATGATGTGACATCACACTACCTGACTTCAAAATATATTAGCGGCTATAGTAATCAAACTGGCTTGTTATTGGTATAAAAACAGAAAAACAGAGCAATGGAACAGAATAGAGAACACATAAATAAATTCACTTATTTACAGCCAATTGTAAAATCTGATTTTTGACAAAGGCATTAAGAACATATATAAATAAATGAACCCTTTATAATAAATGGTGTGGGAAAACTGAATATTCGTATGCCAAATAATAAAACTACACTCTTTATATAGATACAAAAATTAACTAAAATACCTAAACATAAGACCTGAAACTATAAAACTACCAGAAAGAAAACAATGGGGAAATATTACAGGATATTGATCTAGGCAAAGTTTTTATCACTAAGACACCAGAAGCCAAAGCAAAATAAAAATAGACAAATGAGATTCTCTTCAACTAGAAAGCTTCTGCATAACAAAGAAAACAATCAACAGAGTGAAGAGACAACCTATTAAGTGGAAGAAAATATTTACAAACTGTTCACATAGACAAGAGGCTAATGTCCAGATTGTATAAGGAACTCAAACAACTCAACAGCAAAATCACTAATAATCCCATTAAAAAGTGGGCAAAGGACATATATAGACATTTTTCAAAGGAACATGCAAATGGCCAACAAGTATATGAAGAAAATGGTCAATATCATAAATTACACAAGAAATACAATGCACAATGAGATAACATTTTACCCCAGATAAAAAGGCTACTATGAAAAAGACAAACAATAACAATACTGGCAAGGAGGTGGAGAAAACAAAACTCTTATACGCTGTGGGTAAGAATATAAATTAGTACAGCCATTATGGAAAACAGTATGAAGATTTTTCAAAAAACTAAAAATTGCAACTATCATAAAATTTACTAAACCCACAGATATGATTTGACTGTGTCCCCATCAAAATCTTACCTTGAATTATATCTCCCACAGTTTCCACATGTTGTGTGAGGGACCTAGTTAAAGATAATTGAATCATGGGGGATGGTCTTGTCTGTGCTATTTTCCTAATAGTGAATAAGTCTCATGAGATATGATGGTTTTAAAAAAGGAGTTTCCCTGCACAAACTCTCTTTGCCTGTTGCCATCCATCTAAGACATGACTTGCTACTCCCTGCCTTCTGCCATGATTGTGAGGCTTCCCCAGCCATGTCGAGCAGTAAGTCCATTAAAACTCTTTTTCTTCTCAGTCTCAGGTATGTCTTTATTAGCATCATGAAAAGAGACTAATACAGTGAATTGATACTAGTAGAGTGGGGTGTTGCTGAAAAGTTACCCCAAAATGTGCAAGTGAATTTGGAACTGGGTAACAGGCAGAGGTTAGAACTTTTTGGAGGGCTCAGAAGAAGACAGGGAAATGTGGGAAAGTTTGAAACTTCCTAGAGACTTGTTGAATGGCTTTGCCCAAAATGCTAATAGTGATATGGACAATAAAATCCAGGCTGAGGTGGTCTCAAATGGAAATGAGAAACTTCTTGGGAACTGGAGCCAAGGTGACTCTTGTTATGTTTTAGCAAAGAGACTAGCGTCATTTTGCCCCTACGCTACAGATTTGTGGAACTTTGAACCTGAGAGAGACAATTTAGGGCATCTGGCAGAAGAAACTTCTAAGCAACAAAGCTGGTTCAAAAGGTGACTGGGATGATGTTAAAGGCATTCAATTTTATAACAAAAGCAGAGCATAGAAGTTTGGAAAATGTGTAGCCTGACAATGTGATAAAAACGAAAATCCCATTTTCTGAGGAGAAATTCAATCCAGCTGCAGAAATTTGCATAAGTAACAAGAACCCAAATGTTAATCCCCAAGACGATGGGAAAAATGTCTCTAGGACATGTCAGAGTTCTTCATGGTAGCCCCTCTCATCACAGGCCCAGAGGCCTTGAGGGAAAAGATGGTTTCCTGGGCTGGATCCACAGCCCCCCTGCTGTGTGCAGCCTAGGGACTTGGTGCCCTGTGTCCTAACTGCTGCAACCATCACTAAAGGACTCCAAGGTACAGCTCAGGCTGTGGCTTCAAAGGGTGCAAGCCTCAAGCATTGGAAGCTTCCACATGGTGTTGGGCCTGTGGGTGCATAGGAGTCAAGAATTGCGGTTTGGGAACCTCCACCTAGATTTCAGGGGATGTATGGAAATGCCTGGATGTCCAGGCAGGAGTTTGCTGCAGGAAAAACCTGCAGTTTGCTCTCAGGGAGAACCTCTGCTAAGGCAGTGCAGAAGAGTGATGTGTGCTCCCACATAGAGCCCTACTGGAGCACTGCCTAGTGGAGCTGTGAGAAGACCCCAGAATGGTACATCCTATACCAACTTGCACCCTGCACCTGGAAAAGCCACAGACACTTAATGCCAGCTTGTGAAAGCAGCTGGGAAGGAGACTGTACCCTGCAAAACCACAGAAGTGGGGGTGCCCAAGACCGTGGGAACCCACCTCTTACATCACCATGACCTGAATGTGAAACATGGAGTCAAAGGAGATAATTTTGGAGTTTTAAGATTTGACTTTCTGCTGGATTTTGGACTTGCATGGGGCTTGTAGCCCCTTTATTTTGGCCAATTTCTCCGATTTGGAATGGCTGTATTAACCCAATGCCTGTATTCCCATTGTATCTAGTAAGTAACTAACATGCTTATGACTTATGATTTTACAGGCTCATAGGTGGAAGGGACCTGCCTTGTCTCAGATGAGACATTGGACTGTGGACTTTTAAGTTAATGTTGAAATGAGTTAAGACTTTGGGGGACTGTTGGGAAGGCACGATTGGTTTTGAAATGTGAGGACATGAGATTTTGGAGGGGCAGGGGTGGAATGGTATGGTTCAGCTATATCCCCACCCAAATCTCATCTTGAATTCTATCTCCCAGAATTCCCATTGTTGTGAGAGGGACTCAGTGGGAGGCAACTGAATCATGGGGGCCTATTTTATTCTGTGCTATTCTTATGGTAGTTTATAAGTCTCACAAGCTATGATGGTTTTAAAAAGGAGAGTTTCCCTGTACAAGCTCTCTCTCCCTGCCTGCTTTTATCCATGTAAGATGTGACTTCCTCCTCCTTGCCTTCCACCATGATTGTGAGGCTTCCCTAGCTATGTGGAACCATAAGTCCATTAAATCTCTTTTTTTCCCCAAGCTCTGTTATGTCTTTATCAGCAGTGTGAAAATGGACTAATATACTCACTATTAGGTATTTATCCAAAGGAGAGAAAATCAGTACAAAAAAGGAATGCATGCACTTGCTTGTTTATTGTAGCACTATTCATAACAGCAAAGATATGAGATCACCTAAGTTTCCATCAATGAAGGAATAGACTAAAAAAAAGTGGTGTGCATATATATATATATATATATATATATAATATGTGTATATATATGTGTGCATGTATGTTTGTGTATATATTATACATATACATATACATATCTATATTTAGACATACACACACAATGGGATACTACTTAGCTATAAAAAAATGAAGTGCTATCATTTGCAGCAGCATGGATGGAACTATACATCATTACATTAAGTGAAATGTATCAGGCACAGAAAGACAAATAGGTTTTCACTCATATGTGGGAGCTAAAATAATTGATCTAATAGAAGGAGAGAATAGAATGATAATTACGAGATGCTAGGAAGGGTGTGTCTGTGTGCAGGATTTGAAGAGAATTAGGCTAAGGTAAACAAACATACCATTAGACAGAAAGTACAAGTTTCAATGTTTGATTGTGGAGTATGGTGACCTACAGTTAACAACAACAAACTGTACAAGTGAAAAACGAAAAGGAAATATGGGGACCCCACAATTTTCATGCAAAGGGAAAACTTAAGCCTGTGAATTGAATCATGCAACACTGCCATTCTTATTCCCCAATCAGAGAGCTGTAATTTTGCAACCCTGTGTCATAGCATTATACATATGCAAGATTTCCACAACAACAAAAGGCCTCCCTCAGAAATTGCTCACAAGGAAATTCCTTGTTACACCCTAAATCTTTCAGGATATACATCACCCTACAAAACAAGCACCTGCCAGATGCAATCTTCAGTCTGCAACCTAAGTTTAACTCCTAAGTTATTTTTAATATCACACTGACAATGCCAGTAACAGGATTATCTTCCCAGATACACAACAAGGATAAGATAAGATAAATCACTTTTCTGCTCATCCTTAGATGGCTGCATGATTGACTCTTTCCTCTACTTCCTCTTTTTACATTTTTACTTTATGTGATATGAATAATAGATTTACTAAGTGCTAATTAGAACCTCACAAGAATGTAATCATTTGCCTCATACCTTACACCCCTCACGTTTTTCTCTCCTGTGTGATATCTCCCCTTAAATACTGAGTTCCCAAAACCCTCTTTGGAAAGCACAGGTCACAGATGCTGCTGTGACTTATGTTTTTTGCTGGCACATTTTCAAACTTTGGCTGAATAAACCTCTACTGATTGAGACACTTGCCTCAGTCACCTCTTCTTTTTTTGTTAACATGTATTTCAAAGTTACTAGTAGAGAGGACTTGAAATATTCCTAACAAATTGAAATAATAACTACTCAGGGCGATGGATACCCCAAATACCCTGACTTGATCATTACACATTCTATGCATACAACAAATACTCAAAAGTACACCATAAATACATAAAAATGTTATGTATTAATACAACACTTTTAAAAAGAACATACAATGGAAAAGGATTGTCTCTTCAATAAATGATGCAGAGAAAATTGAATATCCATCTGCAGAAGAATGAAAACAGACATTTATCTCAAGCCATATACAAAAATAAACTCAAAATGAATGCAAGACATGAAACTGTAAAACTGCTAGAGGAAAACATTAGGGGAAAAGCTCCATAAAATTGGTCATGGAAATAATTTTTGATATGACATTAAAGGCACAGCCATCAAATGTAAAAAATAGACAAATGGGATTCTATCAAACCAAAATGCTCTGCACAGCAAAGAAAATAATCAAGAGTGAAGGGACAACTTGCAGAATGGGGGAAAGCATTTACACACTATTCATCTGATGAGGAAGTACTATCTAAAATAAGTGAATAATTCAAACAGCTTAATAGGAAGAAAACAAATAACTGATTTAAAAATAAAGAATATGAATAGACATTTATCAAAAGAAGACATATAAATAGCTAGCAGGTATGTATGTACATATGCTAATCATCAATTTCATGAAACATCAGGGAAATGTAAATTAAAACCACACCGAGATACCACCTCACACCTGTTAGAATGGCTACTATCAAAAAGACAAAGATAACACATGGTATCACAGATGTGAAGAAAAGAGAAACCTTATACATCATTGATGAGAATGCAATTATGGAAAACAGTATGACAATTCCTCAAAAAACTGATATTAAAACCACTGAACAATCTAGTTATCCCACTACTGGGTATATATCCAAAGACAACAAAATCATAATGTCAAAGAGATGTCTGCACTTCCATGTTTATTGCAGCATTACTCACAGTAGCCAAGATAATTAGTTAACCTAGTTAATCAATGGATGAACTAATAAAGAAATTATTGCATATTACATAATAAAATACTATTCAGTCACAAAAGAGAACGATGTTCTGCCATTTATGACATCATGGATGAACCCAGAGGACAGTATATTAGGTAAAATAAGCCAGGCACAGAAGACAAATACTGCATGTTCTCACTTGTGTGGAATGTAAAAACTTGATTTAATAGAGCTAGAGAGCAGAATGGTGGGGACCAGGTGCTGGGGTATTTGCTGTGGGGGGACATGTTGGAGTGATGTTGGATAAACGATAAAAAATTTGAGTTAGATTGGAGAAATAAATTTAAGCGATATATTTTATAATAACTATAGTTAATAACAGTATGTTGTATTCTTTAAAAATAGTAAGAGTGGATGTTAAGTGTTTTCACCCCCAAACTGACAATGATATCAAGTAATATGTTAATTAGCTAGATTCATTTATTCACAGTGTAGATATACTTCAAATTGTGTTGTACACAAATATATACAATTATATCTGTCAATTAAAAAATAATACTTTTTTAAAAGAAAAAGTGTAATGTCATAGTTTCTTTTTATATTGTCATAACAAAATACCTGAGACTGGGTAAATTCTAGAGGGAAGAAGATTATTTAACTCACCATTCTGAAGGCTGAGAAGCCCAAGATCAGGTGGCTGCATCAGGTCAGCTTCCGGCAAGAATTGTATGGTTCATTGTATTAGGTTGGCGCAAAAGTAATTGCAGTTTTTTTGCCATTGAAAGTAATAGCATGGTAGAAAAGCAGAAGGGGAAATGGGCCCATGCCAAGAGACCAAACATGAAGGGCAGTCTTTCTTTATAACTCAATCTAATTAATCCAGTCTCACAAGAGTGAAAACTCATTTCCATGAGTAAGGCACTAATTCTTTTTAATGACCCAATCATCTTATCTAAGTGACATAATCACCTGTTAAAGACCCCGGCTCCAAACACCACCACCTTGGGGAACAAGCCTCATCATGAGTTTTGGTGAGAATCAACCATATTTAAATCACAGCAATACAGAACACTACCATTAACAAAAGAAAAAATAGTGCTCATTTCCAAAGATATAAAATTTTATAAAAAAGATACAAGATAGGATTAGAAAAAGAAATCATTGTGTAAAAGTTTTCTGGCCACTGGAATTATAATAGATGAAGATTATGGTTTGAAAGATAATAAGTGAGATAAACAAATAAATACATGTATAGATAAATAGATCAATGATAGATGATTAATAGTTATGTAAAAATGATAAAATTAGCATGTTATTTCAAAGAATAGACCTAGGAAGTAAGATGAAATAATATAAACTCACACAAATACGACATTAAAAAGGTGAACTCTCTTGCTCATTCTCTCTCTCCCCATCTCTAACCCGTAGAGTAGGGCAAAGAATAAATTTTCTATATCTAAATTATTAAAAGAAAACTTATATAGCTATTTCTTAAATTTATATTATATACAAGAAATTTCTAAAATATGCAGCAATTTGTACTACATAATCTTTCAAGTTCTTTGTAAATCCAAAAGACTGTCAAATGCAACATGGTTACTACATGGGTATAAACATAAATCACTACACATTCTTTCTTAATTATTCAACCCTTTAAAACCTTGAACAAAAGATTGTTCAGGAGGTTAATATTAGACAATAATGAAAAGCAAACCAGGACCTCAAGTTAGTTTTAGAAAAACATCTTCAAATTTGAAAAGTCAGGCAAGGTGTGGTGGCTGATGTATTCTGAGCACTTTGGGAGGCCAAGGCAGGCAGATCACTTGAGGTCAGGAGTTCAAGACCAGCCTGGCCAATATGGTGAAACACCATCTCTACTAAAATACAAACTTAGCTGGGCATGGTGGCACATGCCTGTAATCCCAGCTACTCTGGAGGCTGAGGCAGGAGAGTCCCTTGAACCCAGGAGGTGGAGGTTGCAGTGAGTTGATGCACTCTAGGCTAGGTGACAGAGCAAAAAAAAAAAAAAAAAAAAAAAAAATTCAATGCCAGGCAAGTGAAGATGAATTTTGTTTTCAGCAATTTATATAAAAAAAACCTAATATGAGGTGCATTGATATAAATTAAATAAAATATGTATTCAATCTTGTAATTTTAGCTTGAATAAGAAAATGTATTCAAATAACAGATGAACTAAATTAGAAGACTGTAATCACTAGTCACTGATTTCCTTTTACCCTCATGAATGCCAGTAATTACCTAATATACTTCTTAGTATGGCAGTTTTTGTTTTACATCTTTTAAAATTAATATATTTATGATACAACTTCAGATATTTTGTGTTAATTTTGATCTCTGGCCAATTTTGCTCATACATTTTCTTTTTCTTTGCCTCCAAAATGTTCATCCAAATTAGAGACCTCATTTCTGGCATTAGCCATCACATTAATGTCAAGGAAAGAAACATTATAGAATAAAGCTTGGTTTATTTTCTATTTTCTGTAAATGTGGTGATTTTATTGTTCTCTACATTCTAAAATAATTTGGTCATCACTAGACAAACAATTGAAACTCATGAAAATTTATAATGTTGGCTTGAAGATTAAAAAGTATGGACATTTTCAATGATCCTTTAGATTAGGAATCTGCATGGGACAAACCTGGCCAAGACTATTAGTTTATTTTCAGCCTAAGCTGTTTACCATGCTACACTGGCTGATGTGAGTAGTTGTTGCAAAATAAACTGTATGATCCACAAAGCTGAAAAAATGTATTGAAATAGCTTGCTAACTATAATTTAGAAGGTAGCACTCAGAAAAACCTTTTAGACAATGGTGTCTACAGGGCTATTCTATTAACTTGCTGGATAGACTAGGGTAGACCTAGCCATATTTCCTGTTAACCAAGAATGACAACACTATTGGCATTATGTCCATCGTATTTGGATCTACATGTTAGTTACAAATGAACATTGGGGCTCCTCAACCTATATTTACATATCTTAGAAAGTGGGTCTTGCAGAAACTCACAGATAATCTCAAATTAGATTTTTTAAGGATTTCACTGAATTATAAAAACTCCAAAATCACTATCCCAAGATACTTGTTCTAGGATGTGCAACTCTCCCTTCTACCTCTTCTCTCCCTCAATAGACACGCTCAATGTGCAAAATTAAATAGATGTTCACCAATGTCTAACAACCCTATGCTGTAGGTTCTATTTGTTACAGTTCAATTAGGGAAACAGAACACTATGAGTTTTGTGAAATCATAAATGGCATAAGATTTTATAAGTGGAAATTATACCTCCTGCAATTGAGAAAAGTGCTGGGGAGGTAAAGCTAAGACAGGTACTGAGGAAAGCCCTTATCAGCATGAAGCTTCCAAGAGTCTATAGCTGCTGGAATAGAAATGGAAGAAGGACATGATTGAAGTTGTTGGCTCTTTGTTGCTACTCCCTCTGTGAGTTTGCTGCAAAACACTTGGTGGTGGGCTTGAATCATCATTGGTCAGCAAGGCCAGCAATTGAGAATTAGAACAAGATGGAAAGAAGCTAAAAACAGAATGAACTAGAGTTCCCAGACTACTCTGCCCTGGTTCATCAAAGGCTCAAGCAAGAGTTAGTGGAGATTCATGGCTGCTGCTTTACCATGCAGATTTTTCTGATGAGCAAACCTAACCTGGAATCACACATGGAAGAGAATACTGGAAAACATAGTTAAAATACAACTAAGTTGACACAGTCTTAAATCATTACACTGACTGAAAGAGGAATACAATTTACAAATATTTTTAGTTATATTTGTGTGTGTGTATAATGATTCAATCAAATACATGTTTCAGGCTAATTTAGAAAATCTACTGGTAACAAGATGAAAGGTTTTTATAGTATCCAATCAACTGAGGGGATATCTAATATAATAAATAGATATTAGATATTTGCCCAAATGCCTGTTTTAATCACAAAAGAGTCAAGATAAAGTAATACATAGTTCTAAAGTTCTGATTGCATGTTTTCAAGTCTTTAGGAAAATTAAAAGTACTATCATTAGCTTTCAAGGAGAGATAAAATATAACCAATCATTAGTAATGAAAAAGATATTTCTATGCAATAGTAAAATTTCTTATTTGGTCTAGACTCTTACTTAAAAAATGTGTTTCTCCTCTCCTCAGTGAATGACCAGTATAGTTGATTTCACATACAATATTTGTGTTTCACAGTAATTGTGTTTCTTAATTTGAAAATAAACATAATTGAAAGAGAGAAAATTGCAGCCATTCTAATGTATGCTTGCATTATGAGTTCAACAAAATTATGGAGATTTTGGAAACAAAACATATTCTTGTACACATGACCTCACCTCTTAATAGACTGGCTGTTTATGCATTTAAGGAATACAGGGAAGGCAGAAAACTCCTGATTCTATTATAATTTCTCACTGTATCTGATGACTGATATGCACAATTAGCCATTTATTTATTAACTTTAATATTTTTGCCCTTTGGAAATTTAAATATATTCAGAAATAGAATCAAATAGTATCCATATTCTCAAATGTATTATTCATGCCTTCCATTCATTCATTCATGCAGACATTTATCAAATATGAAAATATCTTAAAAGTGTAGGGGCCAGTTTATGAGGATGCATAGTGAAAAGTAAGGATCAGAAAAAAAGAAACGAAGATAAATTATAAACATTCTACTTTTCATAGCATGCTTTACCCACAGTCGCTATCTATCAAGCACATCTATATAGAAGAAAATCTGTATGGTAAAAACTACAACTAAGGTGCCTTTATAGGAAACATCCTACTTTTTCTGAGAGTCTTTATGTGAGAAACTTGGCTAAAGAAAAATGATTGCATAAAGAATGTAGAGTTCTTGTAAATATCTTTCAAATGCTCCACATCGAAATTGTTCACTTCAAGCCAGAACTAATATGTGGCTATATTTTAAATGCCAGAGGTATATGATAATTCTAAAATATTGATTCTATTTCCAGCCTGCAAATACGTGTAAAGTAAATTTACTCAAGGACACTCATTGAACAGAGTATTTGTGGATTTCAATTTTCTCTAACTGGATGTTATTCATTGATCTTTTTACCAGCTTTTTCCCCACTATGCTGCAATGTTGATTAAAGAGAATTGTGATTTGAGATGCAGTATTGCTATTTTCTATTTCTAAGGAACAGAAAATATCATTGCTATTTATTTTGTAAAGGGACTAAAATGTGTGGAATGACAAAGAATCTGTCCAATTTTCTATTATGGTCAGCAGCTGCACATAAACATTATGTTAAGGGACTTTAACTATAATCAATTGTAATGATATTTCCAAAACAATTTCCAGTGTAGTGCATCACACTACATATCCATCCCTTATTTCTACTATGGACAGAGATGGACTAGGTAAAATAATATTTACAAAGCAGTGGTAAAACAATAGGATAAGTAGAAACATACAAATATATAAAACAAAATGCAAAATCAATTCTATGAATTTTAGACTGCTTTTCAAATTGTTAAATGAAAACATAAAGCAAATAAAATTGATTCAATTAATCTTGACAAAATGCATTCTTTACAATAGTCTATTTTAAACTTTATTTATGCTGTTTAATGTAATCTTCTGATTATTAATCTTATTTTTAAATTTACCTTTTATAGTATATATTCTGCTTCTATACTGATTCCCTATTAATGATCAACACATTTATGTAATACCTGCTAGGAAAATCTTTTTCTTTTCTTTTTGTATATTTGCATCTGCATCCTTCATTGAGAATTGTGTTTGGCTATAGAAAAAGCTGCCTCACTCAAAGTTACCAGGCGGGCAGCCTGTGGCACATGACTAATGGATAGAAGGATTTAAAGATCCAGCCCCTTTGCTTTAGTTTGAGAGACTTTTGTGGAGCATCCCAGCTATAACTCTTTATAAGACTGGCAGTTTCTAGAGTTGTAACTGTATTTCCAGCCAGCTGCTTCTGCCCAATCTTGCCTACCTTACTCCCTTACAGATTTCTTTCCCGAGTTCTTTCTACAATAAACTTTCTGAACAGAGTTCTGTTACAAGTGTGACGGTTAATTTTGTGTGTCAATATGACTATGCTACAGAGCTCAGTTGTATGGTTAAACATCAGTCTAGATATTGCTGTGGAGGTATTTTTAGATATGATTAATATTTGATCAGCAGCCTTTGAGTAAAACTGATTAACCTCTGTAATGATGGTGGGCTTCATTCAATCAGTTGTAAACCATAGAGAAAAGACTGGGATCACCTGAAAAGAGTTCTGCCTCTGGATTACATTTGGACTAAAAAAACTGCAATATTAACTCTTGCAGGAATTTTGTGACTGCTGACCTGCCTTATAGATTTTGGATTTGCTATTTTGCACAATTGCCTGAGCGAATTCTAAAATCTCTCTCCCTCTCTCTCTCTCTCTCTCTCTCTCACACACACACACAGATACATACACACACACACACACATGTCCTATTGATTTTGCCTCTAGGGAGAACCCTGACTGATATAAATTTTGGTACCAAGAAAGGTCCTACAGAATAGATTCTTAAGGATGAGGTTTTGTGAATTGTTTTTGGGGTTTCTAGAGTTGGTTTAATATTGCTAATAATTATACTATTAGATTAAAGTTACCAATAATTCTCTTTCAAGTAGTAAAGAGAGCACTTATAATCTATGGCATGATGTGGCAATGGAGATGCACTAAATGTCACCATTGGATGTCATTATTGGAGATGCAGTAAATGTCACCATTGGATGTCACCTTTGGATACTCCTAATCAAATGCTTTTAAGAAGCACAGTTCAGGTAACTAAGTGTTTGATAGCTTTTAACATTTCTGTCAAATTAACAAGTATAATGAGATTGGCTGGTTGTTCCTAATTGCACTAGACAAAGTGAGGAAAGAAAAGAATGAGCTCAGGGATTTAAATTCTCAATTCAAATACTGCATAAATGACTTGAAAATTTCTGTATCTTCCATGTAACAAATTTTTATCTCCTATAGCTACAGAGCTGAGATTGCTGAAGACCAAACCCAGACTTTCATCCTGCAAATGGTGGAATAACAGAATAAATTGTATTTCAAACTTGCAGAGTATTTACTGTTAAATCAAAGGCATTGCGTGGGAAAATGGTGTTCTAAAATGCTTTTCTGAAAAGCTTGAGTGGAGGCTCCTCACATATGAACCTCTGTATTTTACTGAATCTTCCGCAGCTGTATCATCTCTGTCTAAGGATAAATCAGACTTTGTCCAAGGAATCTATAATGGCCTTTTCAGTTGCAGTTGCCTTGAAACACACTACTGATCTCCTCAGGAACCACCTTGACAACTTCTGTTTCCTTGTAGTCACATAACTAGATGTAAACGCCAGTAAGTCCTTCAGGTGAGGTATAAAATGTGGCCCATGAAGAGTCATACCAAAGTCCAAAACAACTATGTAACAATTTATACAGATTGAAATATGGAGCACATGTCTGGGAATGGATATTAAGGATGGAGGATAATTGTGAAATGGATATAAATTTGGCCACATATATTACTATTTGCTCCCCTAGAAAAAATTCTGAACTTAGTGTTATAGTTCAACACAAGCAGCATAGTGAGTTAGAAAGGACTCAGCAATATGTTTAGTGGATTGGCTAAAACATGGGCCAAAAGGTAGCCTATATAAAATGAAGTTTAAATTCCAGAACTGCCTTGGCATACTATAGAAGAGGAAATCAAAATGCTTAGGGAGAATGGAATTTTACAGTAGCCTTATCACACAAGACCTGCTCATTGATACCAGAAGGGTACAAGGACACAACTTTCAGTATGACTGTAAGAAATACATTTGTGATGGTCTCGATCTCCTGACCTCGTGATCCGCCCGTCTCGGCCTCCCAAAGTGCTGGGATTACAGGCTTGAGCCACCGCGCCCGGCCATCCTGGCTAACACGGTGAAACTCCGTCTCTACTAAAAATAATACAAAAAACTAGCCGGGCGAGGTGGCGGCGCCTGTAGTCCCAGCTACTCGGGAGGCTGAGGCAGGAGAATGGCGGGAACCCGGGAGGCGGAGCTTGCAGTGAGCTGAGATCCGGCCACTACACTCCAGCCTGGGCGACAGAGCGAGACTCTGTCTCAAAAAAAAAAAAAAAAAAAAAAAAATACATTTGTGATGGTAGTGGTAGCATTGTTGAAGATTTCTGTAGTTGTTCTTCTTGTAGTCACATAACTAGATGTAAACACCAATAGGTCCTTCAGGTGAGGTATAAAATATGGCTCATGAAGAGTCATACCACAATCCCAAACAACTATGTAACAATTTATACAGAATGAAATATGGAGCACATTGTCTGGGAATGGATATTAAGGATGGAGGATATCTTCTTGATATCCAGTGTGAACTTCTAACACTGAATTGAAACACCTAAATGCAATGGAAATAATTGAATCCCTGAGTAGGAGAGGGCAAATGGTGGCATATAATCACCAAAAGTAAGGTTTATTACTGTAATAGACAGCACAGTTAATACACTAATCAGAATAGTATGATGAAAAGAGACCTATGTTGCTTGTTGATGTTCCTAGAAGTGAAATAAGTGGGCATTCACTAAATTCTTATTTAATTTCTACGTGCGAAAAGGTCTAGGTCAACTTTAACTTAAATAATATTAACAGTGATTCATGCCCCCTTCAATCAGTTCTCGGACTTGAGCCAGTTTACTGATCCCAAACCACCTGAATGGAGAAGGACCAGGTATCTTTGAAGAAGCACGCTGCTATACTGCCAACAATTTATGCTGCTAATATTTCTCCCAGTCCTTCCCCAAAGGAATTTGTAACTTTTTGCCAGGTGATTGTGCATCAGGGAAAAGAAAATAATCAGACTTTGGGGAAATTACTTGACACTGGCTGTGAAATTACACTGACTCAAAAGATCTCAAAACGTCTCTATAGTCCACTGTTCGGAGTAGGAGCTTATTAAAGTGAGATAATGAAGTTTTAACAGACCCACCTGCTTGTAGGTCCAGTGGATGACTGAACGCATCCTGTGGTTATTTTTTCAGTTGTGGAAATCACAATTACGATAGATATACTAAAAACTGGTAGAATGTCCAAATTAGTTCCATGACCAGTTGTGTGAGGACTATCATAGTGAGAAAGGTCAAGTGAAACCTCTAGAACTCCCTCTACCTAAGAAAAAAAAAACAAAAGCAATACTACATTTTCTGGAGGGTTGTCAGTTATTAATACCACTATCGAGGACTTGAAGTATGTAGGGGTAGTGATTCCCACTACATTTATATTCAACATACATATTTGATCATGTTCTTAAAACAGATGGATCTTGGAACATGACAGCAGATTACTGAGATTATTGTAGGCTTAGTTAGGTGATGACTCCAATTTCAGCTGCTGTATCAGATATAGTTTGATTGCTTGAGCAAATTAACATATCTGTTTGTACTTAGTGTATAGTTATTGATCTAGAATATGCTTTTTTCTCAATACCACTTAGTAAAGACCACCGTGAGCAGTTTCCCTTCAGCTGGAAAGGCCAATAATACACATTTTGCTAACTTACCTCAAGGGTATAACAACTCTCCTGACTTAAGTCACAATTTAGTCCAAAGGATCTTTGTAACCTTTCCTGCCACAAAATATCACAATGGTCCATTATATTAGTGACATCATCCTGATTGGACCTGGTGAGTAAGAAGTAGCAACTACTCTACATATATTGGTGAGACTTTTGCATGTCAGAGTATGAGAAAGAAATCTCACAAAAATTTAGGGGTCTTCTAACTCAGTGAAATTTGGGGGACACAGTAGTATGGGATATTTTGAGATATGCTTTCTAAGGTGAAGGATAAGTTGCTGAATTGAGCCCTTTCTTCTGCCAAAAAAAAAAAAAAAAAAAGAAGAAGAAAATCACAACTCTTAGTGAGCCTCTTTAGAGTTAAGAAGGCAATATATTTCTCATTCAGATATGCTACTCTGGCTTATTTACTAAGTGACCTAAAAAGTTGTAAATTTTGAGTGAAGTCCAGAACATGAGTAGGTTCTGCAACAGTTTCACACTGCTGTGCAAGCCACTATGCTAATTGGGCCATATGCTCCAGCATATCCAATGGTGCCTGAAGTGTCGATGGCAGATAGGAACGATGCTTGGAGCCTTTGGCTAATCTCTATAGGCAAATTACAGTGCAGGAACTTAGGATATTTGAACAATACCTGCTATCATCTGTACATAACTATTCTTTTATGGATAAATATCTTTTGGTTTGCTATTGGGCCTTAGTAGAGATTGAATGCTTATTTATGGGATGTCAAGTTATCATGCAAACTTAGCTGCTCTTCATGAACTTGGTATTTTCTGCCCCATCAAGCCATAAAATTGGACATGTATGGCAGTACTCCATCATAAAATGGAAGTGGTTTATTTATAAGATTGGGCTCAAAAGGCCCTGAAGGTGCAAGTAAGTTGTTAATATATGAAGAATAGCCCTAATGCTCATGGTCCCGGCTCCTGCTGAATTACATTTTCTCAGAGTGTACCTATGGCTTCATGGAGAGTTTCCTATGATCAACTGATAGAAGAGAACTTGGGCATATCTCACAGATGGTTCTGCATAATATGCAAGTACCATCCAACAGTCAACAGTTTCAGACTAAAGTTCCTGTCTTTCTGGGGCATTTCTGAAAGACACTAGTGAAGAAAATTTATCCCAATAGACAGAACTTCAGACAGCTTACCTGGTTGTTACTTTTTCTTGGAAGGATAAATAGAAAACGATGAAAAACTGAAGATATTTGTAGCCTATCTAAATGCTCAATAAAGGGTGTCATCAGCAGGGGAGAATTTTAATCATTAAGTGTTTAGAACAAACCATTTGCGGATGCAACTCAGTCTTTTTCCCCAGCCACTTAAGTATTTTTTTCTCAATGGGCTAATGAATAATGTTTATTGTAATGCTTAGGGCAACCACTTAAAAAACCTCAAAATATAAAGTAAAAGAAACAACCAAGCTTGGCTTTAAATTGCTGTGGTAGAAAGTATCTATTTTACACAAAAGTATCTATTAATGAAAAATGTTTTTAATGATAGAAGACATGTAAAATTCACATACCAATAGTAGGTTTAAGTCATTTTAAGCTATAATTATATTAAAGACATTATGGATTAAACTCCCCAGGGTAAAAACATCAAGAAGATATAACAATATATGCAACTAATAATAGAACCCCAAAATAAATGAAGCAGACTGACAGAGTTGAAAGAAGATATATCCACACAGCAATCATAGTTGGAGGTTTCAACACCCCACCTGAAATAATATTTTCATCAACTAGAGAGAAGTTCCAAAAGACAACAGAAAGCTTGAAAAGCAGTATAAACCAAATAGATCCAACAGATATATGTCAAACATTTAACCCCCACAAAACAGCAGAACACATATTTTTCGAAAGGGAACATGAAACATTCTCCAGGATAGACTATATGTTAGGCTATAAAACAATTAACAATAAATTTAAAACAATTTAAATCATACAGAATATATCTTTAGACCATGATAGAGTGAAATCTAGAAATCAATAACAGAAAGATTAGAAAATTTGTGTGTACATTCAACAGCACACTCTGAAATAATCAATGAGCCATATAAGAAATTAAAAGGGATATTTAAAAATTGAAAACTACTCTGATATTACAAAACAAAATGCAACACAACAAAACTAATGGGAATTTTTGACCAACAGTGCTAAGAAGATTTATTGTTCTCAATTTCTACGTAAAAAATAAGGAATGCTCTTAAAACAATAAAATAAGTTTTTATTTTAATTACTACAAAAGAAAGCAAACAAAACATAATGCAAGAAGGAAAGAAATAATAATGACTAGTTATAAATAAAATAAGTAATAAAAATAGAATCAACAAAACCAAAAGTTAGTTCTTCAAAAATTTCAACCAACTGACACTTACTTACATAGACTTATAAAGAATAAAAAAGAAAAAGTCAAATGACTAAAATATTAAATAAAAGACATTACTGATGTCCTAAAGTAATAAAACTACTTTTAAAGAGGTACTATACACAATTATATAACAACAAATTATATAATCTAGATGAAATGTACCAATTTGTAGACTCTAACTACCAAAACTGACTCAAAAAGAAATAAAAAATCTGAATAGAACTGCAAGTAAAGAGACTTAATGAATACTCCAAAAAAATTATCCACTTAGAAAACTGAAGTCCCAGCTGAACTAATTGTTGAATTTTATGAAATCTTTAAAAAAGAATGAAAAGCAACCAGTCTTAAACTCCACCAAAAGATACTAAAAAAAGAGAACACTTACTAATTTTATAATTTTATAAAGCCAAAATTATCCTGCTATCAAGGGTAAACAAAGACTTCATGAGACAAAATAAAACAGAAAACAAGACTAATATCCATTATGAATATAGACAGAGAACTTTTCAACAAAACTCAAATAAATTAAGTCCAATAGCTTATCAATAGAATTATACATCATACCCAAGTAAAATTTCTCTGAGGAATGCAAGTCTTGTTCCACATATGAAGCTCTATTAATAAAATACCACATGATAGTAAAATAAAGAAAAACAAGATCATCTCAAATGTAGAAACATCTGATAAAAATCTAACACAATATTTTCATTACAAAAACTCACAACAAATTAGGAAGAGAAAAAACTCCCTGAATATGATAAAGAGCATTTCTGAAAAAAACAGAGGTTGCATAATATTAAAAAATGAAAGACTGAAAGTTTTTCCCCTAAGGTCAGGGAGAAGACAAATATGCTGACTTTGCCACCACTATTCAACACTGCAGTAGAAGTTCTAGCCAGAACTCTTCAGTACGAAAAAGAAATAAAAGCCATCCAAATTGAGAAGGAGGAAGTAAAACTTTTTCTATTTGAAGAGAACACGGTCATGGTATAAAAAACACGCTAAATAATCTACCTTAAAATCTATCAGAGTTAATACACAAGTTCAACAAAATTACAAGATATAAGATAAATACACAAAATTAGTTCTACTTTTTTAAACTAACACTAAAAAATTCAAAAATTAATGCAACAAAATTTTAAATTTATAATGGCATCAAATATAATAAAATTCTTAGAAATAAACAAAGTAAATAAAAGGCTTGTATACTGAAACTACAAAATAGTGTTAAAATATATTAAGGAAGAACTAAATGACTGTAAAGAGATTTTTTGCTAATGAATTGGAAGACTTAATGTTACTAAGGTGTCAGTGTTCCTCAAATTGATACAGAGATTTGAAATGATCTCTATAAACATCTCAGTTGTCTTTTTTTTGCAAAAATGAACAAGATGCTCTGAAATTTATATGAAATTGCAAGGGACCCAATATGACCATTCTGAAAAAGAAGAACAACATTAGTGGACTCACACTTTCCAATTTCAAAATGTAATACAAAGCCATAGTAATTAAAATATTATTGTACTGACATAAGAATCTACATATATATCAATGAAATGTAATTTAAAGTACAGAAGTAAAGACATATTAAGGTGATGATTTTTTTTTCTTAACAAGGGTGTCATTCAGTGGGAGAAGAATGAGTCTTTTTAGCAAATGATGCTTGGATAACTGGAATTTCACGTGCAAAAGACTACAGGTATATCCGTTTCTCACAAAATATACAACACAGGTTAAGTATCCCTTATTCAAAATATTTGAAACTAGAAGTGTTTTAGATTTTGGATTTTTGGGGGTATCTGGAATACTTGCATTATACTTAGTGGTTCAGCATTCCAAATCCAAAAATTCAAGACCTGAAATGTTCCAATGAGCATTTTCTTTAAGTTTATTTCTGTGCTCAAAGACTTTCAAATTTTGGAGCATCTGAAGACATTGGGATTCTAGATTTAGAATGTTCAAGCTGTAATTAATACAAAATTTATGAAAGACCCAAGGGTAACTGCAAAAACTACAGAATACTTACAAACGTAAGTGTAAATGTTCATGGTCACTGTTTAGACAACAGTTCTTTAAATATGACAACCAAAGCTCAAGCAACAAAGGAAAAATAAATAAATTGGGCTTGGTCAAAATTGAAAAAAGAAATAAACAGCAAGAAAAAAAGCTTTGATATTTTGAAAGACAGTAGCAAGAATTTGACATTTTTTTTCTTGTTAAGAGAAAATGTCCTTAGAAATTTGAAAGAAAGTTGGTAGAAAATATTTGCAACTCATTGATATAATGTGGATCTTGTGCTTGGAATATATAAAGAACTCTTAACAACTCAGTAATATAAAGACAAGAGACCCAATGTAAAAAATGAATTTGAATAGATATTTCTCCAAAAAATAAGTACAACTGGCCAACAAGGGCATGAAAACGTGCTCAAATTTATTGAACATAAGGGAATCCAAATCAAAACCGCAATGAGATATCACTTCACATTCACTAGCATGGCCACAGTAATAATAATAATATTGATAATAATGAAACAAATAACTAATCATGGTATTAATGTGAAGAGATAGAAACCATCATTTATTTCTGGTGGGAATGTGAAATAGTGCAATGACTTTGGAAAATGATTTGGCAGTTCTTCAAAATTAAACAGAGTTTAATTAGTTCAATTATTTTTGCACCAACCTTGTGTGTGTTCACACAAACACTTGTACATGAACATTCATAGTGGTATTATTCTTAATAGTGATAAAGTGGAAGCAATTCAAATTTTTACCAACTTGAGCATTCAATATGATAAATGCATAAACAAAATGTGGTAAATCTAAAAAATGAATATTATTTATTAATAGCTACAAAGGAATTAAGTTCTGATTCAGGAGACAACATGAATGAACCGTGGAAACATTATGCTATGTGAAAAAAACATGACGCAAAGGCCATATGGCCTCTAATTCCACATAGATGAAAGGTCCAGAATGGGAACATGTAAATACAGGGAAAGTAGATTATGGTTCACCAAAGACTGGAGGGAGGAAGCAATGGACACTAACTGCTAATAGATACAGGGTTGCTTTATTGGGTGATAAAACGTTCTAAAACTAGATAATGGTGATGGTTGCACGATTTGTGAATAGACTAAAACTACTAAATTGTAACTTTAAAATAGTTGAAATGGTAATTTTTATTATATGTGAATTATCTGAATAAAGACCATCTCACTTTTATTAATATTTTATTCCATTGGTATTGCCAGTTAAAAGTCCACATTCTTAACATTCCTATGAGATTACTCTAATGTGTCCATATTGTCCATCTGCTATTTTTCCTTATAAAACAATATTACTATCTGGTCCATGACTGTCTCTTGGCTAAGCAAATCAGTTCTATACTTCCATATTTGACTTTCAAATCCCATTAGCAATTGTCTGTCTCATAATTACTTGAGATTTTATGCACAACAATGAAATAAGGGTGGGCAAGTCATACTAATCTCTTCCCAGCCTATCTTAAGCAAGTTAATGCATATATCTCTGCAGCATATTTTCATTATTACTGAAAATGACTTTCATCCTCATTTGCTTACAGAAATCTGAAATTACAAAACATTTAATAACCTTCAGCTAGTTTTTAAAAACATAAATTAAACCCTCATGTTTGTCTTGTTTTTCTCACATTAAATAACTCATATTTTGCCAACTTATTATTTTCTCTAGTAAGTTAATAAATGACTTAGTACATGGAAAATATGTTTGCAGAAATAGTCATTATAAATCTCTGAGATACCCATAAACTGAGATAAATCTTTAAAAATAAAGATAATACATGTATATAGAGAATTGATATAGCTCTCATGTCAGAAGCTTCCACACATTAGCTACCAGTGCCCCAAATCTAGAATTTTAGTTTTTTAGATCCATACAGAAGACAAAGAACAAGCCCATGAACCTGCACAATAATCGTTATTAAATTGCCTCTTCAAATAGCCAAGCATGATAAAATGACACCTTTTATGTGAACTAGTAGTAGTAGTGATATTAGAAGATGATGATGAAGAAGAAGGAACTGAAGGAAGAGGAGAAGGAATAGATGAAGGAGAGGTAAGAGCCAGTGGCAGCAGCAGCAGCTTTTATGAGCTGAAAATTTTTGTTCTCCCAAAATTCATTAACATAATTAATAATGTGAATATATTAGGAGGTGTAGACTTTGGCACGTAATTAGGTCACAGGCCAGAGCTCTCAAAAATAAGCTTAAGACCCTTGTAAAAGGAATCCCAAACAGCTGCCTTGCCTCTTTTACCATGTGAGGACACAGGTAGAAGGAACTGATATGGTTTAGCTCTGTCCCCACCCAAATCTCCACTTGAATTGTATCTCCCAGAATTCCCATGTGTTGTGGGAGGGACCCAGGGGAAGGTAATTTAATCATGGGGGTCAGTCTTCCCATGCTATTCTCATGATAGTGAATAAGTTTCACATTATCTGATGGTTTTTTCAGGGGTTTGCATTTTTGGTTCTTCCTTTTTCTCTTGCCACTGCCATTTAAGAAGTACTTTTGCCTTCAGCCGTGATACTGAGGCCTCCCCAGCCATGTGGAACTATAAGTCCAAATAAACCTCTTTTTCTTCCCAGTCTCAGGTATGTCTTTATCAGCAGCATGAAAATGGACGATTACAGTAAATTGATACCAGGAGTGGGGTGTGGCGAAAAGATAACCAAAAATGTGGAAGCGACTTTGGAACTAGAAACAGAAAGAGGTTAGAACAGCTTGGAAGGCTCAACAAAAGACAGGAAAATGTGGGAAAGTTTGGAATTTCATAGAGACTTGAACGGCTTTGCCCAAAATGCTGATAGTGATATGGACAATAATGTCCAGGCTGAGGTGGTCTCAGATGGAGATGAGGAACTTGTTAGGAACTGGAGCAAAGGTGACTTTTGTTATGTTTTAGCAAAGAGACTGGTGGCATTTTGCCTCAGCTCTAGAGATTTGTGGAACTTTGAACTTGAGAAAGATAATTTAGCAGAAGAAATTTCTAAACAGCAAATTATTCAAGAGGTGACTTGGATGCAGGTAAAGGCATTTGGTTTTATAAGGAAAGCAGAATATAAAAGTTTGGAAAATTTGCAGGCTGACTGTGTGATAGAAAAGAAAAACCCATTTTTGAGGAGAAATTCAATCCAGCTGCAGAAATTTGTATAAGTACCAAGAAGCCTAATGTAAATTCCCAAGACCATGGGGAAAATGTCTCCAGGCCATGTCAGAGACCTTTATGGGAGGCCTCTCATCATAGGCTCAGATGCCCAGGGAGACAAAATGGATTCATGGGCTAGACCAGGGTCCCTGTGCTGTGTGCAGCCTAGGAACTTGGTGTCCTGTGTCCCAACCACTCCAGCCATGACTGAAAGGGGCAAAAGTACAGCTTGAGCTGTGGTTTCAGATGGTGGAAGCCCTAAGTCTTGGCAGGTCCATGTGGTGTTGAGCCTGTGGGTTCACAGAAGTCAAAAATTGAGATTTGGGAACCTTGGCCTAGATTTCAGTAGATGTATGGAAATGCCTGGATGTGCAGGAAGAAATTTGCTACAGGGGTGAGGCCCTCATGGAGAACTTTTGCTAGGGCAGTGCAGAAGAGAAATGTGGGGTTGGAGCACCCACACAGAGTCCCTACTGGGGCATTGCCCATTGAAGCTGTGAGAAGAGGGCCACTATCCTCCAGAACACAGAAAAGTGGATCCACTGACAGCTTGCACCGTGAGCCTGGAAAAGTCACAGACACTTAATGCCAACCTGTGAAAGCAGCCAGGAGGGAGGCTTTACCCTGCAAAGCCATAGGGGTGGAACTACCCAAGACCATGGGGATCTACCTCTTCCATCAGTCTGACCTAGATGTGACCTGGAGTCAAAGAAGATCATTTTGGAGGTTTAAGATTTTACTGACCTGTTGGATGTTGGACTTGCATGGGCCTTGTAATTCCTTTGTTTTGGCCAATTTCTCCCATTTGGAGTGGCTGTATTTACCCAACACCTGTACTCCCACTGTATTTAGGAAGTGACTGGCTTGCTTTTAATTTTGTAGGCTCATAGGTGGAAGGGACTTGCCTTGTCTCAGATGAGACTTTGGACTGTGGAATTTTGGCTTAATGCTGAAATGAGTTAAGACTTTGGGGGACTTTTGGGAAGGCATGATTAGTTTTGAAATGTGAGGCATGAGATTTGGGGAAGGCAAGGTCGCAATGATATGGTTTGGCTGTGTCCCCACCCAAATCTCAACTTGAATTCCATCTGCCAGAATTCCCATGTGTTGTGGGAGAGACCTCGAGGGAGGCAACTGAATCACCGGGGCCTGTCTTTTCTTTGCTAGTCCGGTGATAGTGAGTATGTTTCACAAGAACTGATGGTTTTATTAGGGATTTTTGCTTTTGCTTCTTCCTCAGTTTTCTCTCGCTGCCGCCATATAAGAAGTGTCTTTTGTGCCCTGCCATGATTCTGAGGTCTTCCCAGCCATGTGAAATTGTAAGTCCAATTAAACATCTTTTCCTTCTTAGTCTTGGGTACGTTTAATCAGCAGCATGAAAATGGATTAATCCAGGAACTGTCTGTAAACTAAAAAGTAGACCTCCAGAACTGTGAGAAATACATTTCTGTTGTTTATAAGCCACCCAGTTTATGGTATTTTGTTATAACAGCCCACACGGACTAAGACAGAAGTTAAAGAATTGTTGGTGTCAGTCTTGGCTTTCAGTGGACAAAGAACAAAAAAAGCATTCTCCTCATCTTTTGACAAACTGCTAGCACAAACTGGTTTCCTATGTAAATCTAAATTCAGAATGTATCATAACTTGTAATCCTTAGAGCCATAGAGAGATAGTTTAGCCTAACCTCACCCCAGGGATGCTCTTGTTTTCAGGCACCTAGTAAAAATAATGCACAACCGCTCAGGAGAAACTCACATAAAGCTTAACTTATGAACATCATTATTATCATTATTATTTATTATTATTTTTATAGAGACAAGGTTTTGCTATGTTGCCAAAGCAGGTCTCAAACTCCTGGATTCAAGCAATCCTCCCACCTCAGCCTCCCAATTTACAGGGATTACAAGCATGAGCCACCCCACTGCACCTGTCCTTTAAGTATTTTTTTGAGGTCGTATTTGTACACAATAAAAAATAAATACAAGAAGTATAGAATACAAGTTATGTTTACTGAGTGAGAAATAAGAAGAATCTGACTGCATACAAATGAGATATTAAAGGTATAGATAACAGAAAATAAGTTTTAAAAAATGTTTTAGTTATGTTAAGCTGTAAGAGCAGGCTAAGACACAAAAGTTGATTGCTCTGAAATTTAAGTGTGTGTGTGTGTTTGTGTGCGTATGTAAATATATACATTAAATTGTAATTTCATTTTTGCATAAAACAACAATGCTAATTTACATGTTTAGAAAATGACACTTTAAGCAAAGGAGTTTTCTCTTACTGGGTTATGAACAATGATTAATACCTGAGCTCATCTAAAAGAAGAAAGGCAATAATTCTAAGGAAAAATATAGTTTGATTGATTTGCTTAGAGGCAGTCTGGATTCCAGGAAATTATTGAAAACAACCCTCTGAAAGCTTTTGATATGTAATTCATAATAACAATCCATAATAAGTACATTTAAAAACAGATGTACTAGATGATTACAGGAAAAAAAGAGGAAGACTAATCAAATATGACAATACCAGGAAAATGTATGTACAATATTTCTAGCATTATTGCATCAGTTACGAGGTGTCACAGTACTGTTAGATGTAGATATACTTATTTTCATGGTCCTCAGAGACCCCTCATAAAATATGTTACAGAATTATAGGAAGTAGGAGAAACACTAACATATAGAACAGAGGACAAAAATAGGTTAAATCCTAGCCAGATAAAATAGGAAATGCACACTGTTAATTAAAAGAAGAAAAAAAAATCTCTAGACCAGGAAATAATGTGAAGGAATGATTAATACAGTGACTACATTTTAATCTAACAAACAAGGCAGAATGAAAATGTGACTAGTTTAAAAGAAAATACAGATTTTTAAACTCAGTTATGCTTGTCTACAAAGAGCAGAGGAACATGGATCAAAATGGAATACAGAAAGTGTGTGCCACAGCCACAGAAAAAAATATGAGGCAGAAAGAAATCTTTCTACTCTTTCTGGATTAACAAAGATTGCTAAAGGCCCAAAATAGTATTAAAAAAAATATATGGAAAGTCCAAGTAGAAGGAAAGAGCTTTGGCAGAAACAGTGATTCCCACTAGGTTCTTGGGAACCCACGTTGTGTAGGCATCAGTTTTGACAGCAGCTTCATTTTGAGTGCACTAAGAATAAGCCTCATGCTGAATCAAATGTGAATTATCAAGGGAGAAATTTCCTATCATAAATATATTATATACCTGAGAAACTCCACTCAAAAAATACAAGGGAAAAGATACTGTAGCTAGTTAAAAATGCACGGGTCTCCAAAGAAGAAGAAAAACAGAGTAAAATGCAGGATTTGGGATATGTTACAAAGCCACTCTGTGAACAGAAACTTGGCTTCCAAAAATGCAATTTACTGTGCATGGTGGTCTGAGAAAATAATATGTCACCTGAAAGAATTCACACTCAATTTAGCATTGAAGTGACTGAAACAAAAGGCTAAGATTTCTGGAAAATTAGAAGCCCTAAATATGCTTAGAGAATTAGAGAATATGGGAGCTACCAGTAATACCAGAGATTACCCCTGCTCATCTCACACACACACATACACACAGACACACATACACACACACACACACACACACATCAAATAGCAAGGATTGCTATTCACACCAGTCTTAGGTTGCCAAATGCGATTAAGTGATCTTCCACACTTTCCATACTGATTTCATACTACTCCCAATAGTATTACATATCCCAGATCATGGTCTCTAGTAAATTGTCATAGACTATGGAAGCTAAAACTGATTTTTTTTTCGTGAGACAGTCTTGCTCTGTCGCCCAGGCTGGAGTGCAGTGGTGCGACCTCCACTCACTGCAAGCTCCACTACCCAGGTTCACGCCATTCTCTTGCCTCAGCCTCCTGAGTAGCTGGGACTACAGGCGCCCGCCACCACGCCCGGCAAATTTTTTGTATTTTTAGTAGAGATGGGGTTTCACCGTGTTAGCCAGGATGGTCTCGGTCTCCTGACCTCATGATCCGCCCGCCTCGGCCTCCCAAAGTTCTGGGATTACAGGCGTGAGCCACCACGCCTGGCCAAAACTGGTATTTTTTAGACTTTTCTGTTTGCTTTATCTATTGCTTATGCCATAGGCCTATGCCTATGAGTCTCTGCTATCAAATTTTAAAAAGTAACATCTTTTAGGTGGGAGTGGTGGCTCATGCCTGTAATCCCAGCACTTTGGGAGGCCAAGGTGGGTGGATCACGAGGTCAGGAGTTCAAGACCAGCCTAGCTAAGATGGTGAAACCTTGTCTTTACTGAAAAATACAAAAACTAAATGCAAGCGGTGGCAGGTGCCTGAAATCCCAGCTACTTGGGAGGCTGAGGCCAGAAAATCACTTGAACTCGGGGGACGGAGGTTGCAGTAAGCTGAGATTGTGCCACTGCACTCCAGCCTGGGCAACAGGGTGAGACTCCACCTCAAAAAAAAAAAAAAAAAAAAATAGAGTAACATATTTTTGTATTGTTGTATGCCTTGGTTTCAAACCATTATTTATTAGTGACAATGACATTCTTTCCCCAGTTTTCTAAATATTGTAGTTGTGGTGTGAGGCAATATTTGATTGTCCTATAAATTCTTTGAAATGTAAAGTGTGAGCCTGTTAAGAGTCAGTATTTAACAACTCCAATTTTGGGTGTTCAATAAACTGCCTCATTCTCTTGGTAAACAATTCAGAATGCAGCAACTGTGGACACAAAGCTGATTGAGGATTAAGGCCTTTGGATTTAATTCCTATTTGCTTTACTTTATAAGTAGTGGAAGCTATAGTATTTGAACTTAATGATGGGGAATATGCTTTACGTTTCAATTTGTATCAATTTGGTCTCTTGCCTGCATATAAAAGAAACTAATGCTGTTAAACACAAGAGGAAAGATCTATTAAAAAAAAAAAAAATCAGGGATGCATGGAATCATGGGAGCAGGAGTCTGGAATCTGGACAGGAATCAGAAAAGAAGAATGAAATAAATGTAACCATCATTTTTTAAACAGATGTCTAGGTTGAATGCTGCTCTCACTACTAGTGGAAAGCATTGATCTGGAAAGCCTGAATGCCGTATCCTATTGCATCTGGCTCTCAATACTGTTTTAGTTACTTTGAATTAATTCATCATTTATTTCTATGTGCAATATCCTCTAGATTGAATTTTATACTCTCTAGAAGCATTCGATCATCTAAACCTAGGCCCTATATTAGTGCCTTGTCTGTTGAGAGTTGGATGGGAAAAGAGAATGAGGACTTCTTCCCTTTTGATACCTGTTTCATAGAGATTTGTCCCTTCATCCTATGAATATTAAATACAATGGATACTTTTATTTTCACCAAAAGTTTGGGACTTTGATTTTTATCTCTCTATTTGTAATACACACATACACAGGCACACACCTGTACATTTTTAGTTCCTTCAGCTGTCCAGTAACCATACATACTCGCCTTCCAAATCTCAGACTTAAATAATTGTGCCAAATGTATTCTTAAGTACATGCTGAAATTGAGTAGGAGAAGCAAAGTATAAGGGAAGAGCATTTGTCAGAAGCAGTCTTTCTCACAACTTTTATGAAAACAGACAAAAGAGCAGGACTGGACAGGTGGATGCATTAGATCATGGTATCAAACCAAGAAACTCTGCCAGTGTGTTTGGGATCTCCAGAATAAATATTTCAAAGACTACCTCACTGAACAGACATGGCTAACCCCTTGCTTAACCTCCTTGTTAGTAATAACTGGGAGCTGCTTGGACCACTTTAAAGAAAACAGGCGGCTGGGCGCGGTGGCTCACGCCTGCAATCTCAGCACTTTGGGAGGCCGAGTTGAGTGGATCACCTGAGGTCAGGAGTTTGAAACCAGCCTGGCCAACATGTCGAAACCCCGTCTCTACTAGAAATACACAAATTAGCTGGGCATAGTGGAGCATGCCTATAGTACCAGCTACTCAGGAGGCTGAGGCGGGAGAATTGCTTGAACCCGGGTGGCAGAGGTTGTAGTGAGCTGAGATCGCACCATTGCACTCCAGCCTGGGCAACAGAGCGAGATTCCGTCTCAGGAAAAAAAAAAGGAAAGAAAGAAAAAAGAAATAAAGAAATGCATCAAAAAGAAAGAAAACAGGCAACAGGCAAGAGAGGGGAATCTGGTTTGAAAACTGGGGCAGGACCTGAAAAATCTAACAGCTGGAGTGTAAGCTGACTATACCCCTAGCAGATTGTTAGTGTAGCCTTTATTTCAAAGGGATTCTAAGTTTCACATCCCTGTGTGGTTAACAAGCTTCACAATAGCATCATACAATAATCCTCTATACTGGATATTAAATTTATCTTCAAATACAAATGAAAAATAGTTATGGTTGCTCCAAGTTACTTGTTATAAACACTAAGAAACCATGATGTTTTAAAGTACTAGAGTGAAAATAAAATAATATTTATGAAAAAGAACAGCAAACTAAGACATCCTGAATTTATATTTTGAAATATATATTAATATAACAATATTTACATTAATATCTGGCAGTTTTTTTCAAACAACAGAATTTTTATGTTCATTGTTAAAATTTAGCACAGCTGGGTTTTGGAAGTACATGAAGTGAGGTACACAAATGAAATTCCAGATGTAAAAAAAAAAAATATATAAAACAATGTAAAGTAAATAACTGATCATTGTGAACATATTCTGAAAGTAGGGAATGCTTTTCTTGTAAGTAGTGAATGTCAATAATCCATTAAAATAAAAGCATGTATTTAGCATGTACAATGTCAATATATCTCAGCCAGATACAAAATTATTATAAAGGACTGGTAAAAGATAGATTTTGGAAAAAAGTATTATGATTGACACAAAATGGTTAACTTTGTTAGAAATGATAATGCCATTATAATCAAAAAATCAATTTTTTACAGTATTTTATGTATTTGTTTACAATTTCAACTTTTATTTTAGACTCAGGGGATACACGTGCAGGTTTGTCCTATGGATATATTGTGTGATGCTGAGGTTTGAGGTACAAATGATTCCATCACCCAGGTAGGGAGCACAGTATTCAATAGGCAGGTTTTCAGCCCTTGCTAAGCTTCCTTTCTCCCCACTGTAGTAGTCCCCATTATCTATTCTTTCCATCTTTATGTCCATGTGTACCCAATGCTCAGCTCCCTCTTATAAGTGAGGCCATGCAGTATTTGGTTTTCTGTTTCTCTGTTAGTTTGCAGGAGGAGGATAATGCCTCCACTTGCACCCATGTTGCACAAAGTAAAGGAATGTATTCTTTTTCATGGCTGCATCATATTCTGTGGTGTATATGTACCACATTTTCTTTACTCAATCTACACATTTCTTAAAGATAATTTTACAAAAGAATAAATTCAAGTGACTAAAAGTACTTTTAAAACTGTTTACATTTTAAACTAATATTTTAAAGGAAATGTAACTTAAATTAAAAGTAAGTATTTTATAATCAGCTCTTTGGCAAAAATTGAAAATTGCTGACTTAATTCTAGACATTGGTTAATAATTTTATAAAATCTATCTACAGTATTTGTATGGATATCCATGGCATGTTTTCACACTAAAAATAATTGCAGAGTGCTTCCAGTCCAATAAAAATACATTAAAATGCACATTTATAGGTATTCTTATGTTTCTATGAATCAGTCGTGACTTGCTTCTAATAAATTGAATGTGGTAGAATAATATAGCTTGACTTCTGAGGTTAGGTTAGAAAGGTAATGCTACTTCCACGTTGCTCTCCCTTTTGAGATACTCTTAGGATGTAGCCACCCCTGTGAGAAAGTTCAGGTCACATGGAGAGACTACATGTAGGTTCTCCAGCTTACAACTCAGATATTTTCTCAGTGGATAGCCAGCAACAACTGATAGCCATGTGGGAGAGTGAGCCTTCAGGTAATTCCAGTTTCCAACCTTTGGGCTACTCCAGGTGCTTTTTTCTTTGTTTTTTTTTTTTTTTTTTTTTAGTCTTGTTGTTGCCAGGCTGGAGTGTAGTGGTGTGATCTCGGCTCACTGCAACCTCCGCCTCCTGGGTTCAAGCCATTCCCCTGCGTCGGCCTCCCGAGTAGCTGGGACTACAGGAGTGCCACCATGCTCAGCTAATTTTTTTATGTTAGTACAGACGGGGTTTAACCACGTTGGCCAGGATGGTCTCAATCTCCTGACCTTGTGATCTACCCACCTGGGCCTCCCAACCCTTCACAATTGTCCACTGTTGACACTGCTTTACGTGTTTAAATTCTAGGACATTTATTTATTTTGAGACGTGGCTAACTAGAAAACATATGTCCCATAAATAAATGCTACATTGTAAGACATAAACATTTAATTATTCTAATCACTACTACCCTGACTTTCTGAATATGTGAATACATCTCCACACAAACGGTAGGGCAAAAAATGCCATTTCCTCACATTTTCATCAATATGTTTAGAAACAACTTTCTAATATTTTCCTACGTAATGTGGAACGTAATTGTTTTAGTTTGCATTTCTCTGATTTCAAATGAAATTAACCATTTCTTTTTGCATATATTAGCTGTTCAATTTTGTAATGCTTTCATGCACAACATTTTTATTCTACTGATTTTTTCTTGTTTATTTATGGACATTCTTTGCTTTTCTAGTTATCATCCTGTGTCACATTTAGCTGCTACAGTTATCTTCCCCAGGTCCCTATTCAATGGTTATTTCCATAACTATCTCTTCATTAAGTAAAAATGCATTTGTATATTTTGATATTTCTGTTTCTCTCATTCTCTCTCTCTCTGTTTCTCTGTCTGTTTTTATATGATGCTTTTGCTTTGGGAGTACATGTTAAACATTTCTTTCTATTTCAAGTTCATACATGGCTATTCCCCACAATTTCCATTTGCTTTATCTTTTGTATTTATGTTTTCATTTTATCTGATTTCACATTTGTATATTTCATGGTTTTCAATAAGTACATGTATTACTTTAAAATAATTTTTTTAACATCTATAAATTTTAAAATTAAAATATATCTCCTGTCTTCTCTTTTGATGTAGCTAGAATCACCAAACTCTTTCTTTGAGACATACATATTTGCAGAAACGAAGTTCCAGTGGTATAGTTTGAAATAATATATTTATTTTACTTTTTTACACATTTTAAACATAACTTCATTTAATTTATTAAAGAGAGACAGAGAATGTGTTCCTTTGAACACACATTTTATCCTTTTGTATTTAATATTAAAGACTTTGATAAAAGAGTCTTAGAATTACTAAAAATTCAAGTCTTGCTTATTTGGAGAGCACTGTTGCCGTGATCTTGAGTGATTTCATGACAATTCACTGTTGCAATTTGTGATTATAAGTAATATTCAATTTATAGGAATTAAATAAAATATTATACGAAAATTAATTCAAGATGGATTAGAGACTTAAATGTTAGACCTAATACCATAAAAACCCTAGAAGAAAACCTAGGTAGTACCATTCAGGACATAGGCATGGGCAAGGACTTCATGTCTAAAACACCAAAAGCAACGGCAGCAAAAGCCAAAATTGACAAATGGGATCTAA
>NW_016803397.1:146982-185266 GCF_001698545.2 Rhinopithecus bieti
ATCGCACAAGTATACATATGTAACAAACCTGCACGTTATGCACATGTACCCTAGAACTTAAAGTATAATAAAAAATAAATAAATAAATAAATATCTATAAAGTAATTTAACTTTTTTTAGGTAATGTAATATTTGTAAGAAAGCCCTCATAAGTCGGTATTTTCTATTCATTGTTAATGTCTTTCATCATTGAATAAATTAGATTTTTGTTATTATTTTCAAAGTGCATTTATGACATTCACAAACATTTTATGGCTAAAGGAGAATGAGAAAGGAATCTGTGACTTTTCAGAACAAAGGAAAGATCACAATAACTGTTTTTGTTTATAATTTACAGAGCATTTCCTAATATATTACGTCATTTTGTCCTCACAACCCTGGGATAAATTTTTATTATAAATAATTTATTATCATCATTTTATAGCTGACCAAACCGAATTCCAAAAAAGTTATATTGTTTGTCTACATAGCGAGTTGAAAGCCAAGATGAAAACCTCAGTCAATAGAATGTATATCATCCTGAAAAAGGTCAGGGAAAGTAACATTTATGGGAGACTTACAAACAATAAAGATTGGAACAGGGAATGTAAGGTTAATAGACACTTTGAAAGCCAAGGCAGGAGGATGAACTAGGAATTGGCCCTGACCTGTGCAGGAAAAAAATATGTGGTGTTTGATAAAGCACTCACTATACAATGAGTCAGAAAACTTTGGTTCATTTCCTAAATATTTCACTATGCTCTTGACCAATCGATATTTAGTTTATCTTGGAAAAGTTTTATATCTACAAAATTCAAGGTTTTACCAATAAAATTTCTAAATCATTCACCACTTTACGACTTCATTTTGGAATGGATATGTTTAATAATAAAGCCAAATTTTCAACAATGCAAGGAACATATTTATTCTTCTGTGACAACAAAGTCACCCAAAATACACAACCAAATTTGAGGACTATCAAAATCCATGAAGGTATTTATCTTTATTTCACAGATATGAACATCCATGCATTAGATGTACATATCACTTTAGATACCAAAATGTCTGCTAACATACAAATATTTTCAGCATGTGACACTACATTTTGACATTACTATCTATAAACAACTAATTGGAATAAACCATTTGTGACTCTCAGGCATTGATTTAGCAGGTTCAAGTAATTTCCGGAAGCTGAGCAGTATTAAGCCCCAGCATTCTAGAGATACAGAATGCAAAGTGCTCACCGTCAAGTGTTAGACATCTAATTTTCTTAAGAGTCTCAACTTCATTAATTGCCTTTGAAAAATTCTTGGAACATAAAACCAATTACTTTAGTTTTTCTAATTCAAGATTCTAAAAGTTTTCATGCTCAGAGGTTATATATTCACTCTTGAGCCAACAGAAATTTGATTTTATCTTTATTACATTAAAACTACTGTCATTTGATAGCAGATGATTCCCGTACTCTGATAAAGTGATAACACTTGAATTCCATTGTTTTTTGTCTTAACCCAGTATTGTTTTTATTTATTTTTTACTGTTAGTCCCCTGTAGCTTCTGTGATGTACCAGTATCATTGCTGACTAGTCTGTCTCAATTAGAAATGTGTTTCCTTTTCTCTGTTCATCGTCTGCATTTTTATCTTCCTAGGCATTCTTTCCTAGGCCTTCTATGCTTCTTACTTTCCAATAATGACTAAGTTCTACCAGACTCAAAATCCCATATAAATTATGTATATTTTAATACCTCTTTACTCTCCTGAAATTAAACATGAAATTTTCAGAATGAACCAACCCATAGAAGCAGAAAATAGATCAATGATTACTACAGAATGAAGTGAGGAGGGATCTGAAGGTGATGGAGATTATTTTTCAGTGATGGAAATATTCTGGAATTAGATACTTGTGTTGACATACAGCCTTGACAACTTCTAAAAACCACTGAATTGCATACTTTAAAATGATTAAAATAAAAAAAGTTTATAGTAATTTCATCTAAAAAATCTAAAAAATTTAAACAACTGTCTCTATATTTAGATAGATAACAGATATATCTATGTATCTATGTAAATATAGAGACAGAGGAAGAGAGAGAGAGAAGTGGGCAATATACTGAGGCCTGAAGAACTTTGAGAATATGGCTAACTGGAGGCAGAAAGTACAACAAAACAATTGTTATTAAAATTTGGGGGAAAAGTAACCTATACTTTTCGGAGGCAGAAATTTCGTAACACTGTGGTCGGTAGCAAAATGGATAACAAAATGTGAGTATAATGAACTCGTCATTGAGGCTGAAGATTTTCAGAGAGCCTGTTGAACTGTTTGGCATCTTCTAGCGATCTAAAGCAGTATATGAAAAAAGACATAAAATAATTAGAAACTGTCGTTAGATGAATTTATGAATATTTATGGAACCCACATTCCCAGCCAACAAAAAAATTTTAAAAGAGGTATCTTTTAGAAAAAGATGAAAACCAGAGCGCTGCCTGTTATAAAGTGGTCTAAGTTTCAAGATGGCACGGCCTCTTTTTTTTTTCTTTCCAATATCTCAAGATTTAAGGCATTACTTAATAGATAGTTTTGGTCAAAACAAAACAAAAGGAATAAAATAATCTGAGGGCATGCCTTTTTAATCTTCTTGTTAGAAACAAAATCTTGTAGAAATTTTGGAGGGATTTCCTACATAAACTTTAATCTCCCCTTTTTTATAGAAGGATGAGGCTATCCTGAAGAGTTATATGGGTGCAGCTTTTTGTCAAACTGAATAGATAATAGTTTGATTCATTCAAAATTTATACAATTTTTAAATAAATTGTGTCTGCTAAGAAACAGAGGCAATTAAAATAAAAATGGGCTTCTCAATACCTAACTTCTCACAGGCAACTAGTGGGGTCGAGGACACCCAATGGCAAAAATGGAGCATTTTCGTGGAAAAGAAAGAATGACTCAGAGGGCAGAGACGAAGCGAGAAAAACCACTATCAAGAAGCAGAACATTGATGACATATCTGTCTGAATATCAGAATTGCTATGAAATCGTATATCACCCGCTCCCAACCCTTTGAATGCAGGTATTTGTTGCAGTTGTTCTGTTTCTTTCTCAACATTATGCTTCATATCTGTGAGTTCCAGGAAATGAACCTGAGATGCTAAGCTCAGTTAGCCCATCTATACCTCAAACTGATTTAAATGATGGATTTTTGAACTTCTAAATAATGGTATAATTGGAAGAGAGGAAAGGAGAGTGTGTAATTTCACAAATGAAAATGCATTATTGTGATGACAGGGTGAACTGTGTTATTTTAAAAAAATAATTAGTGCTCCCAAATTCCTCCCTTATTGAGCATCCCCCTAAATTTGGAATCTTCCTGTAACAATTTGATAAAGAGATAGTGGCAGAAGTGATGTTCAGAGACTTCTGATCCTAGGCCTCCTTAAGGTGATAGGAAGTATCTTTTAATTTTCATTTGGAAAACATTCTCTTGGTATGCTCTGACCACAACCTGTGGAGCAGAAGACTCAGTCAGGTGAGTCTATGCAGAGACTGTGAAAGATAATAAAATAGGTGTTGTTTTAAAGCACTAAGCTTTGGGTGGTTGTTGTGCATCCATACTTACATACTTACATACTTATACTCTACCATAGTGTAACATATAAATAAACCCTTAGTCATTCAATAAAATATGAGTGTGAATAAATGTAACCAAGTTCAACAATATGGAAGAGACTCACAACCATGATGTTAAACAAAAGAAGCCACAGACAAAAAAAATTCAGATTGCTTTGTTTCAATAATATATCATTCTGAAGTAGTCAAAAGTAACCTGATGTTAAAAGTTACAATATCAATTTCTTTTGGAAACAGACATGATTAGAAAGATGAACATAGGGGATTCTGGGGACAAAGCAATGTAGCAATGTTCTGTATTTAATTGAGATGCTGGCTACAATTCTGTTTTTAATAAAAATACATCAAGCTGTGCACTACACTGTGTATGCTTTTATGTATATTTGATGTAGTTTAATAAACTATAATTGATTAAAACATTTTGTGGTATACAATTTGATTTCTTACTAGCAACATCAAAAAATTGCTAATGCAAAATCTTAACAAATGTTGCAAAAATAAGAATTTTTGCATTGCTAGAATACATGCAAATTGTCACATTTTACAGAGAAATTTTACAGTACATAACATTTGAAAATGTGCAAAGTCTAGAGCTTCACAATGCTACCTGTATGAATGTGCCTTAGTAAAATCTGTGCATACGTACACCAGGAAACATGTACAATAACATTTACTGAAACATTTTTTAATGGAAGATATTTAGAAAAATGAAACAAATAGGTATTCATCCATAAATAAAAGTGATGACATAAATTGAGTTATAGTTGTAAAATGAATACTCTGTAACTATTAAAATGAAATTAGAACAAAATGTATAAACAGGAACAAATCACAAAAACAGTTTAACTAAAAGAGAGGAATATAGGCTGATATAATTTCCAAAATAGTTAAAAAGTACAATACTTTGTATAGTTGTTATGGATTCAAATACATTTAGTAATTGTATGAAAATACTTCGGAGGGTAACTAAAAAAAAATTAAAAATAAAAAACACCACACATTGTTTGGGGAGAAAGGAACACAAGAGAAACGGAATTAAAGCGGGAAACATGTGGGTTTGAAATGACATTTGCAATATTTAATTCCTTAAAGGTATTCTAAAGAAGATATGACACATATTAACATGTGATTTAATTTATATTCTAATAAACAGATAAAAGTAAATTTATAAGCTATAGATTTTAGTATATAGGCTTTCTCACTGATGAACATATATACTTTAATTTAGGCACGTCATTATATATTTAACTTAGGAATCTCAGTATATGTTTATTACATTATGATTTTGTCTATCTGCAATATTTGGCAATTATAAATCTGATTGACACAAATGAATTTGTGTCAAGATCTCACCTTAAGAAAATGTGAGCGTAAAGTGTTTATAATCAACTTAAGGATTTTATTTGACACTCCTCTCACCGATTATTTGTTACAAATATTTTGAAGCCATGCCTTTAGTTACGCTATCCGTACTCAAAAGTGTTTTGTTCCAATGAAATTGATTCTCTTTGGAGAATCCCAAAGGAGATATTTAAAAACCCACCGATACTAATGAAAATGCCATTTTGATTACCAAGTAGTATATAACACCTTTAGGATTGTTATCATGTCCAAAAGATTGTCTTTGAAATTCAGACAGAACACTGAACCTAGACAACACCAAAGTCCTTGCCCATTATTCCCAGTTGTGCGAAATGCCAAAGGAGATCAATGAGTTTTGTGATCTGAACGACCTCTCTGTAGTTTCTATGTTCAAGCAATTTGTTGTGACAGTAAGTATTATTTATTCTCTGCTGGTGGTATACATGCTTCAGTGTATACTCAGATACAGCTTTAATGCTGTATAATTGCTTTGTCTGTAACTGTAACTGCCAGTGGCCACCAATATTTGGTTGCAAAATGAAAATACATTAAAAATTCAGAATCACAATATAGTAAAACATAACTCGTTTTCTTACAGCACAATTTCTTCATCCTTCTGCTTAAATTATACACTAACATCAGTTTCTGAATAAACTTTTGGAGGAACTCTGCCCCTAGGAGTTGGAAAACAGGAATTTGAGTATTCACGTAACAGTTTATTGAGTTCTTGTGATATGTTATGTTTTGAAGTGCTGTCCCTAAAAAACTTATGGTCTAGTGAAGCATGCAATCGAGTAACAGGTGCATTACTCTGAAGTTAGTGAAGCATAGGATTAGGTAATAAGTGCATTACTGTACAGTGTAATAAGTACTTCCAAACTGATAAGCAAGAGGTCAATGAGCAGTCATACGTAGAGATATTCACAGAAGACTTTAAAGGCTAGTGCTTTCATAAAAAAAGGACAGTAACTGCTCTTTAACTGGATATTTAAAAGAGGTATTTGTGTTATCATGTTTGAGTTAAGAACTGAAGGAAAAGTGCCCTAGGAAGATAGCATAGTATCATCAAATGATAACAGATGCAACAGAGCAGAGCGGGAAGCAGCATGGCGTCCAGCACCAAATGAACAGTCGGTGAATGTGTGAGGAGAACTAAAAGAAAGAGAGGAAAAATAAGGACTAGACCATCACACAATCTCTATGAGGGGTTAGAAATAAGTCATTAGAATTTAAAAATAGAATCAATAGGTCTTGATGATTGACTGAGTTTACTCAATTACCTATCAACAAGTTTTTCAGTAACTCCTCACCTTATGCCCAGATTCTTCAACATGTCATTTTGAAGATGATTGTAGGTGCCTGTCACCATTTAAAAAATAATTATAAACTGAGTGCCATGACTGACACCTGTAATCCCAGCATTTGGGGAGTCTGAGGAAGGAGTATCACTTGAGCCCAAGCATTTGAGACCAGCCTGGGAAACAGAGAGAGACCCTGTCTCCAGAAAAAAACAGAAAAAATTATCCAGGCATGGTGGTACACACCTGTAGTCCCAGCTACTTGGATGGTTGGGGAGGGAAGATCACCTAAGCCCGTGAGATCATGAGTGCAGTGACCCATGTTCGTACACTGCACTCCAGCCTGGGCGACAGAGTGAGATTCTGTCTCTAAATAAATAAATAAAAATCAGTCAAAGTTTTAAAAATACTTTGTAACAGAGACAGAAGGAGTTATATAAGAGAATTACGTGGGTGTAAATTCCACAGAAGTGTGTGTAAAGCAGTTTTGTTAAAGGGTCCAATCACTGAAAAAGGAAGTATTTTAGAAAACATTGTTGTATTCTACCTTATTCATTAGAAATGCTAATTGCCTGTAGTGGCTGACTGATATAGAGTGCCAGGGATGTTAGTGTGATCTGCAATGTGCAAATCACTGCAAAGAAATGAAGTGTTTTCTCTAACCTGGAAGAATAATGAAATATTCCGTTGCATATTCATGTAGATTTAAAAAAAGCTTATTTTTTCTAAACAACATTTAAATCTCTAAAATAAAATTATTTTTGCAAGAGTTTAATATTTACACCAAATTCTACAAATGCAACTACTATGTCAGTTGAAGGAATAAGGGTTTGTTTTGTTCAAAATTAGACGAATTTTTATTATGTCAATAAAAGGTGTTTTCTTAATAATGCTATTTGTGAGGTTTAAATATATCACTTACCAATGCAATGATTTTCCAGTTATTCTACATGTAGGTTTAAGTACAGAATGACTTTGCCATATCTTCTAAGTTAGTCAGGATGCAAATGTAAATAGTGGAATCCATATTATTTAACTACTAATTGCTTTCCTTTTATTTTGATTTTGTGATATATGTTGAAAACCAGAGAGACTATTGAAATTATTCTACTGTGGTTTTGATTAGCATTTTCAAAATAACTAATAATATTGATCACCTTTTCATGTACTAATTGGCCATTTGTACATCATCTTTGGAGAAAGTTCTATTATTTTATCATTTTCAATTGGGTTATTTGCCATTCTATTGTTCAATTATATGAGTTATATCTGTGTTCTAGATACTAGGTTTTTTATCATATAAACAATTTGCAAACATTGTCTTCCACTTTATTGCTTACATTTTCTCTTTTTGCTGCTATTTGATGCACAAAAGTTTGCTATAACATAGTATGAAACCTTTTTTCACATACAAAATTAGGTTAATGCCTTTTCAAAAGTGAACAATATAGCAAAAACTTTATTGATTTAATCTTATCTGAAAATATGTGGTGGCAGGCGCCTGCAGTCCCAGCTACTTGGGAGGCTGAGGCAGGATTATGGCATGAACCTGGGGAGGTGGAGCTTGCAGTGAGCGGCGATTGCGCCACTGCACTCCAGCCTGGGTGACAGAATGAGACTCTGTCTCAATAAATAAATAAATAAATAAATAAATAAATAAATAAATAAGTGAATAAAATATCTGAAAATAAATCAACTTTCTCAAACTATAGCCATATTTGACTCTATAGGAAAAAAAGCTATTTGTCTAATTTTCCCCTTTAAAAGAAATGTGTCCCCCTTTAACAAATAATAATTTTAGTTTTACATAATAGTTTATATTTATATATAGTGATCATTTTTAAATTTTTATAAAAATGACCTAAACAAGTTCTTTTATATTAAAATAAATATACATTTTAAGATAAAAGAAAAATTCCTTAATGGAAGGTAAGATCAACACAAACAAATCTTAATACTTACAGGCCAAGTTTGTAATTGTGAACATGTACTTCTATCCAGGGGCAGGAAGAAGGAAGAGTGGAGAACAAAAACAAAATACTATCCTCTCCATCAAAAGACCGTGCAAAGTCTTCAAAATAAGCCAGTGTGAGGACAAAATATTTCTACAGCTATATTCATCTAATCTTATACACTGCCATACTGGCAAGCCAACTTTATACCTACACTGCATATGGGCCATGCACTGTGTGAAATTATTTTTTCAAACTCATAATATTGGAAAAAAACTCCTCTCCCAGTTTTTTTTCCTTTTTTTTAGATTTGAAGGCTCTGTGTACTTTATTTTGCAGTAAAAAAAAAAAAAGACTTTGAAGATACATGCATTACTCCAAATATTATATAACTGTGCTATGTATTATGTGGCCATTAGCCACATTTGGTTATTTAAATTTATATTTTAATTAATTCAAATATAATTTTAATTAAAATAAAATTTTAATTAATTAAAATATAATGAAATAAAAATATTCTCCCTCAGTCACAGTAGCCACATTTCAAACATTTACTAGCTACATGTGGCTGGTGAATACTGTAATGGACAGTGGGGTTAAGTTTTGCCATAACTGAAGAAAGTTCTGAATAGCACAGTCAAGGTCATCACAGTTTTTATATGCATTAATTTAATGAACCTAAATTTTGCCTTTTTATATGAGGAATTAATTAGAAATTACTAAGAAATAGGCCGGGCACGGCGGCTCACGCCTGTAATACCAGCACTTTCGGAGGCCGAGGCGGGCGGATCACAAGGTCAGGAGATCGAGACCACCCTGGCTAACACTGAAATCTCGTTTCTACTAAAAATACAAAAAATTAGCCAGGCGTGGTGGCAGGCGCCTATAGTCCCAGCTACTCGGGAGGCTGAGGCAGGAGAATGGCGTGAACCCAGGAGGCGGAGCTTGCAGTGAGCCGAGATCGCGCCACTGCACTCCAACCTGGGCGACAGAGCGAGACTCTGTCTCAAAAAAATAGATAAATAAAATAAAAAAAGAAATTACTAAGATATTAAGTATATAAGCATTTATTCATAGTCTTTACTGGGAAATATTTGAAAACACTGGAAAAATGTATCAGTTAAATTTTTTCACATGCATATATTCTCATGTACTCTATAGCCCACTATTTTTAAAAGCATTGCACATGCAAGGCTGCTTTTTACATTCAATAAGATTGAATCTAATTAATGACATTTGAAATTACTTTTTTACTACTTGCCCAAAATTATACACACACATGCACCAGCACACACATTATATATATAAATATATATAACATTTCTCAAAATAAGTTAACTTACATACCATTTACTAATTCTGGAAAATGAAATATAAATCTGAGTTTAGGCATAATTTTGTGAAAGAATCCACAATATCTAAATTTACTTGTCTCTTCCCAGCTGTTGCTTTTCAAATGTATCAGGGTTCAAATTGAAAGAAAAACAAAATCAAACAGAAAATAGAACATTAACATCTATTAACATCTCTCTTTTTTTTATGGCACAAACCTTTCAGTGCATTTTAAAAATAGAAGATCTCATGGGATAGTTTTCAGGATCCAAATCTTGAATATATAACCAACTAACCATGAGAGAATTTGTTAAATTTGCATTAAATTGTTTAAGCCAGTAGGGTGCACACATTATGCATTCTAAAAGTACCTAAATATAGTTTTCAATAATGAATAATGTACTGCATTAATAATTTAATCTTATATAAAATGTATAGGCTGTATAGCTTTAAAGAACGTACCTAGCTTAACACAGACACAGATACACACATACATTTAATATTTTCTGAATATACCCTTTGTCCACTAGTAGGAGGATTTCCATTTCATTTTCTAGAATTACTCATAGTAAGAAAAGTTCATTTTTGTTATTACTTTATTTCCCTATATTTACAATTAGTTTTGCTCATAATAAGTCTTGTAGAAAAATAACCATTGATCTATATAGTGGCTTGAGGATTGTCAGTTTGAGAAGTTTGAGAAGTTTGTGACCTAATTGATCTGTGGAGTTGACTTTGCTGATTTGAGTTACTGAGTGGATTCTCCATTTTCTCTACTGGCTTATATCAGACAGACCCACAGGAGCATTTATTGCACAAGTTTGAGGAGCTCCTTAATGTATCTGAAAAATATCTCACATTCTGCCTTTAAGGAATATATTTTTCAACTCCACTCCAGGATGAAATAGTTTGTGAGCTCTCTCCAACGAAACTAGGTTACTGGGAGCAAGTATAGTTTGAAGCATAGACTAGAGAGATTAGTCTAAAACATGGAATATTGCCTTAGGAGGGCATGTCAGAAAAGGGTCAGAAAATAGGGAGCTCTGAGTAGTGAGATAGTAAACAGTAAAGAAAATAGAGGCAAAAGAAAAGTAGGACAAGATAACTGAAAAAGAAAAGTTAGCATTTTCTAACAAGTAGTACCACTAACTTTACGCTTTACTTTTAGAATCAGATTATACATTTTAATGATCTTATTTTGTATTTTAAATATATGAAATTTAATAAAGTTAAATTTTCTCTTATGACAATTTTAGTGTATACATCTCTCATTTAGCATGTTACATTACATAAGACTTAATGAAGGTTATAAGTAATTTGAATTCTTTCTGATTCACTCTTTCCTCCTATACACAATATAATTAATGTTATTATACATATCACCTTGTAAGAATTCTGTTTCAATTACAGCAATTAATTCTGGAATGTGTTTTAATAATTATTGCGTCTTCCATCATTAATCATAAACTGTACATTTCCTAGTTCTTTGTACAGTGTATATAAAATACTCTTTCAAAATGATTATTCTTTTATTAATATTTGATAAGTATTTATTGAATGTTTAGGATGAGTTACGTGCTCGATGTACAAAGATGGGTATTAGTTCTGACCTCCAATGTTTCACATTCCATTTGGTTTTAACCAAAAGGAAGTATTTTAAATAATTTTACTTTTTGCAATGTGATTTTCTAGTAAAGAATCTCATTGGTCACAGAACAATGGCATCAATTTTTACATTTTCTGTTTTAAATAATCACATTGAACTTAACTGCCATACAGCTAACAGGGCTTCATGGATAATACTACACTCATGTTTATACTCACTGAAATGCTTTCAGATATACATAATATAAACACATGATACAAAGGAACTTTAAAAGTAAGAAAATTATTTTATTTCACACAAGAAGTACTAAGGTGGGTGTTTCCAGGGCTCTTAACTCAGCTACTCAATGATGGCATCAAGCTTTACTTTCTTTCCATCTGCTCTGTCAACAGCTGTGTTGCTGTGATCTTCTAAAGATGGTTACTGTGGCTTCACGCAAATGTTCATATGGAATAAAAAGGGAGAATAATCTTCCAAAGTGCTTGTACCTTGTTTTCAGTGAGAAGAAGCTTTTTGAAGTTTGTCAATAGTGTTTTTCCTATATTACAGGTGAGAATAATGTGATAGTTCCATTCTTTAATCAATTTGTGATGCAAGAAATGGATTATCATACTTGGCTGAAACGAAAATATTTTTATTTCAAGGAGTGAGTCCTAGTTTGCTGGATGGTTGTAGCTACACAAAGGAGGTTCAATTATTCAGAAACAAACAAAAACAAATATGAATAAACAAAGACTCTGGTTTGCCTATGGTGAAGAAAGATGAGAGGAGATATTTTACACTGTAGGCAGGCAACAACAGCGTCTTGTACCCTCTAATCCCTCACACCTTCTCTATCTGGCAGGTGCTACTAAACCATTTTTGTTCTTTTAAGGTGCTGAGAGGGTCCACTTACCTTGCCTAAAATTATAGATAAAAAATATCTACTCATTCTGTCACCAATAAGTTTATTTTTCTAGGTACCAGCATTTCAATCATATAGAGTCTTTCTAATAAAATAGTCCTAAAATATCTTTCCAAATCTCCCACAAATGTAGAGCAAAGATAAACATAGCCTTTCCCAATCTGCACAGATTGTAACAGAAATTACTGCTATTTTGTAATCTACTTTAAAGTTATAGTTAAAATTTAATTCTGATTCGTTGGTGAGGTTTTTGAGACTCAGGCATTATAATAATTTATCTAACAGATTTCTTCCTCTATTAAAATAATTTTTTTTTGGTTTTGCTGTTTGCATGGCAAGGAAATATTTTAGGACAAATGATCTAGTAAATAACAAAAGCTGCAGTTACTGTATTAAAGATGGTTATAATCATATCTAAAATTTGAACCCAGGATTGTGCTATCAAATTCTATGCTCCCCCAGAACATTATAGAGGAAAATCGTAACCTGAGATTCATGGGCTGATCATCTTTACTAACATTATCTTGAGTCAACTAGGAAATTTTTAGTTAACATATAGAAATCATAGGCTATAGACAGCTACAAGAGGCCATTACTTGCATCCTAAGTTTCATAAGCTACAAAAGCATTGCTTTTCTTTTCACTAGTGAGAAAGCTGAAGACATAAAAGAAGTCTAAAGGAACTAATTACTGGAAGTGAGAAGATCTGTATAAGAAAGACAAAGATGACTTATCTTACCTTACAAGAGCAGTGATAGAATCAATGAACTGAATATAATAAGAAACCAGAGAATGTTCTGTTATGCTTTTAATGGTTGCATGTGGTTCCAAAAAATACTAAGGTTCTCAGCCAAAGACTGAGTTGCAACTTGGCAATAATTTCCTAGAGAATCTTCACTAAAGTAATTGGGGACAGTATGCCAAGAGATGGGGCTCAGGAGAAAATATCTCAAAGAGATCTTCTCTGAGGCAATTGCAGCTTCCTTAAGTGCAAAGTAGTCTCCCAGGAATGCAAGAGAGAAAGCGTGAGAATTACAGAAGACAAAAGGAAGCATAAGAAAGCAGAATGTATTAGTTCATTTTCATACTACTATGAAGAAATACCGAGACTGGGTAATTTATGAAGAAAAATAGGTTCAACATACTCACAGTTCCACGTAGCTAGGGAGACCTCAAAACCATGGTAGAAGGTGGAGGAGGAGCAAGGGCACATTTTACATGACGGCAGGCAAGAGAGCATGTTTGGGGGAACTGTCCTTTATAAAGCCATCAATGTTGTGAGACTTATTCGCTATCACCAAAACAGGATGGGAAAACCCATATCCACGATTCAATTACCTCCCAGTGTCCCTCCCATGACACATGGGGATTGTGGGAGCTACAGTTCAAGATGAGATGTGAGTGGGAACACAGCCAAAACACATGATTGTGACCCTGGGCCTCCCAAATCTGGTGTCCTCACATGTCAAAACTATTATGCATTTCCAACAGTTCCCTAAAGTTTTAACTCATTTTAGCATTAACTCAAAAGTTCATGGTCCCAAGTCTAATCTGAGACAAGGCAAGTCCCCTATGCCTATGAGAGTGTAAAATCAAAAACAAGTTAATTACTTCATAGATACAATGGGGGTACAGGCATTGATTTGTTCCAAATGGGAGAAATTGGCCAAAACGAAGGGCCTAAAGGGCGCATGCAAGTTCAAAATCCAGCAGGATAGTCAAATCTTAAAGTTCCAAAATGATCTCCTTTGACTCCATGTCTCACATCTAGGTCATGCTGATGCATGAGGTAGGGTCCCATGGTCTTGGGCAGCTCCACCTCAGTGGCTTTTCAAGAGATAGCTGCCCTCCTGATTGCTTTCATGAACTGGCATTGAGTGTCTGCAGCTTCTCCAGGTGCATGGTGCAAGCTGTCTGTCAATCTACCATTCTAGGGTCTGGAGGATGGTGGCCCTCTTCTCATAGACCTACTAGGAAGTGTCCAAGTGGGGACTCTGTGTGGGGGCGCTCATCTCACATTTCCATTCCGCACTGCCCTAGAAGAGGTTCTCCACGAGGGTTCCATATCCAGGCATTCCATATATCCTGTGAAATCTAGGTGGAATTTGCCCAACCTCAATTTTTGACTTCTGTGTACCTGCAGACCCAAACCACATGCAAGCTGCCTTGGGGTTTGCATCTTCTGAAGCAACGGCTTGAGCTGTACATTGGCTCCTTTTAGTCACAGCTGGGACGCAGGGTACCAAGTCTCAAGACTGCAAAAAGCAGCCAGGTCTTGGGTCCAACCCACAAATCCATTCTTTCCTCCTACACCTCCTAGCTTGTGATGGGAGGGGCTGCTATAAAGACCTCCAACATGCCCAGGAGACATTTTTTCCCACTGTCTTGGTGATTACCAGTTGGCTCCTTATTACTTATGCAAATTTCTACAGATGGCGTGAATTTCTCCACAGAGGATGGGTTTCTCTTTTCTATGGCATCATCAGGCTACAAATTTTTCAAACTTTTATGCTCTGCTTTCCTTTGAAATATAATTTGCAATTTCAAACCATATCTTTGTGAATACATAAAACTGAATGCTTTCAACAGCACCCATATCACATCTTGAACTCTTTGCTGCTTAGAAATTTCTTCTGCCATATACCCTAAATTACCTCTCACAAGTTCAAAGTTCCACAGATCTCTAGGAGAGGGGCAAAATGCCACCAGTCTCTTTGCTAAAACATAGCAAGGGTCACCTTTTTTCCAGGTCCCAACTAGTTTCTCATCTCCATCTGAAACCACCTCAGTATGGACTTCATTATCCGTATCACTATCAGCATTTTGGGCAAAGCCATTCAACAAGTCTCTAGAAAGTTCCAAACTTTCCCCCAGCTTCCTGTCTTCTGAGCCCTCCAAGTCTCTAGGATGTTCCAAATTTTCCCAAATTTTCCTGTCTTCTTCTGAGCCCCCCAAACTGTTCCAACCTCTGCTTGTTATTCTGCTCCAAAGTCAGTTCTACATTTTGAGGTATCCTTATAGCAGTATTCCACTCTATGGGTACCAATTTATTGTATTAGTCCATTTTCATACTGCTATGATGAAATACCTGAGATGCGGTAATTTATAAAGAAAAAGAGGTTTAATGGAGTCACAGTTCCACATTACAGGGGAAGCCTTGCAATCATGGTAGAAGGTCAAGGAGGAGCAAAGGCAACACTTACATGGCAGCAGGCAAGAGAGCATTTGCAAAGGAACAGCCCCTTTATAATACCATCAAATCTCATGAGACTTACTATCACAAAAACGGCATGGGATAATGGGCCCTCATGATTCAATTACCTCCCACTGGTCCCCTCCCATGAGATGCAGGCATTATGAGAACTACAATTCACGATGAGATTTGAGAGAGGACACAGTCAAACCATATCAAGGCATTCTAACCTGACATAGTGTTCCTAAGTGCAGAAATTTGAATGCTAGACTGGAAAGCAAAGATGGCTGCAGTCAAACTTGCAGAGAGAGAGATTTCCCAAGTTCAGAATACTGGCATTGGCAGCTTTGCTCTTGTATTTGTCATGGTTCTCAAGAAGAATAGAAACAAAAGGGAATGTACATGCATGCACATACAGAAACACACATATATAAATAGCAGGGAATGTATTATGATTGCTTTATAGGAGTATAAAGACTGAGATGTCAAACAATCTCTACAAGCTTGTAGTTCCAGGAATGTTAGTGATACAGTTCCAACCTAAATCCAAAGGTTTGAGAATCAAGGGAGTCAATGGTATAACTCTTGGTCCAGAGGTTCTCTGAGAGCCTGAGAACAAAGCGTGCTTATGTCTGAGAACAGGAGAAGACAGATGTTCCACTTCAAGTAGAGAGCAAATTCACCCCTCCTCCATCTTTTCTTCTTATTTTCTTCTGTTTCTTTTTTTTTTATTAGACCCTTAATAGTTTGGATGAGATCTACCTTTATTGAAGAGGGTGATATCTTTTATTCAGTCCCCCAGTTCAAATGCTAATATATTTGGGAAACACATTCACAGATACATGAAAAAATATTTACCAGGTGACAATCTCTTAGTCCAGTCAAACTGACTTCTACAATTAACCATCATAGCTGTATAGAGCAAATATAGGAAATACAATTGCCTATATCAGGAATGAAAAAGGTAGATTCTACAGATAGTAAAGGATAGTTAAATACAACATTATAAATGACTTCATTGCAACGTATTTGACAACTTGGGTGAAATAGACAAAACTTGCTAAAAAGTGACACAAGAAGAAAAAAAATACTAACCTCATATCTAGTGATTCAATAGAATGCCTATTCAAAACTCACAGGAAAAGTTTCTAGACAAAAGCCTTCATCAGTTAATTTCATCTATCCACAGAAATGATTTCAGAGAATAGATCAAGGTATAATTTCCAGCTCATTCAACAAGGCCAGCAAAACTCTGATATCAAAACTTAACAGAAACAGTATTAAGAAAAAAAATTAGGGATCAGTATCCCTCATGAAAATAAACATGAACTTGCTTCACAAACTATCGGCAAATTAATTCTTCAAAACACACACACAGAAGTAAATATATCATGATCATGGGTGTTTAACATTTAATAATCTACCAGTATAAACTATCACAATAAAAAAAATGAATTACACATAATTTCAATACATGGCAAAAAAAATTTTTACAAAATTCAACAGTTATTTATTATAAAATACATTGAATCCCCTCCCTTCAAAATTTGAAGCCTAATTTCCAATCACTTTAATATAGGTCAGATTCATTTTCATCTAAACAAATGGGAAAGGTGACCAATATGACTAATTAGAGGCAGCTGTCTGTAGTCCATAGCATTCATAGAGAGGAACAAAAGGGGCAAGTGAATACAGCACCTTCAGCTGAAATATTGAAACTGATAAGGGCAACAACTCAAACCATGGAGAACAAAGAAAAGCAGGGCAGGGCAATAGCCCACTAGGAGCAACACAAAGCCAAGAGAATCCCCTGCCAAGGGGAGCAGTGAGTGATTGTGCGACCCTAGAAAACCATGCTTGTCCCATGGATCTTTACAACTTGTGGATTAGGAGATCCCCTTGTAAGCCCAGGCCATAGGACCTTGGTTCTGTGATCAGCTCCATACTGAGCTGTGTGGAGTCTCGACAGAGCAGCTGCTTAGGCACACATAAAGACCCAGTAGCTTTACATACTCTGGCCCTGGCATCCCCAACAAATGTCTCTGAAACCCAGGCAATGTGGGAAGTCCATACATACCCCTAGGAAGGGGGCTGAATCCAGGAGTCAAGCAGCATCATTCTGTGGGCTCCACTTTCATGGCATCTTATAAGATAAGATCCACTGGCTTGGAATTCCAGTCAGTCACCAGCAACAGGGTGGAGCCTGCCTGAGACTAGACAGAACCCCTGGGGAGAGGGGTGGGCCACTATCTCTGCTGTTTGGTCAACCCAGGCATTGGAGCTTGGGGGCTTTGGACAGTCCAAATGGTCTGGACAAGGAAGTGTCCTCCCAGCAGTGCAACACAGTTGCTTTGCCAGGTAGAGGTCAGAGGGGTACTTTAAGTGGGACCCCCATCCATTCCTTCTGACTGGGCAGAACCTCCCAGTTAGGCCATCCAGACACCCCTGTGCACACATATTCTACAAACAGAGCTCAGCTCTCTCCCTAAGACAGAGTGGCCAGGGGAAGGGGAGGGCCACCACCTTCACTGTTTGGACAACTCAGACATTCCAACTGGGTTTTGGAGATTTTCAGCTGACAGGGGCAGAGGTGGTTCTCTAGCACCACATGGCTATCTTGTCAAGGTGCGGCCAGACTGCTTCTTTAAGCAGGACCCCAATCTACTCATCTTCATGGGGTGGGTCCTCCAAGCCAGGTCTTCCAGCCACCCCCACTAGCGTTCTGTAGCTGACAGAGCTCTAATTCCTCCCTGGGGAGGAGTGCTGGGGGTGGGGCAGGCTGCCACCTTAGCTGACGGGGCTTCTCAGCCAGTCCAGCCTATGGGCCATGGACAGCCCAAACTTATCAGGGGCTGAAAGGATTTCCAACACAACACAGCTGCTCTACCAAAAAGCAGCCAGACTGCTTCTTTAAGAGGGTCCTTGATCCCATTCCTCCTGACTAGGTGAGACCTCCTAACTGGGTTCTCCAGCTACCTTCTACAGGGAAGTTCAGGTCAGCAACAGGTCAGTACCCACCTGGGATAGAGCTTCCAGAAGAAGGGGCAGGCTGCCATCTTTGCTCTTTCATAGCCCAGCCTTCACTGGTGATACTTCCATGTGTGGGAAAAAACAAGTCAATTAAGGTCTGACCACCAGCAAACCACAGACCATCAGACCACCAGCAAATCACACCAGCCCTATGCAAGAGTGGCCAGACTCTTAAAATAAAAACAAACAAACCAACAAACAGAAGACCAAAACAGCACCTACATCAACAACAAAAGATAACTCACAGAAACCCCATTCCAGGATTAGCAAACTCAAAGATTAAAGGTAGATAAGCCTAAAAAGATGAGAAAGAATCAACACAACACTGAAAGCTCAACAAGCAAAAGTGCCCCTTTTCCTCCAAATGACCACAACACCTCCCAGCAAGGGCTCAGGACCGGGCTTAGGCTGAGATGGCTGAAATGACAAAAATAGATTTCAGAATGTGGATTAAAAACAAACTTCCCTGAGCTAAAGAAGCATGTTGTAACACAATGCAAAGAAACTGAGAATCATGATGAAACAATGCAGGAGCTCACAGACAAAATTGCCAGTTTAGAGAGGGACATAACCGACCTGATAGAGCTGAAAAACACACTACAAGAACTTCACAGTGCAATCACTAGTATTAATACCAGAATAGAGAGAGCAGAGGAAAGAATCTCAGAACTTGAAGACTGTCGTTCTAAAATAGGACAGGTAGACAAGAATAGAAAAGAATGAAAAAGAATGAACAAAACCTTTGAGAAATATAGGATTATGTAAAGAGACCAAATCTACAACTGATTGGGGTTCCTGAAAGAGATGGGGAGAATAGAACCAACTTGAAAAACATTCTTCAGTCCCTCTCCATGTATAGCCCTCCACAGAAATGCTTGCGTGCCCTTATAACATTGCTGTGGAATTTCCCTAAAACAATTTCCCTAAAACAATGTTATCATCCAGGAGAACATTATAAACATCATAAGACAGGCCAACATTCAAATTCAGGAAACTCAGAAGCCCCATTAAGATACTCCATGAGAAGATCACTCCCAAGACCCATAATCATCAGATTCTCCAAGGTCAAAATGAAAAAAAAAAAAAAAAAAAAATGTTAAGTGCCACCAGAGCAAAGGGAAGTATATCAGACTAACAGCAGACCTCCCAGTGGAAACTGTACAAACCAGAAGAGATTCTTAAAACAAAGAATTTATAACCCAGAATTTCATATCTGGCCCAACTAAACTTTATAAGCAAAAGAAGAAATAAGATTATTTTCAGAGAAGTAAATGCTGAAAGAATTTGTTACCACCAGACCTGCCTTACAAGATCTCCTAAAGGAAGCACTAAATATGAAAAGGGAAAACCATTACCAGCCACTACAAACACACACTGAACTACACAGACAAGTGCTACTGAAAAGCAGCCACATAAACAAGTCTGCAAAATAACCAGCTAACATCATGATGACTGGATCAAATCCACACATAACAATATTAAGCTTCAATGTAAATGGGATACATGCCTCAGTTAAAAGATACAGAATGGAAAGCCACATTGGCTCAAAATAAAGAGGTGGAGGAAAATTTACCAAGCAAATGGAAAACAAAAAAAAGCAGGAATTGCAATCCTAGTTTCTGACAAAGCAAACATTAAACCAACAAAGATCAAAAAGGACAAAGAAGGGAATTACAAAATGGTAAAGGGTTCACCAAGAAGAGCTAACTATCCTAAATATATATACACCCCAAACAGAAGCACCCAGATTCATAAAGCAGTTTCTTAAACACCTTCAAAGAGGCTTAGACTCCCACACAATAATAGTGGGAGATTTTAACACCCCACTGACAATATTAGACAGATCATTGAGACAGAAAATTAAAAAAGATATTCAGGACCTGAACTTAGCTCTGGATTAAGTGGACCTGATAGATATCCACACAACTCTCCACCCAAAAACAACAAAATATGCATTCTTCTCATGGCCACACAGTTCTTACTCTAAAACTGATCACATAATCAAAAGTAAAACACTTCTCAGCAAGTGCAAAAGAACTGAAATCACAACAGTCTCTCAGATCACAGCACAATCAAATTAGAACTCAAGATTAAGAGATTCACTGAAAGCCACACAACTATATGGAAATTTAACCTGCTCTTAAATCACTTTTGGGTAAATAATAAAATTAAGACAGTAATCCTGAAGTTCTTTGAAACTAATGAGAACAAATGTACAATGTACCAGAGCCTCTGGGATGCAGCTAAAGCAGTGTTAAGAGAACAATTTATAGCACTAAATATTCACATCAAAAATCTAGGAAGATCTCAAGTTAGCAACTTGAGCTTAACACCAAGGTGATGGAATGATCTGTGCAGCAAACTACTGTGGAACATGTTTACCTATTTAACAAACCTGTACATCCTGCAATGTACCCCTGAACTTACAATTTGGAAATAAGATAAAATAAACAAAAGGGATAGCTACAAGTTTACACTCTTAGTCTCTCTCTCTCCCTCTCCCCCCCCCGCCTTCAGGACACCCCCCCCACCCACCCCCCCTCTCTTCTCTCTCTTTCTAATGGGTTTTAGGGGAAATTCCACAGGCAATGTTATAAGGATGCTCAAGCATTTCTGTGGAGGGCTACACATGGAGAGGGACTGAGATTTCCTATTGATCACGTAAACGAACCACCTATAAAAGAGAATATAAGACTGGCTAATAAATGTACAGAAAGTACTTACTGTCATTAATAATGAAGACATGCAAATTAATACCTCCATAAGATAGCAATTAAACTCACTAGAATGTCTGAAATTTTAAAAAGCTGGCATGACAAATATTGGTGAGATGTAATAAAACTCAAAATTTCTTAAATGACTCAACTACTTTTGAGAACTGCATGATATTTTTAAAAAGCTACACTTACAGTACTGAATGATCCAGCAATTACACTTGTAAATATTTACTGATAATAATTGAACACGAAGTCTTATGCAATAATGCTTGTAAAAATCATTCAAAATGAACTCTGAACTGCAAATAACCACACTGCCATCAACAGTGAAATGTAGTTAACGACCTGTCCATATTGTCAAAGATCTGAAAAAATACATGATTGGAAAATTGGCAACAAAGGTATTTGGACAGATCTGCCTGATACGCACAGTATATAAAGATATTTATATCCTATGCCAATATTCACTGAAGAATTACCCTGCTAGAAAAGATTTTTAAAAATGAAGTGAAAATAATGACAATTTTGTGAATGCTAGGCAGACACTTTTCCCAGGAATGTATGTTATGGCTGACCATTCTCCTGAATAAAGTGGCCATGATTATAGGAATAGAGGTTAATCAACACGGACTTCCACTCACTAAAGGTGATCTGGCTCTCACCACTGCTGAGTGTCAAATCTGCCAACCTCAGAAATCAAGAATTATTCCTCAGTATCGCAGAAATTAGACCTTCCAACATGGAAGAAGTAGAGTTTTGTTTGTCGTGTAATAGTTATGCACTCTAGGTATAAGTTTAAATCTGTCTTCTCTGTCTGCAATGCTTCTCCCACAATCCATGAACTTACATATTGCTTTATCCATTATCATATTAGATTGGTGCAAAAGTAAATGTGGTTTTTGCCATTAAAAGTAATTGCAAATTTTGCCACTTTTGGTTTTTACCATCAACAGTAATTGCCATTACATTTTAGTGGCAAAAACCACGATTACTTTTGCACCAATCTAGTATTACCAATCCCATCACGTGTGATCAAGGCACTGTACAGAAAGACATTATAAAACATATTAAGTATTCCCAAAGACCCACTCTCAGGAAATGTACTGGTTTTTGTCATATGCTCTGGTATTCTGAAGCAATGACTTGACAGAGTAGCAGATAACCTTTTGAAGACTTAGACTCACATGCAGGCAAATGTCTTCTGGGGCACAGTAAATGTTCTCAATTAGCAATGAATATATTGCCTTGTTTTACCCATAACCAGGATTTATTGGTGTGGTAATTAAGAGGTTGAGACAAGAGTAGCTCTATTCACTATCTTTCTTAATTATCTACTAGCAAAATGTTGGCATCTTGTTTCCAGAATTTTAATCTCTACTGATCTAAAAGTCTTAGTTCCACAGTGAGGAATGCTTCCACAGGAGAATATAACAGATTTCATTGAACTGGAAGTTGAGACTGGCACATGGAGGTGCTGGGCTTTCTATAGCAACAAATCAACAAGCAAAAAAATATTTCACTGTTTTCTTTGTTATGGATTTTGACTATTAGGAGAAAATTTCATTCTTACTATATAAGGGAGGTAAAAAGGCATATGTCTATACTGCAAAATATCCTGTGCATATAATTTTTGTACTTACATACACTGTGATTAAAGTAGTTGGAAACCTAGACAAATCAACTTAGGCAGAACTAATCTCTGATTCTTCAGAAACTTAGGTTAATATTATATTGAGATGTTACCTCACAATTGTTAGAATGACTATTACAAAAAAAGAAGATAACAACTTTTGATGAGGATGTGGAGGAAAGTAGAATCCTTGTACACTGCTGGTAGGGATGCAAATTAGTACATTCATTATGGAAAACTGTGGCGATTCCTAAAAAAACCAACGAATCTCTTAATGAGCCTAAAGTACTTTAGTAAACAGGTTTATTTGGAGAATGTGAGTTCAGAAGCATCTGCATTAACTCCAAAAATAGCTCCATTTCAGCTTGTATTAATCTGAAATGTTTACATATTAAAGTCATGTTACTGGTCAAACATTAAAAAAAACTGTATTATCTCATATAAGTTGACTCATTAAGTAGTACACAACAAAGCGTTTTAATTAAATAGAACATCTTAGAACGATATAAAATGAATACAACTTTGTTTAAAAGGAAGAAATAGTGAAACCATGAAGGAAACTGGTCTTCCAGGAGACACCAAAAAAGCCCTAAGCTCAAATGAGTAGGTAGTTCTTCAAACTTTAATGTGTATTAGCCACTAAGGTATTCAAAGCTTTAGAATCACTGTAAAATAATTTTCCATCTTCTAAATGTTGTTTTGAAACAACTGCTTACAATTTTTATTAATATTCTGTATTTGGTAACTCATATGAGAGTGTGTACCTAAAGAAAGAAAGACTATTATTAAGTGTTGCGGGATGAAAGAGTGAGGGTCATGATCAACTCAGTATGCCAATGGAGGCTACATGAGTAAACAGCAAACTGTTCTCATGAAAGCAGGTTGTTGGCAAACAAACTGTGTCTGCCACCCAGAAGGAATGCTGAGGGCAGTCACACCCCAGGCGCAAGTGTTTCTTGTAATTAGACACATCTGAAGCCTGTGAGCAATAATGTGAACCTGTGCTCAATTAAGCAGCTGAACAATCATTACCTACTGCTTCCTGCTCTTTCTGCCCAATAAATACGAAGCTCTGTAGAGGCCAGGGGGCTGCCTTTGCTCATTAGAAGCAGGGAGCCCTCTTCTTCTTCCCCATGTTACCCTTCCTTTAAAATACCTACTTTTGTTTTCATTTCTGCATTTGCCCCCCTTCGTTCAATCCCATAGTAACCGTGGCAAACCATGGCACTTGTGTGTGTGTGTGTGTTTATATATAATTATTATTTTTGAGACAGAGTCTCCCTCCATCACCCGGGCTGGAGTGGAGTGGAGTGGCGCGATCTTGGCTCACTGCAAGCTCTGCCTCCCGGGTTCACGCCATTCTCCTGCCTCAGCCTCCCAAGTAGCTGGGACTACAGGCGCCCGCCACCATGCCCGGCTAATTTTTTGTATTTTTAGTAGGGACAGGGTTTCACCGTGTTAGCCAGGATGGTCTCGATCCCCTGACCTCGTGATCTGCCCGCCTTGGCCTCCCTAAGTGCTGGGATTAGAAGCGTGAGCCAACGCTCCTGGCCGTATATGTTAATTTATACATTTATTTTATCCAAGTTAATGTTAAGTATAATCAGTTACCAAATATGTGCTATATGCCAGGTATTGTGTTACCTGGTTTACAAAAATTGTATTATAAAACTGGTATAGTAATGACAATAATTCAACTAAGATTTATATTATGTAATCATAATGTAATATATTCTGTAAAAATTATGTAAATCAGGTTTGTATCATGTAATTGTAATAAATCTTCACACAGGTTTCTTTTGAATGTGTGATCAGTGCTTTTCTATAAAGAATGGAACTGTATACCTTTAAATAAAACTGAAAGCATCTTGTTGCTTTTAGAAGCAGTATTTCCATTTTGATTTATTCAAATAGCAAAAGTGATTAAAATATTAAAACACATGCTGGCAATATAAAGAGGCCACCGTAACAACTATTTGGTTCAGAATATTCACCTTCTTTTTTCCCCTTTTCTTTTAACAGTAAGCGATTACCACGCCATCAGTAGTTAAATTACTTCAGGAATTCTTGATGGTCTTAATCAATTTGATGCAGTAGGAATTAGAAATGCGATTAAACAAGTAGAACTAAAGTAAAGTAGAGATAGCAAGGATAAGAAAAATACAACTGAAAACTATTTTGTATGTTATCATTTGCTTCTCGTAATTGTATAGTATGTGATACACTATTTCTTAAATTCATCACTCTACAATATAAGCTGCAAATGATATTCATGTTAGTGAAGGTTAATTCTTGGCTCATTAAAAAAACTGAATTTAAAATGCCTTCAGCAAAAAAAAAAAAAAAAAGAACTAAAAAGAAGATAAATTTATTAAAACAATGTAAGTAAAGGATATAACAGTATTTTATGTAACACAAGGGCAGACAGTACATTTAGGCCTCCTGAGGGCTGAGAAACAGGATGCAGAAACCTATCAAGGATCAAATCATCAGTCTTTCCCTCTCCCCCTGCAGCCACATGACCTCTCATCTCTGCACTGCTTTGTATGTCTGTTTCATTCTTATCCCTGTAGACTGGCTTTCTCTCTTCCTCAGTAGATGAACATAGCTCTGCAATTTACATTACCTCAAGTTCTGACACAAATGGAAATATTCTAGAATCACGGAAATCAATTTTAAGTTCCTGAGACTATAATTGGCTTAATAAAGATGCAACACTACCATGCTTGATAAACAAGATATTATACTTTATACCCATTAATTTGGAAATAGGAAGTTAAGAAAAAGCACTCTAATCATTAGACTAATAGATTCAAATGCATCCAAACATTTTTGACATATGTGGTTTAAGGAACAGTGTTAGCAAAACCTTCAGTGTTAAGTAAGCATTAGATATCATCAGTCCTTAACTTTACATACAGAGGTCTTTTCTCAAAAATTTGTGAGAAATAAAGAAATGGCTGCTCCAGTACACAGGAGGAAGCCCACCTTCTTCTTTTCGACCTCCAGAATCACCCAGGTTCCCGGATGGTGATGGCGGTCTGAGCCATCGCGGCTAGGGAGAGCAGCCCTGGGACCCATCAGTCCTGCTGAACCATTTGGGAGAGTGGCTCTGGAGTTGGTGACCTGCTTCTCTTGGGACTGTCCATCCTCCAGTTGTCCCCTCCACAGATTGTACAGGGTCAAAGTGTGTAGGAAGTTCTTCTAAAAGTGTCTTTTGTAGCAGTTAACAGGTGCCTCTTGGGGATTCTAGGGTTTGTAAGCCCAAAAGGTGGCCATTAGATCTGCTGCCTTTTTCTTGTGTCTCCTCTCTTGAGCCTCCTTCTGATTCCCATTGTAAAAGATCAAGGTGGCCACTTTCAACAGGTTCTCTAAAGTACTGTCTGGTCCTGTAGCCTGTTTCTGCAGCTTCCTCCTGATACCAGGGAGTTCCTGAGTAATAAACTTATCCTTTAAAATTACTTATCTTTCAACTAAGTCAGGAGATAGATAGGTGTGCTTTACCAAGGTCTCTCAGCCATTCCAGGAAGGCAGTGGGATTCTTCTGATCCCTGGTCTATCATGGATAGTTTGGAGTGATTGAGAGGTTCAGTTCTAGTCCTTTGTAAGCCCTCCAATAGGCACATCTGAAAGTGTTTCCTCCTCCAATCTACCTTGTCATCATCAGGGTCCCATTTAGGGCTCTCCAATGGTACTGCTGCTTTTCCAACTGGATAAGGCTCTTCCTCTTCTTTGGCACTATATGAGATAAAAGCTCATCCCAACTTCTCTGCCACTTGCAGGGCTGTCTGCTTCTCAGCAGCAGACAGTGTTTGATTAAAAATGAACATAACACCCTTCCAGGAGAGTTTAAATACTTGGATTAAATTCTGGAAAGCCTCTATATAACTGTCAGTGTTGTGTAAAAGGTTTTCAAGATCTCCCTCAATTTGTCTTCAGTCCTATAGAGAAAAGGGGACCATATTCATGAGGCATCACTTGTAGGGGCATAAGTGAGGCTGGGACCAACCTAAAAGAATTTTTAGGACTGGATAAGCTAGAAAAAGAACCTGAAGAGGGAGGACATTATAAACCAGGAGGAGCAAGAACAAGGGGAGCAGACTTGCTCGCTGGAGGCACCACTGGGGTTTGCTTCCATAATTTCTTTGGATTGCCTTTTGCAGCTCTTCCTGAGATGACCTCCAGGAGGTCTAAATCAATCCTACAATGTTGGCAAAGTTCAGATTATCCTGCAAGGCAAAGAAAGCCTGCACATATGGGACCTTGGACCATTTACCCTCATTTTTACAGAAAAGGTCCAGCTGCAGAATAGTATTAAAATTAATACTTCCCTCCAGAGGCCAAAATTCTCTGTCCTACAGTTTATAATCTAGCCAAGTCCATGTGCAAGGGAACACAAGGCATTTTTTTTTTTCTAGCGTCTGAGGTTCAAAAGAGTTCCAGTGATTCAGGGTGCCCTCGAGTGGAGTGCAGGCTGAAGATGGCTTGTTACCCATCTGGAAAGAGAGGGAGAAAGTCATCCCTTAGTTTCTGTTTTCCTGATAAATCCCAAGGTATGTGAGGGAGAGGAAAAAAAATGTTCCTCTTTCTTCTCTCCATATTTATCCAAGTCATTGTGGCCATCACAGGCATCACCAATGGATGCAAGTGTGATCTCCAACCATGGAGCAAGAGGGTCCACAAGTACGGATCGTCACACTTACCTATCCACACCTTGATCTTCTCCTGTTAGTAACCTGTGGGTTCCCTAGACCTCATCTATGTCATGGACCAAGCAAGTCCTCCACCCATGAAACAGGAAGGCCTGGTCAGCAGGGATAGTTATGCTTACCTGTGCTGTGCCCTAGCTTTCCACTATTGACTGGCTCTGGGTCCCACATACCCAGTTTTCCTTTTAGGGCTCCAAACTGAACCTTGGAAAACACACTGGAGTAATGCTAAGGTGAAGTTGTGGAACCATATCCTCCTCGAAAAAAAGGAAAAAAAAAAAGGAGTCTTGGGAATTGGGGACTTAGTCTAATAAGATGCCTCCCAAAAAGAAAAAATGAATTCCTTACATAGAAAAGCTCCTTGTATTCACAAGATATGTTGACTCCTGATATGGTGAAAACAAACAAACAAATAAAAAACCCTAAAATACAGAGGAAGGAAGAGGCCTGGAGGAAATAGCCTCTTGCCTTATGCTTTTTTTTTTTAAACAGGGAAAAGAAAACTCTCCTAATCATGTCATCCTCCTTTTTCTAAGAATAAACAAACAGTGTTTTTCTGGAATACACTCCTTATGACTAAGCCAAGTGGTCATTCTACTCTAGTAATATTATATATTTGGGTTGCAAGAAAACCTGTAACATTGAATATAAAGACGGAATAGCAGCCCCAACAGTCTCCAAAGAAAGAAAATGATATAGGAAAGACTGGAAGTCTTTATTTGAACACCTAAATGGACTGTCAGGAATTGGAGTCAATCTAGGGGCCTCAGGTCACACCAAGTTGTGGCCCTGGCCACATGCTTTCAGTTGCCCCCACACATTGTTCTATTCCCAAGTGATGGCTAGACTTTCATGAAGGGACACTGGATTGGAACACAGCCAACATTCCCAACAACTAAGGTTGAAAGGGAATTGACAAAGTCCTCCCCAGCAAGCTGGTCCTCTGAGTCTTGTAGACTGGCAGCCATGCTATCCAGTCTTAACTGGCTGACAGAGGCCCGGTGTTTTATCTGCCTTGAGGAAAATATCTGAAGACAAGAAGCCTCAGAATGAAAGTAGAGTCATAAGTCCTTCCTTACTCACCCTTCTGAAGATCCTGGACAAGCCCCCAGGTATGTTACGGCTTTTTTACTCCCAAAGTTTGGCAAGCAGGAGGGGGTGGCATCCAGTAGTTACTTCTCTCCTGTCGTTCAGTGTGCAGGAGGAAGTATTACAGCTTTTTTACTCCCACAGATCACAGCTCAGCAATTAGGAGCATTACAGCTCTTTTGCTCCCACAGTTCGGTGAGTTCTGGGTTCTTGTCCCCTGACTGAGAAGAATAAGGTATGTGGACAATGGAGAGCAAGTAAGGCAGGGTAGAATTTTATTGAGTGACAGAAAGAAAGCTCTCAGCTTCAACAGGGGACCTGAAAATGAATAGCGGTCTGTGAGCCTGAGTTTGGGGGTTTTGTGTGCTTAGAATAGGGGAGTGCATGCTGATTGGTCCATGGGTGGGCTTGGAAAAAACACCATTTGATTGGTTAACAGGCATCATTCAGAAGAAACCAATCAAGAGAGTATGATGGGGATGGAAGTTCTCACTCTGATTGTGGACTCTATCCAGAAATGGCAGTTCAGTTTTCAGGTTTTAAACTGCCCATGGTTTGAAGATTGACTTTCATCAGTGAGCCGTCCCTGTCTCCTAGGAATCTGTTTTCTGTTGCTGTCAGTATCATACTTAATCGGGAATAGCTAAAAGCTTTTCCTCTAAGATCTGGAACATGACAAGGATGCCCATGTTCACCACTGTTACTCAACATCATACTACAGTTCCCAGCTAGAGCAATGAGATAAGAGAAAGAAATAAAGAACATTAAAATTGGGAGGGTAGAAGTCAAGTTATTCTTGTTTGCAGATAATATGGTCTTATATTTGGAAAAACCTGAAAACTACACCAAATTATACTAGAATAAACAAATTTAGTAAAGTGCAGACTACAACATGAACATACAAAAATCTGCATTTCTCTATGCCAACAGCGAACAATCTAAGTCAATAAAACTAATCCAATTCACCATAGCCACAAATAGAATTAAATACCTAGTAATCAAACCAAAGAAGTAAAAAATCTCTACAATGAAAATTATAAAACACTGATAAAAGAAGCTGAATAGAATACACAAAAAAATGGAAAGATATTACATGCCCATGAATTGGAAGAATATTGTTAAAATGTCCATGCTACCCAAAGCAATCTACAGACTCAATGCAACCCCTATCAAAATACCAATGACATTACTCACAGAAACAGAAGAAAAAATTCTAAAATGTATATGAAACCACAAAAGACCCAGAATAGCCAAAGCTATCCTGAGAAAGCACAAAACTGGAGGAATCACATTACTTGAGTTTAAATTATACTGCAGAACTATAGTAACCAAAAGAGCATGATACTGGGTTAAAAACAGACATATAGACAAGTGGAACGGAACAGACCTCAGAAACAAATCTACATACCTACAGTGAATTCGTTTTTGGTAAAGATACCAAGATCACACATTGAGGAAAAGAGTTTCTTCAATAAAGAGGCCTGGGAGAATTGGGTATCTACACACAGAAGAGTGAAACTAGACTCCTATCTCTGTTCATGTACAAAATCAAAATTGATTATTTAAATCTAAGACTTCAAATTATGAAACTTACTACAATAAAACACCAGGGAACATCCCAAGGACATTGGTCTCAGATGAAAATTTTAGATATAGCCCACAAGCATAGGCAACCAAAGCAAAAGTAGACAAGTGGGATCACATCAAGTCAAAAACCTTTTACACAGCAAAGGAAAGAACCAACAAAATTAAAGGACAACCCACAGAATGAGAGAAAATATTTGCAAACTACCTGACAACGGATTAATAATGAAAATATATAAGGAACTTAAACGACTCTATAGAAAATTATCTAATAATCTGATTTTAAAATGGCAAGATATTTCAACAGATTTTTCTCAAAAAAATACATACAAATAGCAAACAGGCATAATAAAAGGTGCTCAACATCATTGCTCATCAGATAAATGAAAATCAAAACTACAATTTGGTATCATCTCAACAGAGTTAAATGGCTTTTACCCAAAAGTTAGGCAACAACAAATGCTGGTGACATTGTGGAGATAAGAGAATCCTCATACATTGTTGATGGGACTGTAAATTAGTACAACAACAACAACAACAACAACAACAACAAACACCTAAAAATAGAGCTACCATGCAATCCAGAAATCTCACTATGGCTATATATCCAAAAGAAATGAAATCAGTGTATCGAAGAGACATCTGTACTCCCACATTTTCGTTGTAGCACTGCTCACAATAGCCACAATCTGGAACCAACATGAGTACCCATCAACAGATGAACTGATAAACAAAATGTACATATATGTAATCAGTACTATTCAGCCATAAAATGAATGAGATCCTGTAATTTGTAACAACATGGATGAAAAAGGTTAAGTAAAATAAGCAAGGTATAGAAAGACAAACATCACATGCTCTCACTTATTTGTGGAGTCTAATAAAAATCAAAACAATTGAACTCATGGAGACAGAGTAGAAGGATGGTTACCAGAGGCTGGCAAAGCTAGTGGGGGACTGGGGGGTCATGGGTATGGCTAATGGTGCAAAAAAATAGAAAGAATGAATAAGACCTAGTATTTGGTAGTACCAAAAGGTAACTATAGTCCATAATAACTTAACTGTACATATAAACAACTGAAATAGTACAATTGGATTTTTTTTGTAACACAAAGAGTGAATGCTTGAGGGGATGGATATCCCATTTTCCATGATATGATTATTATATATTGCATGACTGTATCAAAGCATCTCATGTACTCTATACATTTATACACCTAGTGTGTACCCACAAAAATTAAAAATTAAAAAATGCAAATTGAGAACTTTCTGAAATGTGTTATCTACACAAATACCTCATGAAATGAAACAAAAAGATGCACTAAAGTAAAATATGTGCTACAAGTATGAATGCTTATATATATACTCTTAAGTCAATTAAAGAAATTTTCTGTGTAACAGAAGCTGTTAAATATATTTAGAAGAGGAAAACTAACAGAAAGAGCGGCAAAGCGAAGTCTTCACCAGGGAGGCCTGAATGCTAACACCTCTGCTCTCAGCCTGGTCAGTCATCCGCACAGGAAGCCATAAGCTCAGCTGGATCTGACTTTGCCAGAGAGATATGTGTTCTTAAAATGCTCATATTTAAAAAAAAGTCATTTGGTCTTATAAAGTATTTACAAACATTGAATGAAGATTTCCAAAGTTAAAATATAATTTTAAAAACTCAGAAGATTGCCAATTAAATTAGGGCTCTAATGATTAGTGAATATGAGTTCCAAAAGTATAAAATAAACAAACAAAACAAAAGAAACAAAACACCAACTGGAGTGCCTGAAGCATTGATGGTCATTCCAAAATTGAAAAGGACAAATATTTTTCCCTTTGAAAAGGAGAGTTTAAGAAATCCTCATAATTATTTTTCTAATAAGAATTTTTAAATAATTGATATGAAAGTTATTTTTGAGTTTCTGGAATAAGTGTACCAGAGTATTTTAGATTATTTTTAAAAGAAAAAAAAAGAAAAATTTTGTCTTACCAAATAACAAAAAAATTTATAAAATATATTATCACAATAATATAATTATCATAATAGAACTAAGGCTTGGTGGAGAAAATTTGGAAACTTTCTAAATACATATTAAACAGTGCGAAATAAATTCAGAGAAAGCATTTTTAATAATAATGCAGCAATGGCCATTTATTTGGAAAAGTGTAGGCTACAAAAACATGTTGGCTACAAAACTGGCAACTGGTTTAAATGGGTTAAACAAGAACTACAGAACTGTTAATTGAATATATAAGAAAAAGCTATCAATTTGGAATACCTTTTGCATTAGATGTCTATTGCTGCTGTAACAATTACTTCACCAATTTGATGACAAACACACATTTATCCTTTTATCATTTTATTGGTCAAAGTTCAAAGTGGGTTCTATTAGTCTGAAATCAAGGTACCTGCAAGGGCTTCACTCTTTTCTCAGGCTCTAGGAAGTAATCTGTTTCCTTGCCTTTCGCAGCTTCTATAGCAGCATTTCTTGTCTCATGGCACCTTTCTCCACTTTTGTCTTAGTCCATTTGGACTGCTATGATAAAATACCATAAACTGAGTAACTTATGAACAACAAAAATTTATTTCTCACAGTTCTGGAAATTGAGAAGTCCAAGATCAAGGCATAAAAATATTGCAGTATCTGGCAGGGGCCTACATTCTGGTTCATAATATTGCCTTCTAGCCACGGCTTCTTTTGGTGGAAAAAGCAAGGCATCTCTCTGGGGTCTAAAAGGGCGCTATTCTATTCATGAGGGCCCCACCCTCATCATCTAATGACCTCCCAAAGGTCCTACTTCCTAATACATTGCATTGGATACATTTTGAGAAAGACACACCATTAAGACCACAACAATCTTTGTTTAAAGTCATCAGTGCAGCATCTTAAAATCTCTCTATGCTATGTTTTCAGAATGTCTTCTCTCTTATAAAGACCCTTGTCATTACATAGGACCATAATTCAGGATATCTTTACAATTCAAGATCCTTAATTTAGTCAAATCTGCAAAATCCCTTTTGCCAATTAAATTAACATATTAGGATATGGAGATCTTGGACATTATTAGTCAGCATATCACAGACATCTTCTTTCTCAAGATAGTGTAAAAAATATATAAAAACAAGTACTGCTAGATTGCATGACATTAATAGTTAAACACCCATAAGGCAAAGGGTAGTGCCATAAAGTTACATATCAAGAGGCAGATTGGAAGAAATGAGCTATGTTTAAAACAAGTATTTACACAACATATTAAAAATTTAACAAAAATTAAAAATTAAAAAAATTAATAGATGCATAGTCAAACCAAATATAAATGAGTAAAATCTGAAAAAATGATTTGCATCATGGATCAGAAAAAAATATTTCAAGTTATTACTTTTTACCATCAAAATTCAAAATAAAACCAGATTGAACATGTAATCATTAGTATGTATTGGGTAAACATTATGATAGAAAAGTCAGTATTTTTTCAAATCAAATATGCCTGAATTTTGACACAAGACTTCCCTTTTTGATATTTACTCTTGAAAGATGTTTGTCCATACACCGAAAGGAACATATGAAAGTATATACTGTCAAATTTTTCTTAATGTGTGATTGCACAATATTTGAAAAATCAAGATGGTTTTCACTAGAGAAATCTTCAAATAGAGTTATGTAAATGCTACAGCATGCTATATAATAAATGAAGCAAAATGATATCGATATGAAATTATCTCTATCATTAATTTGAAAAGACAAGGATGCTGTATTTTGTTTATGATATATATATATACACACACATTTATCAATTTCTTCAGAAACTAGAGTAAGGTTGCAGATTGAGCAAATATTTCAACACACAGTTAAATTTGGATTTTAGATAAACCGTTAACTATTCAATATAATATATTTGACTTTTTTTGCCTCAGTTATACAATTTTAAGTTGGATTTAACAATTTCAACGTCTTGAAGTTTCAAGAATCAATGCGTTTTGTCAATATTTCATTAATAAAAATGTAAAAACTTGTAATAACAGCTTACAGTAGATTATACACAAATATACTGCTTTCATAATTAATACAGCATTACAAGTAGTGCAATGTTCAATGCCTAATATTTTTAAAGATCTCTGACAGTAAATCTGGAGTGTTTATTGGATTTCTAAATTATTTTGTACTACAAATTTTTTATGTCACCATAAGAACATATTTTTTTTCTCAACTATATTGCAAAGACAGGGCATTTATTTAATTTTTCCTCTAAGTACATCATGTATAATACAATATATTTAGTAGACTTAAAAATTTTGCTGACTTTGTGACAAGTATTATAAATTTTCACACAAACTTTAAGGCTGAGATTCATCACAATTTCTGAAAGTGTTTTGAAATGTGATTTTTACTTTTATTTGGAGTGTTATTTTCTTTGAATTCTAAAATAGCAACTTTATTAAGATTATATGATTTTTGATTACATAATAGTGAATTTTAAGCTATTTTAAAAAATTTATTCAGGTGAAATAATTTCTTTTATGAATACTGACTGAACTTGCAAGTTCAGTTTAAAGGAATTAAAGTAAAAAAGCATGTGGATAGATAGCTATCATGTTTTACCATTGCCAAGTGTCAACTGAAATTGCAGAATCTTTGAATTCTGTAGGCTTTCAGCTTTAATTCTTTTAACCAAAGATTGCTTACACTATCTCTTGGATCTTTTTATTCTGTCTTTGATTTTTTTCACATATATTAAGCTGGTTGCATTTGTGTGTGCCTGTAGTTTCAGCAACTCAGGAGGCTGAGGCAGGAGGACTGCTTTGGCCCAGGAGTTTGAGTGCAGTCTGACCAGCACAGTGAGACCCTATCTCAAAAAAAAGAAAGAAAAAAAAAAGGAGAAAGCAAAATTTGTCAAGAAGCCTTCTTGGACCCTATTCAGTGAAAATCTATGGTAGGTGAGCCCTATATATTAATTCTGGAAAGCATTTACCATTGAAATGGCAGATCAATGCTTAAACACTATCAAGTTATAAAAGAATATAGTTAAGACAGTGAAAACACAATCTTTATTGATATAAACACAGTATATCTTGTGGAAACTCAATGCTTTCTACTGTGGTAGCATTCCCAATCCAGAAAGAAGTTGGAGAGCTCTCAAAGACACACTATGTGGCAAATTTTTGTGTGTGTGTGTATATACATATAATTTTTTAAAATTTAAAAATTTGCCAGTAGTTCATGGTATACTCATAAAGAATAATGCAAATAAGGAATAAATATTTGTCATGTACTATGAAACTAAGGAAACATCACTCAAGGCCTTTCTCCTTTCCTCTAAATTTTCTTCTATCACACTTTGTCTTGAATCCGGTGAAATGGAAGACAGAAGAATTCTTTGGGATCCAGCTGAGAGAAAGGTGATTTGAAAATGGACAATTTTTTATAACAACTTACAAAAATGTTTTTATACATCAACTACAAAATAAGAATTAATGACTTCTAGCTTGGAAGCATATAGGTTGAGTAACTTCTTTTGCCAAATATAAACTTATGTTTATATTTTAAAAATAAGAGAAATTTGAGGTAAATGTAATTGGCATATAAAACAAATTGATATAAATTTATAAAATAGCATAACTTTTTTGATATTAAGAAGCAAATTCTAACATTTTCAGATTACAGCAAAAGCAGAAATTAAGAGAAAAACAACAAAATAAAGTATCACTTCGATTTTTAGATAATTCATAAAAATGATGAATTAGAAAATATATCAAAAATTGAAATCCATGAAAATTTGGCCTTAAAATATTGAAATTTTAAAAATTAATATTAAAATATATTTTAACAGTAAGGATATAAAACCAAAATGCTTATTAATATAGTTATCTAAAGTGTGTTTTGAATTTGTTGCTCAAGAGTACACAAAAAAGCTAAATATACTATATGTGTGAAAAAAATGATGTCTTCTAGTATTTGAGACCAACAGTAATTCTCTATATTTGTAATATTTCACTAATACAATCTGTAAATCTGATAGTTTTTATAAAACACCATAAATAATAAATTTTGATATACCATGCTAGAATAAATTTAAAATTTTCTCTTTAGAGTCTTAAATGATACAGTATAGTTCCCATATAAAATGCTGATTATTAGTATAAAGCCAAAATTATCATTACAATTAGTAGCACATGATGAATTAAAGTAATAAAATTATATTAAAAGTTTTGTTAAATGTTTATTATAATAATTTTACATTTTCTTAAAATAAATCCCTTAATGATATTAATAGGGCTTTGTCACATGTCCATGTGTAACCACTATAGGCATACTTTGGAGAGATTGTGTGTTTGATTTTAGACCATTATAATAAAGCCAATATTACAATAAAGCAAGTCACACAAATAGTTTGCTTTCCCAGTGCTTATAAAAGTTATGTTTACACTATACTATAGTCTATTAAATGTGCAATAGCATTGTATCTAAAAAACTGTACATACCTTAATTTGAAAACACTTTATTGATACAACATGCTAACAATCATGTGATTTTCAATTTATTTTGCCCATGTCCATCACGGAATCACTATTTATGGCAGCTACAGCCTTTTGAAAATTATTTCTCAAATAATAACACCTGAAGATCAGAACTACTCCTTGAGCCATGGGCTGTAGAATGAATGTTCTGTTAGTGGGCATGAAAACAGCATTAATCTTTTCGTACATTTCCTTCAGAGCTTTTAGGCAAACAGGTACAATGTTGTTTCTGAGCAGTAGGTCTCAACGTGGGCTTAAAATACTCAGCAAACCATGCTATAAACTGATATGCTATCATCCAGGCTTTGTCGATTCATTTATAGGGCATAGGCAGAGTAGACTTAGCATAATTTTAATGTCTCTAGGATTTTCAGAATGATACATGAGCCTTGTCTTCAACTTAAAGTCACCAGCTGCATTAGTCACTAACAAGAGAGTCAGCCTGATCTTTGAAGTTTCTAAAGCCAGGCATTGATTTCTCCCTATGTAGAAAACTCCTAGATGACATTTTTTTTCCAATAAAAGGCTTCGTTCTACATTGAAAATTGGTTGTCTAACTCCAGGATGTTGGTCTTTGCAAAGATTTTCTGAGTAAGATCTCAAAAGCACAAGCAACCAAAGCAAAATGGACAAATGGGATCACATTTAGCTGAAAAGTTTCCGCATAGCAAGGAAACAATCAATAAAGCGAAAACACCACCCACCTAATGGGAGAAAATATTTGCAAACTACCCATTTGACAAGGAATTAATAACTAGCATATATAAGGAGCTCAAACAACTCTATAGAAAATAATCTGATTAAAATGGGCAAAAGATGTGAATATAAGATATACAAATGACCAAGTATATAACAAATGCTCAATATCACTAATAATCAGAGAAATGCAAATCAAAATTATTACACAATGAGATATCATCGCACCCCAGTTAAAATGGCTTTTGTCGAAAACATGGAAAATAACCAGTGCTAACAAGGATGTGGAGAATGGGGAGTCCTCTTCTTGTGGAAAAGAGGTTGTTGGTGGGAGTATAAATTAGTATGGCCACCTTGGAGAACAGTATGGAGGTTCCTCAAAGAACTAAAATTAGAACTACTACATGATCCAGCAATTCTACTATGGGGTACATACCCAAAAGAAAGGAAATCAGTGTATTGTAGAGATATCTTCAGTTCCATGTTGATTTCAGCACTGTTCACAATAACCAAGATTTGAAATCAGCCTAAGTGTTCATCAATGGTAAAAGAAAAGAAAATATGATCCAGATACACAATAGAATATTATTCACCATAAAAAATTAAATTTTCTCATTTGTATAACATGGATGGAATTGGAGGACATTATGTTATATGAAAGAAGACAGGCACAGACAGACAAATATCATGTGTTTTCACTCATGTGAGAAGTAGAAAAAAAAACTCATAGAAATTGGAAGTACAATGATGATTATGAGAGGCTGGAAAGAACAGTAGGAAGAATGGGATAAAGTGGGGATGGTTAATGAGTAGAAAAGTAGAGTTAGGTAGAGTCAATTAAATCTAGTATTCAGTAGTACAACAGGGTGGCGATAGTTAATAGAAATTTATTGTATATTTTAAAATATCTGAAAGAGTTAGAATTGGAATGTTCCTAACACAAGGAAATGATAAATTTTGAAGTGATAGACTTCAGTTACCGTGATTCAATCATTACATTGTATGCCCATACCAAAACATCACATGTGCCCTATAAACATATACAACTGTCATATATGTATCATAATGA
>NW_016803397.1:188291-210239 GCF_001698545.2 Rhinopithecus bieti
AAAAAAAAAACCTCAACTGATGTGTTTTCTTATTGTTTTTTATTTGTTTGATGGCTATATATTTGTTTTTACTTTTTAAAAATTGTTTATTTTCTTTTGTTGCCTTAATATAAATCCCTTGAAGTCAGAACCTTTTAAAACATTCATGGACGCAAAGAAAGTACTAAATAAATAGTGAATGACTAAGAAAAAGTTACTCTTTTGGAAAGTTTTATTGTATACATGGCATCTAGGGATCTGCAGCCGATGCAACGACCACTAGCTTAATCAATAAAGATAAGCGGATTTTAGTGATTGCTTCAAAAAAACAAATTCAGCTCTCTTCATGTTATCAGTTATTAAGTATCTTAGCTCTTTTATTGATCTCTGATCTATTATTCCCTCCTAGTTTGTTTTACTTCTATTTTTTTTCTAGCTTTGTTCTATTTTCAAATAGATGCACTTAAGGCTACACATTTCTTTTTATGCTCTGGTATACCTACATCTATAATAGTATCTCTCATGTGTCATATTTTTACTATTTCAAGATGTTTTGTACAGCTTTGTGTATTTCCTCTTAAAAACCAAGTTATTTAGAAGTGTATGAGTAATGTTCAAACATTGAGATTTTATAGTTGTCTTTTTAAAATAATTTGCAATTTAATTTATCCCTAGTCAAAGAACACACCAGAGGTTGCTTTTCATAATTTAGTTTAAATAAGAAAAAAAAAAAAAGGGCTTCATTTGTACATTAGGTATCACCTTTGTGTAACCTCGAGTCAGCAACTAGAAGTTTTTTTTTGTTACAATGCCTGCCTTTAACATCACCCTTTTACTGCCTCCAAATTGCTGCTTTTAATTTTCTGTGTGCTGGGAAATCAGATTAAGCAAGCACTTTTTTTTTAAATGGTGTCTAAAATAAGAGTTTGTAAGACCTGAAGGACTCTTCTATGAAGACAGCGCTTGGTTTTTGGCTCACAATCTATGTCACATTTATTTTTATTGAGGCCACTAAGAGACATGTGTTTGTTGATTTTCAGGCTCATGCCTCTGTGTGATCTGATTAGTTGAAGTTTATCAAATTTATAGTGAGTGCCCACTAAACAGCAGGGACTTGACCTGAACTGCATTTACAGTTGTGAATAACGCAGTATTCACCCTCAAGGCTCTTTGAGTTCAGTAGGGGAGAAAGTCACTCACAGAAAATGTGCATGTACCACAACAATTTCAATTAAAAATGCTCAAAGATTGTGAGAACACACAACTAGGCACCTAACCCAGACTGGTGGGCATGCATGCTTGGAGGGATGTTCACAGAGGAGATATAGAAAAGTATTATGAGTATTAAAGAATTAATAGATATTAGAAAGAGTAAAAATAAAGCCATTCCAAACAGAAGGAAAAACATCAAAGGTACAGAAGCAAGCAAGCAAAGAGCAGAATGTATGTGGGTTACAATATGCAGGACACTATTGGTAAACAAAACACATGTCAAGAGAGAAATAGTTGAAAAAAGTGATCATTGCTCTTCTTGAGTTTTCATCTGTGGCTAAAATGTTTTGATATACACTAAAGAGGACAAGAGAGTTACTGATAGATATGACTACATTATTTAAATCATTCTGTAAAAAATAAAACCAAATACATACTTCTAAGCACTTTTGTTCACCAGTTTATTTATTAAATCTCAACACTCTTGTGTTTTGCACGTGGTATCTATTCACAATAAAAAAACTTACCTAAAATATTATGAACATTAGATGATAATGAACTGTTATATGAACACATTTACATTCTCACATTTGTATTTTTGAATTGGAGGAAAAGCAAAATTAATCATCGATATATATAATTCTCAGTCTGTCTCACCTGAGCAAAAGCATATGATTATCCCTTAAGAAATTTTGAGCCAGGTGAATCAGAATTCATTCACTTAACAAGTATTTGTGGAATCCTTTCCATGTGTCTGATCCTGTTCCGGACAGAGAGGGTAAAATGGTGAACGGATACTGGCATATTTCTGACACTTAAAATCATCGGGTCTAGTGGACGAGGCAGACATCCATCAAGTAATCACAGAAAAATAAATGTTAACAATGTTGTAAGAGTTACATGACACATACAGAGATGGTAACAGGAAGATTCGACTTAATCTGGAGTATTGTTTCTCACAGGCTATAAAGAAAGCAAAAAAGTTAACTGATCTAAATATTAATCAAAATTAACTAGATAATGAGAGCCAGAGTAAAGGGGATTAGAAAGGGTATTTCAATCAGCCTGGTCAATATGTGCAACTTTCACTAGGATGACAGTGCACAGGCTCTGTCTCTGGAACGAAATGAAGGCTGAAGAATGTGTTATGGGGAAAGGACGGAGAGGAAGTGTGGTGTGATGGCAACGAGAAAGGACATGAGCAAGTCTGGGTAGCAATTCTAGGTGCCAGACAAAATAGAACCTTGTACTTAGTTCAACAATTTTTTATCTAAATGGTTTTCGTTTACCTAACGTTTAAAAATTTGAAAATAATTTCAAACTCCCAAAAAGCTGCACCAATTAGTTCAAGGAAGAGCCTTATACACTTTACCAATTCACTTGTCATAACTTGCCCTGTTTGCTTATTATATTCATTCTCTCTCCCTTTCTCTTTCTCGTGTATGTGTGTGTGTGTGGGTTTCCGAACCAGTATGTGTAGTCTGACTGTCCGTGTTTTAGCCCTGAAAGTCCCATGTCCCAGGAAACTTGTCAGTTCAAGATTAAACAGAACAGTTAGTCACTTTAACAGGATCCAGCCTATGATGGAGTATTAGACTTAGCTATCAGGTCTCTCATGATTTCCTTTAATGTGAGGTTTCATATATTTTTAATTAAAGTTGTACATTTTTCTCAGGATATCAAATCTAGACATAAAATTTGAACAGCTATGTATTAATGTTCCTCCTCTTATGTATTAGTCTTTTATGGTCCAAACAAGGTGTTATCTGCAATACTTTAGAACAAAACAATAAACTGTGTAATAATGAGTCAAGAAAAGGAAACTTAAGTTGGATTCAGACCTCTGATAGATGCAGACGCAAATTAAATATGAAAAAGTTTTCATTGTTCATAAAGAGTTGTTAAATTAAATATTATAGTCAATACACACTGTAAAGTTACTATAAATTTATCAATGCTAAAGGAATACTTTAAGAACCTCTCAAAAATTAAGTTTCATCGACTAATTAAACATCTGTAGTTCTCTTGTAATGCCATGTGTTTATCTTGTCCATATAATCAAATGTAATGACCAAACTCAATTTTTTTTCCTAGATTTGTATTACTGCTGAAACACATTACCAAAAAACAGTTGCTTAAAACAATACAAATATATTAATTTACAGATCTGGAAACTGGAAGTCCAAAATTAGTCTTGTGGGAATAAAATCAAGGTGTCCACAAGCTAGTTCCTTCTGAAAGCTCCAGGGAGAATCTCTTCCTGTCTTTCAACTACTCATAGCATCATCATTTTTTGGCTTGTGTTCCTATCATTCCAATCTCTGCCATTGTCATCACATTGCCTTTCTTCTAATCTCTGATACCTGTGTCCTTTTAAAGATCCCCATGATTGCACTGGGCACACCCAGATAATCCAACATATCACAACTCAGTATCTTCAACTTAATCATTTATACAATGTCTTTTTGCAATGTAAGACAACATATTCACAGGGTCTGGGTCATGGACATTTTTGGGGTGCCATTATTCAATTTACCATAGCTCCCAAATTCTGTATTGAGTTCAGATCATATATGTAGCTCCTAAACATACAAGTACCATAAAGGCTACTTGTCTGAAACTCAGCTCACTTGTGCCTAACAAGTCCTCTATCTAATTTATGTATCTCCATTTGAACTTTCTTCATTTTTAAATAAGCTTTCCTGACTAAAATTCATCACATCCAGAAATATGTTACTCATTTAAGGCACTCTTTCTTCCCTACTTCTCACACATATCCAGGGATTAAATCTCATCTGTCCTTCCTCCTTTGCATTTCTACTGGTGTAATCTCAATTCTGGAAGTCACAAAGTACACTGAGATGGTGACTCAGGTGTCATTCCTAAAACAATGTCCATTTTCAGTCTGGATATTTTCAGCTTTTTTTTTTTTTTGGTAGCTCATTAAATTTCATCAGTATTTAAGTACTTGCAATTTCCCCAATGTGTTTTCTTATATTTTTTTACTGCTATGGAAACTACAGTTCATCGCATATAAAGCTATAACTATTTGGAATGACTTCATACTTACATATAGTCTTATACGCACATATTTAAAAAATAAATGTTACTGTCATGCATAAAAATTACTGTGTAACTTCAAATGTTTTTGCCACAGCCTGGTACAAGACTTCTTGATGGGGAGGACAATCTGAACTGTCAGTTCAGCTTGCCATGTGCTCCTTTGGAGTGAGCCAGCTCTGCATCACTGACTCTTTTCCCCAAACTATGTCTTATGGAACTCTGGGCCAAAGTATTAGAGCTACAAAAACAGTAGGATGTCAGTGATTGAACAATTTTAGTAACGGAGTTAACATACTAAACTGGGTTTCTTAATTGCAGGAATTCTCAGAGACTTCAGTATTTTAATAATATTGTGATTTATCACGTAGGTAAACATGTACCGTGTAGAATTATTCAAAGCGTTTTAAAACCAATTCTCCATTTATTTTCTCAGAAAATCAGCTATTGAACAACTATTTCACAAAACACAATTCAAGCTACTATTTTACTTTACCCCCATACTAGTTTCTTGTGGCTGCTGCTGTCACAACTATCACAAATTTTGTAGTTAAACTTATTCTTTCATAGTTCTAGAGACCAGATACCTGAAATTTGTATCACTTAGGCTGAATCAAGGTGTTGTGAGAGCTGTGCTGCTTGTGGAAACTCTGAGAATCTACACCTTGCTGTTTTGAGCTGCTAGTGGCTGCCTTCATTTCTTGGCTTGTGGCCTCATCATTCCAACCTCTGTCTTCATATCACCCTTTCTTCTGTGTGAGAAAAGTCTCCATCTGTGTCTTCCTTATGAGGACAGATATGATGGCATTTGGATCCACACTAACCCAGATAATTCACCTACCTTAAAGGTGAATTATCTTTAAATATAATAATCTTAAAATATTAACTTAAGCATACCTAAAAATACCCTTTTCTCCAAATAAGACCTTGCAGGTTGGGGTCAGCAGGTTATGCTCAATTTGCTCTCTCTTCGAAATTGTTAAATTTTTTCTTAGTTGCCATATATGAAACAACTCCATTATACACAAATAGGATGCATAATCAAACAGTGATTGACAGTGTAACATCACTAGGTCTGAACTCTTAGGCAACCTGGGTGCTTACACTGTGTACCCTACAGTATTATTTAAACTATCCCTATATACCCAAGCTGCATTAACTGCAATTCCTTTTTTGATACAGGTTTTCTCTGTTGCCCAGGCTGGAGTACAGTAGTGTGATCATAGCTTACTGCAACTTCCACTCCCTGGGCTGAAGCAATCCTCCCACCTCGGTCTGTTAAGAGTTGGGATTATAGGCAAGAGACACCACGCCCATCCCATAACTGCAATACTGTTGGGCTAGATTGAATTCTTTATCCTTTTTTTTTTTTTAAATGAGTTCCATTTTTAATATAGCAGGATAAACTATCCATTTGTGAGCACCTGTTAGAACATGAGCTCCACAAGGACAGAGCCCAATATTTCACTCACACTGGCATGTAGTAGACAGTGAATAGGCATAAAATAAACATAAAAAGTTACGTCTTTTATAAGAGAATGTAGTAAAATTTAAATATTGTGTATGTCTATACAACAAATAGTGTGCACTAACAACTGATTTCATGAGAGGCAAATTATCAAATAACCACTCATTATTTCTGTGGTTAAAAGACTACTTTTCTCTAAATTTAGTTACCTAAAACTTGGTGATAAAAGTAGGAGTTGTAATATAGTTCATGCTCAAGTGAAGGACGGTCAGTTAGAACTTGGCTGCTCAATTATGTGAGTAAAAAAAAAGTATGCCAATAAAGATTTAGCAAAAGATGTAACTATCACTCCATTCAAGAGAACAGCTTACAACATTTCTTCTGCATAAGATTTTCCACCCTCTATCTTGCCATTTATTCTCCAGCTCTGAGATTTAGACAAGGTGTTCGATACAACAGGGCAGAGACTGAAGACATCAGAAGGCATGAAAGAAATATTGTTTATACCCAAGTAATCAACAGTGCAATGGAGGTGAGGACTATTATAAAGCGTCTGGAAACCTCTTTGTGAACAGACCAAAAAGAAGCTGCCAAAAGAGTGTGTGACAGGTATATGAGCTATTCATTGCTAGTGGTCTTGGACTTTCCCTACTCTCTCCCTCCCTTCCTTCCACTTCGGCAACTCAATTTCCCCCAGGCTTTTGCTACACAGAACCTGGAAAAGCATAAGGGAAAGGAGCCATAATCCTTTTTCTACGTAAAAAAAGAAAAAATAGCAGAAAACAAAGACCTTAGCAACTAAACGCAGGAGTTCTTGTAGACAAGACTGAGGATGCAAACACATAGCAATAAGTGTTTTGAGGTTCAAGGAGAACAAGAGGGTCTGAAGAAGCTATAAAAACAAGAGACGATGCTACCGTTAAATTATGCACTATTCCTCAGCATACAGAAATGGTTAGGAGTGAAGTTAGAAATGAGGGAGAAGGGAAATTTTTCACTTTATATCTCACTTTTAAAATTTTTATATAATGATCAGTTATGTCTTCTGTAAGAAAAGCCAGAAAGAGTGAAAGAAGGTGGTGGGTAGGAAAAACAGAGAAAAGGAGAATAACCAGTGAGGCAGGAAGAGTTACACACAAATCTATGCATCTCTCATGGATTTACTATAAACAATCGGTAGCTTCAGAAATAATAATTTATCTAAAACAGATTATTACAAAAATCAAAAAATTTTTTCAGTTATCTCCTAAGCTAGTCCCCAAAAACCACAACAAGTACACTCATCAATTACACAAAAATGACTGAAGAATGCCTGGTGATTTACATAATACTGTTGCAGTCAGCTTAGCTCTTACCTTAGTTCAGCTAGGACCAACTTCTTGCAGTATTCTGTCCGGAGTTGGTGGGTTCTTGATCTCGCTAACTAAGAATAAAGCCACGGACCCTCGCAGTAAGCGTTACAGTTCTTACAAATGGTATGTCCGGAGTTTATTTTTTCAGATGTGTTCATGGTTTTTTACTTCTGGTTGGTTTGTAGTCTTGTTGACTTTAAGAGTGAAGTTGCAAACCTTCACCGCGAGCCTCACAGCTTTTAAAGGCGGCACTTCCGGAAGTGGAAGTGTTCATTCTTCACTGCCGCTCGTAGTCTTACTGGCTTCAGGAAGGAAACTGCAGACCTTCGCAGTTAGCGTTAACAGCTCACAACTACTCACCAAAAGCTAAAAGGACCCAAGCATTCAGCAATACCTAATTAATCACAATAGAGCAAAACAACAAACCTTCCACAAAGTGGAAGGGGACCGCGGCCTGCTTTTATTCCCTTATCTGACCCCACCCACATCCTGCTGATTGGTCCATTTTACAGAGCTGTTTGGTCTATTTTACAGAGAGTTGATTGGTCCATTTTACAGAGAGCTGATTGGTCCATTTTGACAGAGTGCTGATTGGTGCGTTTACAATCCCTGAGCTAGACACAGAGTGCTGATTGGTTTATTTACAATCCCTTAGGTAGACATAAAGGTTCTCCAACTCCCCAATAGACTCAGGAGCCCAGCTGCTTCACATAATGGTTTCTGCACTAGAGCCCAAACCAAGCTGCCCGCTAGTCCCGCAGGGGTGTACCCGCACTCCTCAGCCTTTGCGTGGTCCATGGGACCAGGCGCCTTGGCGCAGAGGGCGGCACTCGTCCAGGAGGCTCCGGCCTCGCCGCAGCCCACCGCCAGGCGAGGGCGGGGGCTGGAGCATGGCGGGCTGCAGCTCCCAAGCCCTGTCCCGCGGGGAGGTGGTCGAGGCCCGGCAAGAATTCGAGAGTGCGGGCGGACCGGCTGGCCTGGGTGCTTAAGCGCCTCATTGCCTTTGGCTTGCGGAGCCGGCCGGCTGCTCCTAGTGCAGGGCCCGCCGAGCCCGAGCCCGCGCCCGCCCGAACTCGCGCTGGCTCGCTCGCGCCTCTCTCTCAACACCTACCTGCAACCAGAGGGAGCCGGCTCCGGCCTCGGCCAGCCCTGAAAGGGTCTTCCCACAGTGCAGTGGCGAGCTAAAGGGCTCCTCAAGCGCTGCCAGAGTGGACGCCGAGGCTGAGCAGGCGCCGAGAGCGAAGGCTGCTAGCCAAGAAGAATGAGGTACGTGGATACTGGAGAGTGAGTAGAGTAGGGTTTATTAAGCAAAAGGAAAGCTCTCAGCAAAGAGAGAGGGCCTGACAGCAAGTTTTGCAGAAATGGGGTGGAGTTCTGGGTCTTTTATGTGGCAGAAGCCTGAAAGCCTTCTGTGGGTTTTGCCCAAATGGGAGGAGTAAGCTTTACTTCTGGGCTGTTGCATCTGCGCATGCCTGGGCTTGGCCAGAGTGACTTCCCCTTGGTTATTACCTACGAGTGCCTAAGTGAAACCTATGGGTCAGGGGATAAAACCACAATGCTAATGTCATGTTAATGACATTATAATGAGCTGGGTTAGGTTAAGGACATTTAGGTTGATTGATTGCACCTGCGCCTAGGTTGGGACAGTTCCTTCTGAGCAACGTCCTGGCACAAGAAGTTCTTAACCACATTTGTTCCTGTTAGCTGCAGAGGTGGTGTAGGTGCTGTCTTGTGGTTGTTCTTGTGAACGCTGCCCTTCTCTGTCCTTCTCCTGAGATCCTCTCTATCTGCCTAACCAGCCCCTTACTGCGTCCTCTCTCAATACTTTCTTCTTCATCCAGAATCTCCTCTTTATTTTTTTTTTAAGTTCTAGGGTACATGTGCACAACGTGTAGGTTTGTTACATATGTATACTTGTGCCATGTTGGTGTGCTGCACCCATCAACTCGTGAGCACCCATCAACTCGTCATTTACATCAGGTATAACTCCCAATGCCTCTCCTCTTTTAAATAATCAATGTTTGCTGAATTTTTGAGACGAAAGACTCAACTTGGCTGTGATATTCTACCGTAAGAATATCCAGGTCTAATCCATACACAATTAAATCCTTGCATTTACTTTTCCTAACAATATTTTGTTCTGGAATCGTCTGTGAAATATTTTCCCTTGCCATAGAAATCAGTAAGACTCATTTTGCTTTATTCATAGATTTATTTACCGCAGATGGGAACTTTCTAAATTAGTAATTAACCAGCTACAGACTATATTTCTATAAGCAGATATTTTACATGTGAGAAAATTTTAGAACTTGCCTAAAGGTATTTATAATAAGAGTTTCAAGAAAATGTAAGGTTTCAGTTAAAGTTTCTATAGCATGGCTGAAATGTGATTAAGACAGTGTTAGCTGAGGCTGGCCCCTGACAAATGAGAAGAGATGGGAAGTACATGTTAGGAAAAACCAAATACAATATTTTTAATAACACACATGGATCTATTTTTTTTTTCCAGAATATATCCTAAAACAAGAACTTCAAAAAACCCAGCTTGTGCTTTTGAAGAGTAAGGTTCTGTAACTCAAGTTTCTAATCAATACTTTTAGATAGGCAGGAATAAAAAATTCTCTTTATGAGTACAATATTAGGTTCCAAGTTCCTCTAGAGAGGAATTTTACCCCACATATATAAAACCTATGAAAGCAGAAGCATACCTTATAAACTCTGATGTTTTATTAGGAAGACTTTTGTGCTGACTCAACTAATATCAGTAAATCAGTTACTTGATATTTCAGGATTATGAGTTTGTTTACTTATTTTTTTTCCTGTGGGAAAATGCTCAAGTCTATCTATGTGAATATATTTATTATTTTGGGAGAACGAAAGAGATATTAAAGTGACTTTTAAGTTAGCTTTCTGCTAAGGGTGAGCTACAATCGCTGTTAAAGAAGTCGCGCATGAGACAAATGTTCTTTTAAAATCATAGGGTGACATTCAAATTGATGTAAATATCTTCTTTTGAGAAATTTGTATGTTACTTAGGTGCTTTTGTTGATAATTCAGCAGCCATTTCTTTTGAGTGAAAAATGACATATGTATTTAAAGAACTTCCCTTGCGTAAAGGTGGGCTTGATATCATGAAAACACTTAAAAAATTTAGAAAACATAATTAGGAATTCGTTGCCTGAAGAGATTTAGCTGGTACAAATAAGGGGACAAGTAGTTGGTGTCGGTTCTAGCTACTGTTGTTGTATGATAATCCATAATAATTTTGAGGTATAGAAGAGTTATTTTATTGTACTCAGAAATCCTGAGGCCTAAAATTTCAAGAATGAAGCAGTAATGGCTTGCTCTACTCATTCATGTCTTAGGCCTCAGCAGGAAGATATTAGATGATACAGGACTTAACTGATAGGAGCTGGAATTATCTGGAAACATCTTATTTCTTGTATCTGGCAATTGATGATGGCAGTCAGTGGAACCTCTACAGTCCATCAGCTGCAATGTGGCCTCTCCATGTGATTTCTTCATGTAGGTTAGTTTGGACTTCTTCATAAGGTGGCTTCAGGTGGATTCTAAAAACAAGTGTCTGCAGAGAGTAAGAAAAGTATGTGCTATTTTGAGCACCTAGCCTCAGAAGATATATAGTGATACTTCTAGCATACTCTTGTGTTTGAGGCAGTTAGGATAGTTCATGTGGTTCAAGGGAGACGACACTTCGAAGGAATGTCAAAATTAAATCCTTAGAAGAGCTTGTGAGGTGGGAGATACTGAAGCTAACCTTTAGAAAATACAATTACCACAAGGCTTTTATTTATTCTAACAATCTTTAAGGATCCATATTTGTGCCAAAATCAAAAGGCTCTTTCAGCATATGTGAGATGAGCACCCGCAGCTTGCCCATCTAAAGGGTCGTCAATATGTAGATGTCATAGACAGAGCTCTGAGTCAACACAGGGTAGTCTACAGATACCAACAAAGCCTGAGGAGTGGCTATGAATGCAATTCTGGCAGCAAGTGTGTATTTTAAATGATTTTAATTCTGTCCTTTAGCTTCAGCTAAGAGGGTACTCCATAAAACTGTGTATCATACATAGGCATCTAATAAGGCAATAAAGTTATTCAGATTGAATTCATCTTGTACTACCCTATTTTTCTACCTTTTCTTTGATATTCCTTCCAGCAGCTAAGTATGCAATTGTGTTAATGATCTGTTTACATAAAAGCTTTATATAATTGTTACGAAATTTTGAAATTTGTCATGTGTACCTACCACCTCAGGATGAAAAAGTTTTTTTTTTTTTAATCTTTGCGCTTTATCTTCTATTTAATTTTATAATAAGCTAGGTTGTTCATCAGATTTTACCTTTTTTTCTTGGAACTATTTGTGAAATTTCTATTTTTTGCATGCTAGTGTCTCTGTGGTAATACACTACAGACTTAAATGTGACTTAAAGGTTTTTAACAGTTGGAAGGCCAGTACTCAATATTTATCCTGAAGTTGCCATGGCTACTAATGCAGACAAAGTTTGCTGATCAAGTTCAAGATAGAGATAGCCAGAAAAGCACAAGGGGTCTCATTAATGGTTTCAACGATTAACCACGGTGAAAACAGTGACTGAATGTTCTGTCTTGATTTCCTATTCTGTTGTTCTCACTAAAGATAAAGTGAGACTATTTAGGAAAACATCTACCTAAGTAAATATAGTTTGGTAAGTGTCATTCATACTGTTGATAAGATGACAGCAAAAATTACTCTAATTTTACTCCATTATCACCTGAAAACACTAATGTAAATAATTTCTGACTTATACTTCACCTAATATCACAGGCCAATAAGCCTCTGCTATTGACTAAATAGTTGTATTATATTTTGAATGCATTAAATATTACTAAAAACCTGTAACATTAGGAAAACATATAATTGTGTGTGTATGTTTGTGTATGTGTGTGTGTGTGTCTGTATATGAGTGTGCGTGTATCCAATATAGTGCTATGCAGAATGAAAAGAGGATTTCTCAGGATTCACCCATCTTAGTTTGTTTTTGCCATTTAAATATTATACTTGTTTATACTTTAAATTCTAAATTATCAGTAAGCCTGCATGTGGTCCTGTTTAAAGTTGATTGATCTTCAAGAATATGGTTATAATGGTAAATTCATTTTCAATGTCATTCAAAGGTTGTTGCTAATTAAATCTATAATGATTTTAGCATAGAACAATTTTATGCCGTTAGAATGTGCTCAGCTACTAATAGAATATCCACATACTTTTTGACTTAAGAAATAGAACACCTAAGAAACAGCCTGAGGTATTTGGATCTAGAGCCTGGGCACTGAATAATTTGATTTATTGAAGATTTACTGAATCTAAATTTTTTCCAGTCAGTACACTGTTGATTACCCTGTCCATAATTTGGAAGATTACAGTCATAGCCTTGAATATCACATCCTTGCTATTTATCAATATACAAAATTGCCTTCAAATCCATCATCTTTCTTAATATACTACTGAATTATTAAGTTTCACTGGGGGAGGGTAGTAATCTCATTTTGCTACTCCTAAAACTTGTTTATTCTGATAAATTGTCTTCTGCCTTCTATCACGATGCTTAGCATTCTTTAACACCTCTTATCTACTCATAAACATGGAATAATCATTGTTCGTTCTTGCATTAAATTTACACTCTCTACTCCAGCCCCAGTATTATGTATGTGAACAATTGCTCAAAATCCAAATAATATAGGACAATCTGGAAAACAATATTAAACTCCAGCTGGCCCCTGCTCATTGGGTTGGATAATACAGTTTTGAAAGTCATTTTATCTAATCCTAATGCACCTATATTTGTAAACCACCAGTGCTTATGCAGAAAGCTAAGGATGTATGTGATTAATATCGTTCCAATAATGTGACTTTTCCGAATGCAGAGTCTGACATCAACACTAAATGTGAAATATCTCTATTTCCTGCAAAAATGTTATTTTTTAATTATTGTTTCTTGGTGTCTAAAAGTATGCAGGCTTTTTAAATGGTTTACTATACAGTTTTGGACAGGTCATTGTTTGGGACAGGAAATTTTAAAATATAAATCTGTTCATAATTCATCATTAATATCTCTGGTAGAAATCAGTGCAACTGCAGATCTTTTTTCTCCATTTACTGGCTGAGTGAATTTGAACATTTTTCTTGACCTTTCTGATATCATGTTTTCTCTTCTATAAAATGCATATTCTTTTTGAAAAATTACTCATCACTGAACTAGGTACCATAAAACCAAAAGTGAATCAACTGTCATGGCTCTCTCAGAATTCTAGTCTGTAGGGGGAAAAAAGACACAACTCTTCATAAAAGCAGAATGAAAGACTACTTGCATAGTATTACTACAAGAATGCTCTACAATTGTGAAGGACCATTGATGTTTAAGGGAAGACGGAGGATTCTTGAAGGAGAAAATATCAAAAGGAATCTTTGAGTAGTATGTGCTAGTAGTAAAAGAAGGCTATTAAGACAATCTAGGAAGAAGTATCTATATAGAATCCAGAGCTTTGACAGTGCAAGTAGGCTAACCAACTATTCCCAATGGCCTGGGACCAAAGAATTTCTCAGGATTCAGTATTTTAGTGCTGAAAATTGGGCAGTCACAGTCAAACCAGGACCATTTTTCAATATAAAAGTTAATTGTAAATTACAAAAATTCAATATAAAAGTGAATTGTAAATTAAAAGGTAAGGACGCTAAACATAAGATCTACCTTTTTAGTACATTTTAAGTATATAATACAGTATTTATAACCTTAGGAACTCTATCTCCAGAACTTCTTATCTTGCATAACTGAAAGGTCATACCCTTTGACACTATCTCCCCATTGCCCCCACCCCAGCTCCTGTTGTCCACCATTCTACTCTCTGCTTCTGTGGCTTTGACTTTAATAATAAAGGCATGGGAGTAAACTGTGGAAGGTAATAGACACGTGTATGACCTTGATGGAGGAGATGGTTTCACAGGTGGATATTTATCCTCAAACTCATCTAGTTGTATACATTAAATACACACAGCTTTTACCTGTCAATCACACCTTAGCAAATTGATTTAAAAATAAAGTCAATCATGGTGTGGTGGGCAGCTTCTAAATATGTCCCCAATAGTACCCCTGAGGAATCCTCACCCTCGAGTGTGAGCTGAGCCTAGTGATTTGCTTTTAAAATCTGAACACAGTAAAAGTGATGGGATGTTTCTTCTGAGATTAGGTTATTAAAGATCTCTGGTTTCCTTCTCACTTGCTCTCATTAACTCTTACTCTGAGGGAAGCCAGCCACCACATTGTGAGATGCCCTATATCAAGGCAAAACAAACGAGTAAACAACAACATAAAGTAGACCTCCAGCCAATAGTCAGCAAGGTATTAAAGCATTCCCACAATTTCATGTAATCTTGGCATGAATCCTCCCTCAGTCAAAGCTTCATCTGAGACCATGCCTCAGACATCTTAGTTTCAGCCTCATGAGAGAAGCTAAGGCAGAGTTACCCAGCTAGGCCACATTCAGATTTCTGACTCATAGAATATGTGAGATAATAAATATTATTTATAAAGTCTCTAATTGTTAGGTAATTTGTTATTTGGTAATAGATAACCAATACATATATAGTATGGTTGAAGCAGAGTGTGATCAGCTGGAGCATGGAGCATGATAGAATGTATGTGGTGGAAATGTGGTTTTAGGCAAGATTTTAGAATGATTTAATATCCATATGTAAAGGCATCTCTTTCTCTACCTTCTTATTAATGATGCATTTTTCTCTCAGTAATATTACCTTTTTTCTCCTGATTTCCTGCTTCCACTTTTCTTACCCTATGCAATAAATTATCTAAAAGTACAAAAAAAGATTTAAAATAAAAAATATGTTAATCTCTTTTCATACATTGTAAAGGAAGTCATTCATAGTATCATTATTATTACTCCTTTGTAGGATTGACATTTATGAGGAATCATTTATCTGTATATTTTCTTTCAAATTGCCTCTCTATATAACTGTTTCTGTTTGATTTCATCACGTGTGACAGCTGTCCTATGCCTGTCACAAAGTAGGTGTTTTATAAAATTTTGTTTACATTACTGATTTAATATTTACATATACATTCTGAAAAATTAAACCTAAGCTTCTCTAGGAACACTACATAAAGGAGTTCATGTCATATTAGGATATTCCATGAACTTACTCATCCTTTGGAAGAGAGTAGACAGTTTATATATATATATTATACATGCACACACAAACACATATATATTTTATATTATATAAAATATATATGTGTTTGTGTGTGCATGTATACACAGACAATACCTAGAAAATACAAATTATTGATAATAAAAAGGCAGTTAATTTAGAGAATGGAAGAATATCTCTTCTAGTTTCTCCTCTATTATGGAGAATATTTTGTCCCAATCCCAGTACAATTGTCATAAAAGAAAATTAAGTGAAGAGAATATATATTAAATAAAAATATGTAGACTGAGATTTAAGTATGATAGATTGAAACATGCACAATGCATCTTAAGATAATGAAATTTTTATATCTCTATAAAGAAGTTCTAGTTTAATTTCTGTAAGGAAGATAATTTCTAAAACAGACTAGATACCTAACAAACACTATGATTTTCTGGTCTATCCCCTTCTTTTCTTTCATTCTTCATTCATGTATTCATTATAACACAAGAGTTTATTTCTAACATTTTTTGTACCATATTCTGAGATAATTTGCTATAGATAGTACAATAAATGTCCACAGACCATGTCCTAAAAAATGCAATGATACATTGCAAGAGTAATCGTATGTGTCATTGGTCCATCCAAACATCCACAAGTGGGCATCATATCTATTAGCTTCCCCATGAGTGATCTTCTCGTATGCCCTTCAAAAAGTTTACCATAACTTTCCAAAGTCCAAAGTTTGATTCATATGAATGTTAATATTGTCAAGTGAATCTAGAAAATAGCACTGCCAAATTGTAAAGGTTTCTGGCCATTCTAACATCTATCTTAAACTTGCATTTTGAACCACTTAATATATAACGGAGAAAGATACAAAGGTCTCATAGATGTCAAAGTGTGACCTCTTATATTATGAAACTTTCTTTTCTCCCTCAAAAATGTGCACTTAAAGCAAATTTCATCAAAGGAAATTTAGCTTTTAATTGATTTCCACTAGTAAACAAGTTGTATCTTCCTAAGTGTTGGAGGTCTAAAACAAACATGATGAAGGATCCTCAGTTTCCCTTTTGTTTCCTACCTTTGTCTCCCTTCTTCCTACATCTCTTTCTGGTGAAGCTTGAAAAAACAACTGCTAAGCTTGCAAAAAGGGTTCTCAGAAGGTTGTTTTGATTATTATTAGGATCATACCAATGCACTAATGCAGTGTGAGAATGACCTTTGATGGGAAGTTTCACTTAGAGACAGAAACTATCGCCTCAGCCAAAAATTACAAGAACACATTATAAAAAACAACTTATAAACCTTACAGACACCTTATAAAATCCCCAAACCTATTTTAATCGTGGGGCCATCTGGTCTCTGGTGCTCCCTTATAGGCTGATAGGTGCAAGATGAATAAAGCTTTACCTGAAATTTGAATGTTTTATACATTTTTGAACATAGGAATGCAATCACCAACTGAAATACAACATTTTGACAATAAATAATTTGTGATGAGAAGTGCATTCTGACTTGTATAAGCCTATATCATCTAACAATTTATTTATAATTATATTTATTAGAAAGTCTTTTAAGCTGTATTCAAAATATATTACAAAAATCTGTGGTAACGAGAACAGCATGACATTGGTATAAAAACAGTCATTCATAGATCATGAAATACAATAGGGGACCCAGAAATAAATCCACAGTTAGAGCCTATGGATTTATTTTACAGAGATTTCAAGAACATACATTGCTGAAAGGAAAGGCCACCCTCTTTAATAAATGGTTTTGGGAAAATTGAATATTCATATGCAGATAAATGAAACTGGATCGCATCTCTCACCATATATAAAAATCAACTCAAGATGGATTAAGCAGTTACGTGTAACACCTGAATCTGTAAAAAATACTGAAAGAAAACATAGGAAGACTACTTCAGGACATTGGTCTAGGCAAAGGTTTTATGACTAAGACAACAAAAGCATAGACCACAAAAAGAAAAATAGAGAAATAGGACTGTATTAAAGTAAAAACCATCGGCATAACAAAGGAAATAATCAACAAAGTGAAGACACAACCTACTGAATGGGAGAAGATATTTGCAAATTATTTATCCAACTAATAGCCAGAATATACAAGGAACTCAAACAGTAAAAATACCCCCCACAAATAATCCTATTAAAAAGTGGGCAAATAACTTGAATGTATATTTCTCAAAAGAAGACTTACAAATAGCAAACATGTATATGAAAACATGTTTAATATCAGAGAAATGTCAATCAAACCACAGTGAGACATCTTACCCAGATGGAATGGCTATTATTAAAACGGCGAAGAATAACAGATATTGGTAAGGATGTAGGAAAAGGAAACACACACTGTTACTTGGAATGTTAATACAGCTAATATGGAAAACCATATGAGGACAAAAATTAACTCAAGATAAATTAGAGACTTAAACGTAAGACCTAAAACCATAAAAATCCTAAAAGAAAACCTAGTCAATACTATTCAGGACATAGACATGGGCAGAGGCTTAATGTCTAACACACCAAAAGCAATGGCAACAAAAATGACAAATGGGATCTAATTAAACTAAAGAGCTTCTGCACAGCCAAAGAAACTATCAGTAGATTGAACAGGCAACCTACAGAATGGGAGAAAATTTTTGAAATCTACCCATCTGACAAAGGGCTAATATTCACAATCTACAAAGAACTTAAACAAATTTAGAAGAAAAAATAAATACAACTCCATCAAAAAGTGGACAAAGGATATGAACAGACACTTTTCAAGAGAAGAAGACATTTATGCAGCCAACAAACATATGAAAAAAAGCTCATTGTCACTGGTCATTAGAGAAATGCAAATCAAAACCACAAGGAGATACCAACTCATGCTGGTTAGAAATGGTGATCATTAAAAAGTCAGGAAACAACAGATGCTGGAGAGGCTGTGGATAAATAGGAATACTTTTTCACTGTTGATGGGAGTGTGAATTAGTTCAACTATTGTGGGAGACAATTCCTCAAGGATCTAGAACAAGAGGTCTGTGGCAATTCCTCAAAGATCTAGAACTAGAAATACCATTTGAACCAGCAATCCCATTACTATCTACCCAAAGGATTATAAATGATTCTACTATAAAGACACATGCACATGTATGTTTATTGTGTCACTATTCACAATAGCAAAGACTTAGGAAACCAACCTAAATGTCCATCAGTGATAGACTGGATAAAGAAAATGTGGCAGCATACACACCATGAAATACTATGCAGCCATAAAAGGGAATGAGTTCATTGTCCTTTGGCAGGGACATGGATGAGCTGGAAACCACTCATTCTCAGCAAGTACACAAGGAACAGAAAACCGAAACTGCATGTTCTTACCCATCAAGTGGGAGCTATGAAAATAGAACATGGGACACAGGGAGGGGAACAATCACACATTGGGGCCTCGATGAGAGGTGAGGCTAGGGAGGGATAGCATTAGGAGAAATACCTAATGTAGGTGACGAGGGTTGATGGTTGCAGCAAACCACCATGGCACGTGTATACCTATGTAACAAAACTGCACGTTCTGCACATGTACCCAGGAACTTGCAGTATAATTTTAAAAGACTAAATACACACAAAAAAACCTAAAACTAGAGCCACACAATTCAGTAATCTTGCTATTAGGTATTTGTTTAAAGAGAAATAAGTCAGTGTATAAAAGGGATACCTGCACTCACAAATGTATTGCAGCACTATTCATGATAGCAAAGATATGGAATCAACCTAAAAGTCCATTAATGGAAAATGGATAAAGAAAATATAGTATATATACACACTGGAAAATTATTTAATCATTAAAAAGAATAAATTCATCTTGTTTTGCAACTGGAGCATGCATGAATGAAACTGTAGACCATTGTGTTAAGTGAAAAAAGTCAGGCTCAAAAAGACAAGTATCACATCGTCTTAATTGTATGTGGGAATTTAAAAAGTTGATCTCGTGGAGATAGTAGAAGGATGGACACCAGAGAATGGAAAGTGTATTTGGAACAGGAGGATAAAAAGAGGTTGATTAATGGGTACAAATATACAGTTAGAAGAAGGAATAAGTTTTCATGTTTGTAGAATAGCATGATAATAATTAACATCATTGGTTTGTATATTTCAGAAAAGCTAATAGGACTTGAAATGCTCCCAACACATACAAATGATACTCAAAGTAATTGATACCCTAGACAGTCTGACTTGATCATTACACATACTATGCATATAACAAAGTATCACATGTACCCCATAAATATGTATAAATATTATGTATCAATAAAAAATAGTATGGTGCCAAAAAAGCACTTGAAAAATAAATGTTAAAAGTCATTCACATTAAAATATTTTATAGTATTTTCTATTGTGGATTTGAGGCGTTAGTCAAACTAGAATATATACTGACCACTATGGAATAAATATTGCTGCAATATTTTGATACTGTTTGGTATTTTTGTCAATAATTTTTTTTTAATTACTGAACCTAGGGTAGAGTGACAGCAAATTGGAAGATAAATCTGTAATTCAAAGTGACAATAATGGTATCCATTATGTCCTAGATTCTGAGATGTTTGTTAGAAATCATTAAATGATAAATATATATATATATATTCCATGTGCCATATTTGGAAAGGCCTATAACTTTGTTCAATATATAAATGACCCAGCCATTTAACATGTCACAAATTTTGTGACTTTGTTTAATTTATTCTTTTGTTAATGTTTTTAGTCATATTCATCATTCTGAATAGAATGAGATGAAGAGTTTATTAGAGTACTCAGTGTTTCCATAGGCAATGGAAACCTCTTCAATTTAGCTAGCAGTAATGTGAAATCATTTTTGGAGGTTATTCAATATATGCACAGATAATTTATGTTATGTCCTAACGTAGTCTTTAAAAAAAAAAATTCAATATATTGCCACATTTTATCTACTTCAAATCAAAAGTCAAAAGTATTTAATTGTTAAAGATATTTGAGTATGATTTGCAGTACTCAAGATACTGCAACAAAATCATTTATTCAACTAATAAATCTCGAGTAATGTTTCTTGGTAATTGAATAGCACTTTAACATTCACAATTTTACACTTTTTTAAAAGGCTGATTTATTAACCATGATCTATGTAATTATCATTAAATAAATATTGGGGGAGGATGGGTATTTGACAGATTTTCAGCAATATTATTCTGTGGCTAATAAGTTATAAAACTGTGATTTCATCTTCCTGTTCATTTTTTGGTAATTGTCCCACATTTTCATTTTGGAAATTTATAATTAAAAAATTGGTGTTTGAACAACTAATTCCTAAATAAAATATAAAAGCATGATCAAAATTTTATCTGTGTCTTCAGAAATATAAAAGGCAAACCATGCAAAGAAAGACAGGCTGTATGTTTGGCATTAGTACTTCTTGAAAACTTTACACAGATTTCTTTGTTTTATGTGTTCAAACCAAATAATAAACGACATAATAATTACATTTAAATTGCAATTTATATTCAGAAGATATTCAACAATAAATGGATTTCAACGGTGGCCTGTGATTCAAAAGGCCAAGCACAAAGCAAAGTAGAAATACATGTTTAAGACAAAAGAATATGAGATGCTATTATGTCGTTTTAATTACATATGTTAATATATTGTTATATTTTAAAGTCATTACATCTTATGCATTACACTAGATGTAATTAATGATATTTTGGACTATAACAATTATGGTGGTCATTTTTTCAGTTTATTTTATGTATAAACAAATCTCTCTCTAAATAAAAACAGGACAATCTGTTTTCAAGGATTAAGATATTCCCACTGGCTCACTCCTGTTTCAGGTTTTGATTATACTCCAAGTAAAAATCATATTATATGTATCTGTGGCAAAGTTGTGTGTGAAGGTCCTTTTTTTCTAAATCGAAAATGATATCTTGGTATTAATAAATAAGATACAATGATCCTTTTAATTTTCCACATAACAGCAAATATTACAAGAAGTGAAAGTGCTACTTTAGTGGAAAACTGAAAATAATAATCCAGAGTGGAGTAAGATACCATTTAGTTGTAAATATTGTAGCAACAGAATAAAATGTGAGATCATGGCAATATTTTTTTATTTCCAGTTGGGAAATTCAACAATTAGAACATTAAACCTCAAGTAAACATTTTTGGCAAAATGGTTTTTAAGTTGTGTTGAATGACTGGAATAATCGTAATTCATATCTGTGAATCTAGCAATCAACACTTAAAATCAATAAATAGAAATAATTTCTTTATTCTGAATATGTTGCTATCAATTTCTTATATACTTTTGGAAAACATTGTTTTTTAATAATATAATAAAATCTTTATTGCTCAAACTGTGGAAGATTATATTTGTCTTTTAAATACATGTTACTTAAATGACTATGTAAATTAGTGACTCTTTTAGTAGATATTTACTGATTATTAGCATTATCACTTAACAGCATGAATATGTTATCAAAGCAAGCTTTGCAAATTAACAAACCTAGAGAAATTAAAACCTTAATAAATTGTTTTGATATCTTTAATTATGTAGCCATTGATTTTATTTGCATTACATAAATTAAATTAAAACTTTAGAAATCAGGGGTTAGACTAAGATTTAAAAGGTCAGCATTGTGAGGG
>NW_016803397.1:211934-236453 GCF_001698545.2 Rhinopithecus bieti
ATAGAAATAATTTCTTTATTCTGAATATGTTGCTATCAATTTCTTATATACTTTTGGAAAACATTGTTTTTTAATAATATAATAAAATCTTTATTGCTCAAACTGTGGAAGATTATATTTGTCTTTTAAATACATGTTACTTAAATGACTATGTAAATTAGTGACTCTTTTAGTAGATATTTACTGATTATTAGCATTATCACTTAACAGCATGAATATGTTATCAAAGCAAGCTTTGCAAATTAACAAACCTAGAGAAATTAAAACCTTAATAAATTGTTTTGATATCTTTAATTATGTAGCCATTGATTTTATTTGCATTACATAAATTAAATTAAAACTTTAGAAATCAGGGGTTAGACTAAGATTTAAAAGGTCAGCATTGTGAGGGCAACTGTGATTATGGTAGATAATAATATGCCTGAATTCTTTGATTTTAATTTAGACATAGGGTCTGGCATTGTGGAAAATGTATTATTGAAACATTCAGTATAAAGTTACTGAAACAATATAAACTTCAATGAAAACTCAGTGAATGTTCTTTTTTAATTAATTTTGTATGCCTTTGCTTTTGAAAGTCTAGATGGTTAAAAAGCTAGATTATATTTCTGGTTTTGGAACACTATGCTCAAAACAGCAGCAAATAATAACAATGATAAAAATATCCAGAAAAAAAATGAGAGAACAAAATTAATGAGAATTAATAATGGGAAACAATGAGGAAAAAGGAAAGTCTGAAACTGTATGTGCTAATACAAATGAAAGAACATTGTAAAAACCCAATTCTTTACTGATTTTTACTTTATAAAGAAACACATGTTGGCCAGATGTGATGACTCACTCTTGTAACCCCAGAAGATCACAAGTGGCCAAGGTGGGAGGATTGCTTGAGCCCAGGAGTTGAGGACCAGTCTGGGCAAAGTGGCACGGCCCCATCTCTACTAAGAATAAAAATTTAGCCAGGTGTGGTGGTGTTCACTGTGGTGAGAGTTAGAGGCAGGAGGATCACTTGGGCCCAGGGGAGGACAGAAGTTGTAGTGAGCTGACATCATGCCACTGTACTCCAGACTGGATGATAGAAACAGACCTCATCTTTAAATAAATAAATAAAATAAATAAGAAAATTAATTATGGAAAATGTACTAAATAATGTAAAAATTTGAAAATAAACAAATGATTGTGTTTGCCAGAGTAACAATGATGACTAACACAATTGTTTATTTCATTTAAGTTTTAATGTATATTTTATAGAGATAAAATCATAGAAGCCATGTAAATCTTGGTATTTGTTTTCACCATTTTCCATTTTATTAATTTTTATATAATCATAACTCTTACTATTACACTATTAAGTGGATGTACTGTGATACAGTTATATTTCTATTTTTTCTTTTATTTTATGCTTTGAATATTATTCCCTAACATGTTGGTGTTTTATTATGTCTATATTAATACATTGACCATTCATTTTATCTGTATTTCTAGTTTTATTATGTGCTACATTGTGAAATTCCAGATCATATTAAGACATTATATTGCTCTAATTAGTGTCATGACATTTTATTATGTAACAAACCTCTGTCAACCATATTTTGGTTTATTTTTCTACTAATTTCTTCCCAGAGAAAAATCTAGCATATTTTGTTAAACTGCATGGCTACACTCCTATAAAATGGGGATTCAATTTTATTTAAATATCTACTGATATTTAACAAAAGCTGACATATTTTCCATATTTAGTTTTCAAGAGTCAGAAAGCATGCATAAAAGATGAATAATATACACAACAAGTAAAAAATAATAACAGTTATAATTACAACCAAAATTTCTGGACCACTTAATGACAGATACAAAAACTAAATTCCAGGAGGTGTAGTGGCTCACACTATTTGCAATGCTGGCTGAGGTGGGCAGATTGCTTTAGCCCAGTAATTGGAGACCAGCCTGGGAAACGTGGCAAGACCCTGTATTTACAAAAAAATTAACCGGGCGTAGTGGTACATACAGATTGTCCCAACTACTCAGCAGGCTGAGGCAGGAGGATTGTTTGATCCCAGGAGTTCAAGACCAGCCTGGACAATGTGGCAAAACCCCATGTCTACAAAAATTTAGCTGAGAGTGGGCACTTACCTGTGATCCCAGCTACTTGGGAGGCTAAGGTATGAAGATCACTTGAATCTGGGAGGTGAAGACTGCAGTGAGCTGTAATCACGCCACTGTACTCCAGCTTGGGTGACAGAGTGAAACCCTATCTGGAAAAAAAAAAAAAAGAAAAAAATTAAATTCCACTATGACAGATGAGGCTGCGCTGAGGAAATTCTACACAAAAAGTAGAAACTCCTTGAGAACCAATATTTTATAACTTTCTATTTTACTGGTTTTCATTTTTACAAATAGATAAGTTTAGGACCAACTAGAAATCTAGATGGCCTTTTCTCTCTCTTAAGGCTCTAGTTTTAAATTGCAGCAAGATTTACTATTAATTTTATTACAAGGGTCACCAGTATCATGATTATTTTTAATACATTTATGACAGTCTGTTCAACACTATAAAGAGGAGAAAATTGAAAACGAAGAAGATAAAGATTGGACAAGAATAAGTAAAATGTAATTATAGCTTATATCATCTATTCCCCTCCAAAGCAGAATCAAACTCTTAGAATAAGAATCTTTTGCATGTTTGCCAACCTTAAAAATCAGATTCAACAAATAATAATATGAAACTTACTAAATTAAGATACCATTCACAAGAGCCTATCATATAAATTGTGATATAAAGTGCATATTTTCTTATGCATTGAAAAATTGTCCTACTGATTTGGAAATTTGGATTGGCTTCCAGTGTTTTACTTTTGCACTTCAAATGTCTTGAAGTACTTCAGAGTAAGTTTATTGTGAATATTTTGGCTGACATCACTCCTTCTGGAACAAATGCATCCTATTTGTCAAACTACTTTTCTCATTTATGCCAATAAATCCACCTTCATCAAATTCCTCTGATTGTATATCCAGTGTCTCTCCAACAGCAACAGTGTCAACATTCCCAGGGTCAGCTATTTCTTCTCTAATTCCATTTACATTTGGTTCACTTCCAGCATTATCATGTTTATTTTCTTCTTTTTATTTTTTTGCTGCACCTTCATTTTCTGTGGGTCAATTTCTCATTTGTTTATCCATTTTTAAATAAAGTCTCATGAATATAGCGTTAGGTCACAAGGAGATAACACAATTAAATGTTTGGCTGTCTGTGTGTGAACTGAGAAAGAGAAGCACAGTGACCATTCACCAACAGACATTGAGAGAAGAGCCATGGTTAGTCTCTGAGTATGAGGTACACCTCTTAGTCGAATGTGATTAACATGAGAGGAGAGCTAGCAGTGAAGCTTGTGCTTTGTGAAATTACTCAGTTAATGGACCTTGGCAACTAAATTTTGATTTGTGTTGTGGAGAGATTGGTAATATTTTAATGAAGAGAGGAGAGAGAGCTCAGGGACAGCCTGAAGTAGACAAATCAGTAGAGGCTGGAGCATTTCTTCAGTAAATGAAATTAGAAAATGGGTTTCCTCCTTGGAGAAACATAGAACTGGATATTTCTTGTAACAGAAAAGAGAGGAAATTTTAAAAGTCTATGTTTTTAAAATATTTAAAGCAGGCTATAAATTAACAAAAGAAGTATATAATACCTTTGTGAATGTAGGTAAGAGAAATAATTATTTTCTTTTAATATCCATTTTTCTTATCCATTTTATTTCATTAATTTTTTAAAAGCATTTTCGATTGATAAAATTGTATATACTCAGTGTGCAACATGTTTTATATATGTATAGATTGTGAAAATGCTAAATCAAGGTAATTAACATATGTACTACTTCACATACTTACCATTTTTTGCTATGAGAACACATAATTCAGTCTCAGCAATTTTCAAGTATACCTACCATACCATATAATTATTATTAACTATAGTCACCAAAATGTAAAATAGATCTCTTCATCTTATTCCTCCTTTTAAACTAAAATTTTATATCCTTTGACCAATATCTCTCCAGTCTTCCAATCCCCAGCCTCTGCTAACCACCATTCTACTTTCTACTTTTATGAGTATAACTCTTTTAGATGCCACATATAAGTGAGATCAGGTGGTATTTGTCTTTCTTTGCCTGATTATTTCACTTAACACAATGTCCTGAAGGCTTATTCACATTACAATTTTTATTTTTGAGGAGGTAGAATGTTAACATGGCTCTAAAATCCAGTTTATACAAACAGGTATTCTCAGAGAATGTCCCTCTGCACATCCTTCCTACTCCATGCCATCATTCCTCTCCTCACATTTTTGTTCTGCATAAATATTAAAGGAATTTTAAAGCATATCATAAACTGAGACAGAACATGCAGAATATATGTGATTGAAATACATTAAAAACTTTTAGAAGTAAATAAGACCAAGTCAATGAATTACTGGAAAATTGTCATTTATCTGAAGAATAAAATAAAATATTCAATAACCATATAAAAAGGAGCTGATTATCCTAAATAATGTTTATTTATATAAATCACATACTGTATCATATCTCTGCCACATTTTTAAAAAGTGAATGACAATATTTTTGGTGAGTATGTGGAACAATTGGGACACACACACTTTTTTGTTGTGTAAATGTATGAATCACCTTGGAAGTCATCTTCCACCTCCTATTATCTGCTAAAGCTGAAAATGTGCATACAGCATTAAGCAGAAATTCCATTCTCATGAAGAATGATAAACATAAAATTCAGAAGTATGTTTACCCCTGAAGCAGGAGAGAAAGGATGAAATGGGTGATCCATTAAAGTTAAGAGAAAGGATTTGTTTCATAAACCGATGAGTAGCTGCACTGGTGTTCATCATATCATTAATTGTAGAAGGTAGAATGATTCCCCAAAGATGCCTACCACCTAATCCCTGGAAATTGTGAATAAGTTACAGTACATGATGAAAAGGCCTTACAAAAGTCATTGAGGTTAAGGATTTCAAAACAGGTAGATTATCCTGCATTATCTGGTTGAGCCAAATCTAATAACATGAACCCTTGAAAACAAAGATTTTGTTTTCTTTTCTATTCTTTTTTTTTTTTTTTTCTCAAGGTAGAATCAAATAGATGTGGCAGGAGGAGAGATTAGGGAGTTTCCAAGCACGAGTGGAATGCTACCTATCATTGCTGGAGGTGGGGGTAGGATGGATGTAGAAAACATGGGAAGCGATGCAAGCAGTTGCTGGGAACAAAGCCTCCAGGCCCATGGCTGACAGCCTGCAAGGGAATGGAGATTTCAACCCTACATGTGCGAGGAACTACATATGGCCAGCAACCTGAGTGAGTTTGGCAGCAAATTCATCCACAGAATCTCCAGAAAAAGAGTACAACTTTGCTAATATCACCATTTTGACATTGTGAGACTTTAAGCAGAAGACCCAACTGGGTTATACTATACTTGGACTTCTGACCTATAGAACTATGAGATAATAAATGAATGTTGTTTTAAGCCATTAAAGGTATGATAATTTGTTAAGGCGGCAATGAAAAGAATGCACTAGTATGTGTACCTTATACTTACATGTAAACAATTGCTGTAATTTATTGATTTGTATAATAAAATTTACCCCAAATTAATAAAACTAAACTTGTAAAACCTTAATTTTTATATATTACTAAGCTCAAAAGTTAGAATACCAATTTTATATTAAGACATTAAAAAAAAAACAAGGGCATTAAATACTAATATTAAAACAAGACAAATTTTACTCAATGAAAATCCAATCCTCATGGCTTCCAGAATTAAATATGGTTTGCTACATAGTGGAGAATTCTATATTTCAAATTCACAAAGTTGATAAACAAGTTTCAGGTTCTTGCCACTTCATTTGTGCTGTCTATCTATGCTTTTCTGTTACAAAAGACAAAGTGAGTGCATACAGGTAACTAGTTTTATTTCTCAGTCATCTCAAATTTACTTTGATCCTTACTTTCCACATTTACTGGCAAAAAAAGTTTTCTGTTTTGTATGTTTTCAATGAATGTGTAATAAAATAGTTTAAGGCACGAGTCAGCAAACTGTGACCAAAGAGCCAAATATGGAGTGCCACCTGTTCTTGTAAATAAAGCTGTATTGAAACACAACATCCACTTGTTTACTCATTGTATATGGATGCTTGCATGCTACAATGACCCTATGTGAAGAAACCATAGGGTCTACGAGTCTTAAGTGATTTACTATTTGGCTGTTTACATGACAGATTTTAAACCTTGATTTAAGAGAACATGTAAAAGAAATGTTTCTAGTATCTTCATGGTATAAAACTTTATCAAAGACAAATTAGCGATAATTAATTTTAAAAACAAACATCTATGATCTTACAATATTTGAAAATGAATACATATATCTTCAAATTTGTTTATAAAATAAGTATTTCAATTAAAAGAGATTCCCTGTCAAAAAAAGAACATGAAATAAAAGATGGAAATTCGTGTCTGAAGGTATACAAGTATTCAGCATTATATTCTATAAAGCTCAGCATGCCCTGCAATTTTCTGTCTGTTTATTTCCCCTTTATAAGGGAAATAAGCATTCCCTTTTGCTTTTTCTGCTTTTGTTTTTTTTTTAGAAACAAATTTCTGGTCCTTGATTTTTATCATTACAAGATGTTTCAATCATATATAATGATGGCTACTTTTCTTCCACAAAATAAGGTCAAAAAGTGAAACAATTAAAATTTAATAAATATGTATCTTTTTTTCTTTATGGTATAAAAGAAAAAATAATTTTGCAGCTCACTGTTTTGTTCATAGAATTGCTAGAATGAGAAATTATGAACTGATTTCTCTGCAGTGGATAAAACTGAAGGTTGGACTATATTCTACGAGAAGTATAATTAGATAAAGTTAATGTTCCAAGCAGGATCTATATGTTCTGTTTCTAATTTCCAATTTTCACAGAGCTTCTAAATCTTTTCTGACTCTTGGCATAGATTTAATCATCACTTTCACTGAAAGTGATTTAAAATGATTTCATTCTGTGACTTATTCATATAATAATTGAGCAAGACTCCAAGACTATTCATGATCTAAAACAAATAGAGAAGAAAATATAAATAAGCAACAGTCAGCATATAGTATGCATAATTAAATTTTATTTGCACATTTTTTCGTAAGTCACCAGCATTTGGAGAAATAGATTTTAATAAAATACTTATGTATTGTTATGACCTCCTGAGTTTTTATCTCTTTTCTTTGCTAAAAATGGATGACTATATGGAACAATTGGATTTTCTCTTCTAAGAAGGAAGACTGAGCTGTAATACCGTCTTTAAATATTCACTTCTGAAATACATCCTAAATTCTCCATTGGACAGTCCTATGAGGGGGGAACAGGGATACATAACCAGGAATCTTTTTGCTGGTATGATCAAAGTAGTGGCTTGTAGAGTCTGTGATGGATGCAGAAAGTGGTTTGGTGAAAGAGGAAGATCAGAATGTTTTGTTCTGGAAAACTTGAAGGTTAAATTTAATTACTTCCTTTGTTCTTAATGTAATGAGTTAGTGTTCTCTTCTTACATGGAGTTCAGATAGGAATGGTTCTATGTTCAGAAGCAAAGTGTACTTGGAAACGCTAATTTAAAAAGGAGTAAGTTAAGGATTAGAAAGGAGCAGTAAACATTCTATTATTTATTCAATGTACACTAAACCCTTATTAAGATGCGGAGAAATATCATTTCTCAGAATAGGTGATCTGGAACACTACATAGTGTACAATTTATAACCTATGATTTGAGCCACCTGAGGCACACAAGTCTGCATGGACTCATAGCAGTTTAGCAATTTGTATTCATTGCTGGACAAATGTTATAATTTTTTGGAAAAGAATTCTTAAATTGACAATTTTGCGTACATACCTGGGATAATTGAATCAAATAAAACAATGCAACCTATCTGAATATAAATGTCTTAATCTGTAAAATGAAGGAGATATTTGGTATTTCAAGAAACTGAGGATGAAGTGACAGTGTTTCAATTGCCGGCCTCTTGAATGCTTCTAAAACCTACCTAAATAGTCCATTTCTTTGGAATTTATACATTGGGCATCTACCTTAATGCTATTAGAACAGTTTATCTATATGTAAATGTGATTAAATCGCAATTCCTCTTAATATCCAAGCAATGCCTACCTCTTCATGACTATGATTTTAATTGTTGTGAAATAAAACATTAAAACATTTATGAGCTGGCCCTGTCTTCCCTTTTATGTTATTCTTATAAAACACTAAACTCCTTTATTTTCTAAGTAGACGACAAATGTTCCACTTATACTGTGTGTTTACTCATTTTGTCACATGAGGGAAGGTAAGGGTAGGGGGTTTCTATCCCTAGTCATTAATTATCTAATTATTCTAATTCTTTAATAGACCTTAGATTTCACACTCTTGGTAAATGTCCCCTAATATAACAAACCAACATCAATCCCCCTCCACCAAAGACATAAATGGTTAGATGTTGTGTTCATCTTCTGGAATACTAATCCAAGCTCTATAATAGCACTTATTACATATAAATTACATTATATTTTAATATTTCTGCATTTTCATGGTTATAGTAAAATATTTGAGGGCAAGAAGAACAATTTATTCATATTTATAAACTTAGGTAATAGTGACTAGCCTAATAAATCCACATAGAACAAAACAGAAAACATAGTATTCTGAGTAGCCAATAGTAGTAAATATATGTGAGTTAAATATCAGTATTTTATTTTATTTTATTTTTAAAAACTCTGACATTTATTTATTTATTTATTTATTTATTTATTTATTTATTTATTTTATTATACTTTAAGTTCTAGGGTACATGTGCATAACGTGCAGGTTTGTTACATATGTATACTTATGCCATGTTGGTGTGCTGCACCCATCAACACTGACATTTATTATCTCACAGTTCTAGGGTCAAAAGTCCGAAATTAGTATCAAGGCTGAAATCAATGTAGCAGGATGGCCACACACTGTCCAGAGGTGTTAGAAAAGAGTCTATTTCCCATCTCTTCCATTCTTTCATAGGCTGTCAGCATTCTTTGGTTTGCAGCCACATCACTTCAATAGCTGCCTCCATGGTTATCACCTACATTTCTGGATGGGTAAAATTTCTCCCTACCTATCTGTTACAACGACATTTATAATTGCATGCATGACTCAGTCAGATAATGCAGGATAATTTTCCAATGTCAAGATCTTCAACTTAATATCTGCAAAGATAATTTTCTTAAACTTTTATTTTAGATTCAGGGAGTACATGTGCAGATTTATTACCTGGGTATATTGCCGGATGCTGAGATTTGGGTTACAAATGATCCCATCAACTAGGTACTGAGCATAGTACCCAAGTGTTAATTTTTGAAATCTTGCCCTCTTCTCTCCCTCTCCCTTCTGGTAGTCCCCAGTTTATACTGTTGCCATTTGTTGCCATCTATATGTCCATGAGTACTCAATGTTTAGCTTTCCTAAGCCAGAAAATGCACTATTTGGTTTTCTGTTCTAAATTAATTGGCTTAGGATAATGACCTAAGCATCCATGTGGCTGCTAAGGACATAATTTCATTCTTTTTTATTGCAGCATAGTATTGCATGGCATATAGGTACCACATTTTTTTATTATCCAATACACTATTCATGGCACCTAGGTTGATTCCATGTCTTTGCTGTTGTGAACTGCGCTGCAATGAACATACAAATACATGTGTCTTTTTCTAAGGAAAAAAATGGTTTTTTGGATATATACCCAGTGATAAGATTGCTGTGTCAAATTGCATTTCTGTTTTAAGTTATTTTAGAAATCTCTAAACTGCTTTCCACAGTGGCTAAATTAATTTACATTCTCACCAAAAGTGTATAAGCATTCACTTTTCTCCACAGCCTTACCAGCATCTGTTGTTTTTTGATTTTTTAAGTAATAGCTATTTTGACTGCTGTGCAATAATATCCCATTGAGGTTTTGATTTGCATTTCTCTGATGATTTGTGATGCTGAGCATTTTTTCATGTTTTCTGGCCACTTGTCTGTCTTCTTTTATGTCTTTGGCCCACTTTTAAAGAAGTTATTTTCTTTCTTGAATTATTTAATTTCCTTAGTTTTTCAGATATTAGACCTTTTTTAGATATTTAGTTTGCAAATATTTCCTCCCATTCTCTAGATTTTCTATCTTCTCTATTGATAGCTTTTTTTCTTCTGTGCAGATGCTCTTTAATTTAATTAGGTCCTACTTGTCAATTTTTATTTGTGTTGCAATTGCTTTTGAGGCCTTAGTCATAAATTCTTTCTCAAGTATGATGTCCAGGATGAGCCGAAGGTTTTCATCTGTGATTCTTGTAATTTGAGGTTTTTCATTTAAATCTGTAATCCATCCTGAGTTAATTTTTGCATATGGTGAAAGATAGGGGCCGGGCGCGGTGGCTCAAGCCTGTAATCCCAGCACTTTGGGAGGCCAAGGCGGGCGGATCACAAGGTCAGGAGATCGAGACCATCCTGGCTAACACGGTGAAACCCCGTCTCTACTAAAAAGTACACACACACAAAAAAACTAGCCGGGCGAGGTAGTGGGCGCCTGTCGTCCCAGCTACTCGGGAGGCTGAGGCAGGAGAATGGCGTGAACCCGGGAGGCGGAGCTTGCAGTGAGCTGAGATCTGGCCACTGCACTCCAGCTTGGGCGACAGAGCGAGACTCTGTCTCAAAAAAAAGAAAAAAAGAAAGGGGTACAGTTACATTCTTCTGCATATAGCTAGCCAGCTATCTCAGCACAATTTATTAAATAGGAAGTCCTTTCTCCATTGCTTGTTTTTGTCAACTCTGTCAAAGATCAGATGGTAATTGGTGTGCAGCTTTATTTCTGGGTTCTCTATTCTGTTTCATTGATCTCTGTGTTTGTGATAGCAGCAGGGGCCTATCTGGAATGGCCTCTGTGAAAATGCCTGCTGCAGCAGGGGAGGCACGGCTGGGGTTGCATGTTTCACAAGCCAACGGGAGCCAGAAACAAGCAGAAGCCTCATTCCCTTCCAAGTTGACAGGGTAGGGAGCCCTGCCCTTCAAGGCACAGCTGAAGCCACCCATCTGTGGCTGCAGACCACAGACTCTCCAGAGCCTGGGAAGTCCCCCTGCCTCCACAGGCTCTCCTGCCTGCTCCTCCTGCCTGGCCTCTCCCTGCTCCCAGTACCCACTCTGATTTCAGAGCAAAGTTGAAGCAGGGCCTGGGTGGTGGTGTGACCTGGTCAGGTCTGTGCACACTCAGGGCAGTGCTGACACACTGGGCCCCTGCTACCTTGGCCCTCTTTCTGGACTTTGGGCACCAAAGAGCATGTGGGTTGAGGGAAGCTCAGCATGGGCCTGCAGGTGTCCCTCAGCATGAACTGCCTGGGCTCTGTGGGTGGTGTAGATAGCAGGTTGATAGTGGCAGAAGGCAGATAGGTTTCTGAGCAGAAAGGGGTTGGTCCCTGGTGATGCTCCAACTATCAAACCAGGAAGGGCCCGAAGTATGGGGGCTGGGCTGCCAGTTCCATGGACAGGAGTGAGAAATTATGGTGCTTTTTCCCGGCCTGCCCATGGCTGCCCATGGACCAATCAGCACAAACTTTCTCCTCTTGAAGCCCATAAAGACCCCAAATTCAACCAGACTCATGCAGATGATGGGATGACTTGCCTGCAGATAGGAGCTACTTACTCTGGGTCTCCTCTTCACCTTTGGCTACACAGACACTGGAACAACCTGCTTACAGATAGGAGCTACCCACTCTGGGTCTCCTCTCCACCAAGAGCTGCACTTGTCAGGACAACCTGCTTGTGGAAAAGAGCTAACCATTTTGGGTCTCCTGTGAGCTGTACTCAATAAAGCACCTCTCTACCTTGCTCACGCTCCAGTTGTCTGCATACCTCATTCTTCCTTGATGTTGGACAAGAATTTGGAATCCACCAAATGGCAGGACTGAAAGAGCTGTAACCCGAAGAGGGTTGAAACACACCCCCTCACTCACCATGTTGTAAGCGATGAGAAGGGGACAAGAGCTATGGCTCTTTGAGAATCCCAGACCTAGGAGCTTGCCAATCCAGGGTGGTGACATCCTTTTTGGGGTTCTGCATTTCCTGGCATCTCCAAGCTTCTAGGTGCCACCCTTTTCCCTGGTGCTCACAGTGGAAGCTGCTTGCAGTATGCCTGGTCCAGCCACAACCGCACAGGGAGCTGACACCCATGCCGGCAGCTGGAGCTACCCACCCCGCCATAGCCAGCTTGCCTGGCTCTGAGAAGTGGCCAGGCCTCCCACACACTTGCTCACACACCCCTTGCTGCTCTACAAGTCGTTTGCCTTTGGCAGGCATGGGATCCGGCTGGTAGCATGAGCCAAGTGCAGCCTCTGCCAGGCCAAGTGGGCTGAACAAGACCAGCAGGCCCGACCTAAAAATGGGCAAAGGTACCACCAGCCACAGAGGTTTTTGGCTAGGAAAGCAACACCCAAGGATCCTGTGACCTTTGTATTTGTAGCACTACCATGCTCTTTTGATTACTGTAACCTTATAATATAATTTGAGGTCAGGACATGTGATGCCTCTGGCTTTGTTCTTTGCTTAAGATTGCTTTGGCTATTGGGGCTTTTCTTTGGTTCCATATGAATTTTAAAATAGACTTTTCTAATTCTGAGAAAAATGACATTAGTAATTTGATAGGAATAGTTCTGAATCTGTAGATTGCTTTGGGCAGTGGGGCTATTTTGACAATAGTGATTCTTCCAATCTGTGAGCATAGAATTTTTTTTTTTTTTCATTTGTGTCATCTGCAATTTCTTAACAGCAGTGTTTTGTAAAGTTTTTTTTTTACCTTGTTTGATAGGTGTACTCTACCTAGATATTTTATTTCTGTGTGTGGTTATCCTAAATAGAATTGTGTCTTGATTTGGTTCTCAGCTTGAACTTTATAAATGTGTAGAAATGTTACTAATTTTATTTCCTGAAACTCTACTGAAGTCACTTACAAGTTCCAGGAGCCTTTTGGCACTCTAGAGAGTTTTACTGGTATACAGTCATGTTGCCTATGAAGAGAAATAGTTTGACTTCTTTTCCTATATGGATGCCTTTTATTTATTTCTCTTGCCTGATTGCTCTGGCTAGTACTTACAATACTATGTTGAATGGGAGTGGTAAGAGTGAGCATCCTTTACTTTTTCCAGTTCTCAGAATGCTTCCCATTTTTGCCCATTTAGTAAAATATTGGCTGTTGGTTTGTCATAGATGGTGTATTAGTCGATTCTCACACTGCTATAGAGAACTACCTGAGACTGAGTAATTTGTGAAGAAAAGAGGTTTAATTGACTCACAGTTCTGCATGGCTGTGGAGGCCTGGGGAAACTTACACTTATGGCAGCAGTCAAAGGAGAAGCAAGGCATGTCTTACATGGTGGTAGGAGAGAGAGAGAGAGAAGTGGGAAGTGCCACACACTTATCAAACAACTCTATCACAAGTGAGATAGTGAGAATTCTATCACAAGAACAGCAAAAGAAAAGTTTACTACCATGACTAAATCACCTCTCACCAGGTCACTCCCCCAACATTTGGAGATTACAATATGAGATGAGATTTGGGTGGAAACACAGAGCCAGACCCTATCTTATTTTATCCCTTACCTCTCTGAAATCTCATGTCTCTTTCACATTTCAAAATCCATCATGTCTTCCCAACAGTCCCTTAATGTCATAACTCATTCTAGCATTAACACAAAAGTCCAAGTCGAAAGTCTCATCTGAGACAAGGCAAGTCCCTTCCAACTATGTGCCTGTAAAGTCAAAAATGATTTAGTTACTTCCAAGATACAATGGAGGGACAGGCATTGAGTAAATGCTCCCATTAGAAATGAGACAATTTGGCCAAAACCAAGAGGCTACAGAAACCATGCAAGTCTGAAACTAAGCAGAAACAGCTATTAAATCTTAAAGTTCCAAAATCTCCTTTGACTCCATGTCTCACATCCAAGACACACTGATGCAAGGTGTGGGTTCCCAAGCCCTTGAGCAGCTCTGCTTCTGAGGCTCTGTAGGGTACAGCCCCTATGGCTGCTTTCTTAGGCTTTTAGTTTTGAGTGCCTGCAGCTTTTCCAGGCACATGGTGCAAGCGGTTGGTAGATCTACCGTTATGGGTTCTGGAGGATGATGGCCCTCTTCTGACAGCTCCACTAGGCAGTGCCCCAGTGGGGACTCTGTGTGGAGGCTCCAACCCCACATTTTCCCTCTGCAGCACCTTAGTAGAAGTTGTCCATGAGGGTTCTGCCCCAGCAGCAAACTTGTGTCTGAACATCTAGGTGTTTCCATACATCCTCTGAAATCTAGATCAAAGCTGTCTTGCCTCAACTCTTGACATCTGTGCACCTCCAGACCCAGAATCACGTGGAAGCAGCCAAGGCTTGGAGTTGGCACCTTCTGAAGCAATGTTCTGTTGGCACCTTCTGTTCCTTGACCCCTTTTAGCCATGGCTGGAGCTGGAACAGCTGGGACACAGGACTCCAAGTTCTGAGGCTTCACAGAGCAGCAGGACCCTGGGCTCAGCCCACAAAACAATTTTTACCTCCTAAGCCTCTGGGCCTGCGATGGGAGGGGCTGCAGTGAAGCTCTCCAAAATGCCCTAAAGGTATTTTTTTATTGTATTGGCTACTAACAGTTGGCTCTTTGTTACTTACCCAAGTTTCTGTGGCTGGCTTGAATCTCTCTCCAAAAAATGGGTTTTTCTTTTGTACCTCATGGTCAGACTGCAGGTTTTCCAAATGTTTATGCTCTGCTTCCCTTTTAAACCTAAGTTACAATTTCAGACCATCTTTTTCTTCACGAGTATGAATGTACACTTTTAGAAAAAGCCAGATACCTTCTTTAATGCTTTGCTGCTTAGAAATTTCTTCTGCCAGATACCCTAAATCATCTCTCTCAAGTTCAAAGTTCCACAGATTTCTAGGACAGGGGCAAAATGTTGCCATTTTGTTTGCTAAAGCACAGCAAGAGTGACCTTTGCTACAGTTCCCAATAAGTTCCTCATCTCCATCTGAGACCACCTCAGCCTGGACTTCATTGTCCATATCACTATCCGCATTTTGGTCATGACCATACAACAAGTCTACAGGAAGTTCCAAACTTGCACTCAGCTTCTTGTATTTTTCTGAGCCCTCCAAACTGTTCCAAGCTCTGCCTGTTACCCAGTTTCAAAGTCACTTCCACATTTTCAGGTACCTTTATAGCAGAGCCCCACTACCAGTACCTTTTTGTATGTGTGTGTATTAGTCTGTTTTCACGCTGCTATGAAGAACTATCTGAGAGTGGGAAATTTATGAAGAAAAGAGGTTTAATTGACTCTCAGTTCTGCATGGTTGGGGAGACCTCAGGAAACTTAAAAGCATTGCAGAAGGCAATTAGGAAACAAGGCAGGTCTTATATGAAGCAGGAGAGAGACAGAGAAGGGGGAAACACTACAAACTTACAAAACAACCAGATCCCCTGAGAATTCTATCACGACAACATCAAGAGGGATGTCTGGCCCCTTGAATCAATTACTTCCCAACAGGCCACTCCTCTAACACATGGGGATTACAGCTTGAGATAAGATTTTGGTGGGGACTCAGAGGCAAACCATATCAGTTTGCTCTTATTATTTTGAGGTAGTTTCCTTATGTTCCTTTGATGATGGGTTTCTTGAGATCATTTATCATGAAGTTATGTTGAATTTTATTGAAAGCCTTTTCTGTTTCTATTGAGATGATCCTATGGTTTTTGTATGTCATTCTGTTTATGTGGTAAATTGCATTTATTGATTTGCCCATATTGAATCATCCTTGCATCCCAGCTATGAAGCTAACTTGATCATGGTGAATTAACATTTTGATATATTGCTGGATTCAGGTTGCTAGTATTAGTTGAGGATTTTTGCATCTGTGTTTATTTGGAATATTGCCCTGTAGTTTTCTTTTTTTTTTTTTTCTCATTGTGTCTTTCCCAGGTTTGGTATCAGGGTGATGCCAACTTCATCAAAAGAGTTACGGAGTAGTATCCCCTGGAATTTTTTCAATAGTTTCAGTAGAATTTTTATCACCTTTTTTTTTTTCTATGTCTGGTGGAATTCACCTATGAATCTATCTGGTCCAGGGTTTATGTGATTGGTAGATTTTTAAATTACTGATTCAATTTTGGAAATCAATGTTAATCTGTTCCGAACTTTACATTTTTCCTGATTCAGTCTTGGGAGCTTGTGTGCGTCCAGGAATTTATCTGTTTTTCTTTAAGTTTTCTAGTTTGTGTGAATAAAGGTATTCATATTCATAATAGGCTCTGAGGATCTTTTGCATTTCTGTGGAGTTGGTTATAATCCAGCTAGTTGTCTATCAACCTTGTTTGCGATTTCATAGAGCCAACATTTGTTAATTCTTTGTATACATTTTTTAGTCTGACTTTTATTCTGTTCTCTGATTTTAGTTCCTTCCTTTTGGTAGCTTTATGGTTAGTTTGTTCTTGATTTCCTAGTTCCTGTGGGTGTGATATTAGATTGTTATTTTGAGATCTTTCTTTTTGAGGTAGGCATTTTGAGCTATAAACTGTCCTCTTAACACTAACTTAGCTGCATCGCAGAGATTTTCGTATGTTGTGTCACCATTTCATGTATTTAAAAGATTTTTTTTTATGTCTGCCCTAATTTTGTTGTTTACTCAAAAGTCATTCAGGAGACAGTTGTTTAATTACAATGTAATTGTATGCTTTTGAAATATCTTATTTGTGTTGATTTCTATTTTTATTACACTGTGGTCTGAGAGTATGGTTGATATGATTTCTATTATTTTGAATTTATTAAGACTTGCTTTATTGCCATATGGTAAATTTTGGAGTGTTGTCCATGTGCAGATGAGAAGAATGTGTATTCTATATTTGATAGATGGAGTATACTGTAGATGTCTGTTAGGTCCAATTGGTGAAGTTTTAAGTCCAGAATTTCTTCATTAGTTTTTTGCCTTGATTATCTGTCTCATGTTGTCATTGGATGTTAAAGTTCTTCCCTAATATTGTGTGGCTAAGTCTTTTTGTATGTCAAAAAGTACTTGTTTTATGAATCTACATTCTCCAATGTTGGGAGCATACATATTTGAAATAGTTGAGTCTTACTGTTGAACACTTTATCATTATGTGATGCCCTCTGTGTCCCTTTTTACTGCTATTGGTTTAAAGTCTGTTTTATCTGATATAAAACTTGTTCTTTCTTTTTCTCTTTGTGTGTTAGGTCTTTCTCAAACTCTTTACTTTGAGCTCATGGGTGTTGTCATGTGTGAGATGAGTCTCTTATAGACAGCAGACTGATGGGTCTTGTGTTTTTAAATTCAGTTAATTCCAATTTAATCTGTGCCTTTTAAGTGGGGTGTTTAGACAATTTACTTTCAAGGTTAATATTGATACGTGAGGTTTTTATCCTATTGTTAAGTTGATATCCGGATGCTTTGTCGTTTCTATTGCATGGTTGCTTTACAGGTTCTGTGAGCTATGACCTTTGGTGTGTTTTTGTGGTAGCAGATATCATTGTTTCATTTCCTTGCTTAGAAATCCCATTCTTTCATTTTCTTGTTTAGAAATCTCGTAAGACTGATCTAGTGATAACAAATTTCATTACTACTTTCTTGTCTGGAAAATATTGTATTTATCTTTCACTCATGAAGCTTAGTTTGGTGGGATATAAAATTCTTGGTTGGAATACTAGCAAACCTAATTCAGCTGCACATCAAAAAGTTAATTCACCATGTTCAAACAGGCTTCATAAGTGGGATGGAAAGATGGTTTAACATATGTAAATTAATAAATGTGATTCACCACATAAGCAGAATTACCTGTGAAAACCATATAATAACCTCAATAGATACAAAAAAGCTTTCGGCCGGACGCAGTGGCTCAAGCCTGTAATCCCAGCACTTTGGGAGGCCGAGACGGGCGGATCACGAGGTCAGGAGATCGAGACCATCCTGGCCAACACGGTGAAACCCCGTCTCTACTAAATATACAAAAAATTAGCCGGGCGATGTGGCAGGCGTCTGTAGTCCCAGCTACTCGGGAGGCTGAGGCAGGAGAATGGCGTAAACCCGGGAGGCGGAGCTTGCAGTGAGCCGAGATCGCGCCACTGCACTCCAGTCCGGGCGACAGAGCAAAGACTCCGTCTCTAAAAAAAAAAAAAAAAAAAAGCTTTCAAGACAATTCAACATAACTTCATGATAAAAAAATCTCAAGAAACTCGGCATCAAAGGAACACACCTCAAAATAATAAAAGCCATCTATGTCAAACAAATAGCTAATATTATACTAAATGGGCAAAAATGGGAGGCATTCTCCTTGAGAACTGGCACAAGACAAGGATGCTGAGTCTTACTTCTCCTGTATAACATAGTATTGGAAGTCATAGCCAGAGTAACAAAAGGCTGATAATAGGCTCCCACTATCTCCTGTTTTGTGAAATTTCTGCTGAGAATCACATTGTTAGCCTTATGGGGGTCCCTTTGTATGTGATTGTACCCTCTTCTCTAGCTGTTCTTATATTTTCTTTAGCATTGACCATGGAGAGTCTGGTGATTATATGCATTAGTGATGTTCATTTTGTATAGTGTCTTACAGGTTGACATGGTTTGGCTCTGTGTCCTTACCCAAATCTTATGTGGAATTGTAATCTGCAGTGTTGGAGGAAGGGACTAGTGGGAAGTGAGTGACTCTCCCTTGCTGTTCTCATGATAGTGAGTGAGTTCCCAAAAGAGCTGGTTGTTTAAAAGTGTGTAGCACTTCCCCTTTAACTTTCTCTTACTCCTGCTCCTGCCATGTAAGATGTGATTTATTTCCCTTCATCTTCTGCCATAATTGTCAGTTTTCTGGTGCCTCCCAGCCATGCTTTCTGTACAACCTGCAGAACTGTAAGTCCATTAAACTTCTTTTCTTTATAAATTACCCAGTCTCAGGTAGTTTTTTTATAACAGTGTGAAAACAGACTAATACACAGGTGATTCTCTGGATTTCTTATATCTGGATGTCTCCCTCCCTAGCACAGTCAGGGAAACTTTCTTGAAATATTTTATTTTCTCCAATGTTCCCCAGGTTTTTTAACTTTTTCTCTTTCTCCCTCAGAAATTTCAATAATTTGCATGTTGATGAGCTTTATATAATTCCCTATTTCTTGAAGACTTTGTTCATTATTATTATTATTACTTTTTTATCTGACTAGATTAGCTCAAAAGATCAGTCTTCAAGCTCTGAAATTCCTTATTTTGCTTGGTCCAAACTTCTGATAAAGCTTTCCCTTGTATTTTGAAATTCCTTGAGTGAACTTTTCCATTCCAGATTCTCTGACTGATTCCTTTTAAAGATATTTATCTCTTCATTCACATTGTGAATTGCTTGAGAAGTTTCCTTGTGTGGATTTTCAACCCTGTCTTTGTTCTTTTTGAGCTTCCCCACAATTCATAGTTTGAATTTTTTATCAGTCATTTCTGAGTACGTTATTTCTTTATCTGTCATTTCTGTCATATCTGAGTTTTAATTTTGGTTAAGGGACCATTGCTAGAGAGCTAGTGCAATCCATTGGTGATGTCACTACATTCAGATTTTTCATGGTGCCAATTATTTTCTCCTGTTTCTTCTCCTCTGTAGATGTTGGCATCTGTGATTTTTAAAATTGTTTTATCCAAGTAGGATTTTTATTTTTTTCTCCATTATATTATTTTTTTCTCTTTCCTTTCCCTTAGCCTGCTCCCTATGGAGTGCAACTGTAGAGAATTTTTATTAGAGTCTTTTTGCTTTTCTACTATAGCCCTATACACTTCTTTCTGCAGGTTTTATACTTGGCTATAGCCTGTGATCTACAAGCAAGTAGACTGCATTCATAGGTAACAACCATCTGCAACCAACATGGCTAGCTATATATTTGATCCTTGTTTACTGGCAGAAGCTCTCTGTTGCCTCAGGCAATGAGATAATTAATGACGTGTACAGTGGTCTGTGCTTGCTGCTCAGCACTGGAGGTATGAGTCCATGATTGGTAGCCATGTACTAAGCAGGTCATCCTATACATCTCCTGATGACTGGCACAAGCATCAGTGTCAATAAAGAATCTACTGGGTGGCCCCCAAGTGCCCAGAGGTATGCCTGTGATTGGAGCTGGGAAACGTTATTGGCCTAATTTTCTCTACATGCGAATCAAAGGCAGCCTAAGCTCCTATACCAGGAGAGTGAGCATTACAGTATCTGGAGATCTGCCTGGTTTGGAGCAGAGAAGAGCCTTCTGCAACAAGATTTCTGCCCAGGAGATGTTGGACAACTGAAGCTGCTGAACCAGGCAAGCAGATTCTCTGAAAGCCTGAAGATCTGCCTGGGCATAGAGTGGAGAGGCCCTTGCTGCACTACAATCGATGCCCAGAAAGTGTGTGGTGACTCATGCTGCTGAACCAGGCAAATGGGTTCTCTGAATGTCTGGAAATCTGCTTGGGCATGAAGTGCAGAGGGCCCCACTGCACCACAGTCTATGTCCATGAGGGGTGAGGAATCTCAGGCTGCTGACTGAGGCAAGTGGGTGCTCCCAATGCCTGAATTTCTGCCTGTAGGTGGAGCAGAGAGGAATCCACTTCACCACAATCACAGGGGAGCAGGCTGGGGCACCCAGTAATGACACACACAAACCAGTTCCAGGTACCAAAACTGACTTTGGCTGCAAGACTCACCACCCACAGTAAATTGCAGCTGTAGCAGTTTTTCTCCCACCCCAGGTTTGCAATGGGTAAAAACACAACTTGAGCACCTACTGCTGAGGTGCTTTCCACAATTGTAGCTGCGAAGGATCCTACCCTGATCCAGAACAGGCACTCCAATCTCTGTCCCAAGACTGAAATGCCTGTGTGGCCATGCTGCTGGCCCACTAAAGAATGGTTGGCTTTGTATGCACCTGGATTAAAAATAATGTTCTGCTCTCAGTCCTAGGTCTTGGAAAATGTCTGCAACTTTTTCTAGTATCTTTTCCTCATAATATCTTCAAGGCTCTTCCCAAGTCAGCTCTAGGGTTTAGGAAAAACGAAGTACTCTCCTGCAAGTTAGGTTACTTGGATCTTCAGTGGAAAAGTGAGTCACAGAAGGTGGCTTTCTACGTCTCTCACATACTAGGACTTCACTAAGTTTTATCAGCTGGATGCTACTTGACTGTGATCTCTCCTGGGGATCTGGAGTGTCCTTCACAATTCTGGTGGATTCTTGTTTTTCTTCTTAAGGCTAATAGAGTTGATCTTTATGCACTATTTTGCAATTTCCACATGTCTACTTTTTTCAGCCATGGTAAAAACCTGTACTCTACCATCTTGGAAGAAAAATCTATCAGCATTTTATGGATAACAGAAAAGGGGTGCAAAATAACATTACTTTAAAAATTACCTTTATATATTCAAACTTACATAATTTATGTAATTTGTTTTATTTCTATGAAAAATGAATGAGGGGACACAAATAACATTGCTGTGTAGAATTTACCATCATTATCATTCTTTGCTAATGTCTATTATCTTGTGGGATTTTATTGACCTAGGCTTTCTTTGATTCTCAAAATACGAGTTAACTCAATGCCAAGTTTGAGAAAAATATAAAAGTTGTGTTTCAGTGTCCTCTATATCTTAAATTTCTAGAATGTTGGAGATATATTTATTGACTTAAGCCTTTCAACATTTTTGTAAATGTTGCTTTCTATGTAAATACTCTATGGCCTTGGAAAAACATGTTTTCATTAGAAACTGCCTTTAACACGGAGAAAAAATATTTGCTTCAACTTAATGTTTAATGAGGTTTAATAATGAACATAAATAAATTTAACTTTTGTTTTATTGCATTCATACACCTAATATTTTTAAGTCATATTGTTATAACTCTAACACCAATTGTTTACTTATCGTTTATTTATTTTAGTAGGAACTATTGGATAGTGGTAAGGTAGATGATGCAACATTTGTTTTTTATGGGTTTTATTTTTGAATTTGTGTGGCAGCAAAATATATTTGAGCTTTATTTTATATCATTCTGAAAAAGATTTTGTCAGCTCTTTGTGCTGGGGAAGTTAAATGGTATTCTTACCTAGTTGAATTACACTCATTTATATCCTGTGATTCTTTTGAAGTGAATTGTATAATATAATGAATGTGGAAAATCAATAGCTTTTATACATAATTGTATAAGGCATATAAATTTAAAATATCACTGTACAATGATAAAATTCATAATATTTAGTTTTATACTGTATATGATATATTTGGTAATGGAATCCAAATATAGAAATTAAAGTTAAAACTTAATAAAAATGTCATTTTCCCACTGTTATAATTATCTACTCATTCATTCTACACATAGACATTGTGAAACTTTTTTGTGAGGCACTCTCATAGACAATGAGAACATGTTATACGTAAGACAGCAAAGAAAGTCTCTTTATACAAGAAGCTACTTTTTCCAAAGTGGTTTGAAAGATACTTGAAAATGATTAGATAGACAAGATAATTTCAGAGATAGAGCAATGTTATGGGGAAGAGAGTAGGATGAAATAACTATAGAGATAAAAGGTACTTTAGATACAGTGGTCAGAATATGCTTCCTGAAAACATTTGCTAAAATTCTGAAAACAAAAACCAGTCAAGTTAATATGATGGTGAAATAAACCAGAAGGAGTGCAAAGCAAGTTAATGAAAGGATGTACATTTTATCTTTATAGAAGTGAAAAACAGTCCGTGGAGGATGAATAGAGTGTGTAATATAAAGATGGAAAAAAGTCACCTCAAAAAGAAAGGCAGAGTATCTGCAGAACCATGCTGTCAAGATGTGTATACATATATAAAGTATCGTTCATTTCTATTCAGTATATTCATTGTATATTTCTAGTTTGTGTGTATATATATATCTTATATATGGATATAAATACGGATATTCTGTTGAAACAAATAGATACAAGGAAGCAGATACAAGGATTTCAGTTGTTAAGCTATGATAGCATTGTAGCAGCCTGGTTAACTGCATGTACTCCTAGACATTGTCTTCTACACTAAAATAGAATCTCTGCACTTACACGAGTAATTTTTAATTAATTGATTTGCAAATATTTATTAAGATTATGCTTGCTCAAAAATATACTAGGCATTGAGAATACAAAAATGAATTAGGTATTATCTCCAAATTGGATGCACAACACTTAACATTATGGAATACATCCAATATATAATAAATCCAAAATATATACATGTGTATTAAGGCCTAAAACTATGTAAGAAAGAAAAGATCTGTAGCTGACTGTGACCAGGTGGGTTTCATGAATAATTTTCAGAATGGCAAACCTAGTGTTGAGTTTAGTAAATTAATATCATGTCATTATTTCTGAATGTCACCAGTTGCTATCTCCAGATTAGCAGAGGTAGAATCTACTAAAAGTAAATGAAGATTCTAGTTTTATAAAAAAAATATAACTTGTTTAGTTACACAGCAGACTTCTGACATTCTACTTGAGAAGAATCGTCTTGAGCATGAGTGTACAGAGATGAATTTTCCATAAAGCTGATGTATCATCTCCAATGAGGAGATGACACATGTCTCCTCATTGCATAAGCCCCTTCACAGGCCTTTAGCAAGGTGTTCACTATGATTTTTATGTCTTTAAAATTTTTTTTTAATGAAGATGGTGTCTATTTTTACTCTTCCATTCCCTCTCTATGAGACTTAGCTTACTGTCCATTAGCATAAATGTGGATGCAGGTGCTTTTGGAATAAGGTTATGATTAAGAAGAGTAAGGAATACATTTGGTTTCACTTTTGTGGCATATATTCAAATGGTTATAGTCAGGTCCACCTATAGTTAAGTAATTGTTAGAGCTCTCAGTTTGAAAATGACTTCTAAGAATCAGGATGGAGTACTTCCAGTTACGTTCATCCATGAACTTTTAAATTTATTCAATATAATTTATTGAGCACCTATCATATGTCAGGAACTATGCCAGGAATTAGGACTAGAATCGTGAACAATAAGATACTTAGCCAACTACTGATGTTTCTGACTTCATTTCTTACTGAATGTATCCTTGCTCACTTTGCTGGACACTTATGACTTTTTTCTTCCTATTCTTATTCCAGGTGCATGTGCCCACTTTCTTGGCATCATGACCTTAGTCTAGGTACGGAAGATGTGTCCACTATTTGCATAGATTCTATAGGAGGTAGCAATTGGATTACATAGATTTTGAAGGGGAAAGAACTGTTCACCAGACTGAATTATCTTTACTTAAGAAATATCTCAAATTATTTTTATAACCAGAGGTGATCAGTGATTATTTACCTAAATGATACAGAAAAAATTTTTTATAGAAGTGTCAATGAGTAAATTACAAAGAGTATAATGATATTTTTCTGGATTTTGTGATATATAATTTAAAATATGTAATAGTATATATATT
>NW_016803397.1:236766-264136 GCF_001698545.2 Rhinopithecus bieti
AATATGTAATAGTATATATATTATAAAATAAATAATTATTTTATTAGCTTTGTAACTGGCTATAATTTTACTCATTATAAATAAATATTCATATGCATAAAAATTATTACTTATTATTTGTATCCTTTATTTCATATTGTATAAGCTTCGAAGTCCACAAAACCTGAATCTACCCATGGCTATATTCATGTAGGAATTTGTTGTTTATGTAGTATTTTATATACAGTTTCTCAATTAGTGTCCCTTCAAATATGTATTTGGCATCTGCATTTTGCATTAGAAAAAGATGTTAAGGTTCTGAGAGTTTAAAGATTTTTATTCCCCAAGGTCAAACAAGTGAATTATGACTCAGACATATATTTTCCCATCCCAAGCCTGGTACTCTCCCATATACAAAATTTTTTCCTATTTGCGTAGTGATAAAAAGCAGATGAATTTGCTAATTTTGGTAAAGCAAGGCTATTTATGTTTCTAAACACATTTTAGATTATAGTAGAAATGTTCTTAGATGTTATTTCCTTGACACAACAACATATTTCCAACAGGGTTCATAATGCATATCCTTACGATAGTGTATTTGATGAATTGGCTAAGGTCATTTATATGTGCAATTTTGACTAGAATATTGGTGCACTTAAAACAATCATGAAGATCATATTTTTTGTTTTTTCTTTTTTTTTTTTTGAGATGGAGTTTTGCTCTTGTCACCCAGGCTGGAGTGCAGTGGTGTGATCTCGGCTCACTACAACCTCTGTCTCCCGGGTTCAAGTGATTTTCCTGCCTCAGCCTCCTGAGTAGCTGGGATCACAGGCGTACGCCACCACGTGCAGCTAATTTTTGGTATTTTTAGTAGAGACAGGGTTTCATCATGTTGGCCAGGCTGGTCTCGAACTCCTGACCTCAGATGATCCACCTGCCTCGGCCTCCCAAATTCCTGGGATTTACAGGCTTGAGCCACTGTGCCCGGCCGAAGATAATTGTTTCACAAGATAATCATACACTCCCTGAGAAACAAACAACAACAACAACAAAACAAGAATCTATGCCAGAAGAATTCTCAAGCTTCTGTGAGGGTGTAAGTGGAATTTACCCACAAAACTGCAGTGAATCATTTTATAATAATTTATGACACTGTATTTTTGTGTTTCTAATGGAAGGTTTTAAGGTTTTAACCACAGAGGGAGTAAAGATTAAGCCAGTGAATTGGAAAATCAGAAAGCTCATAGTGTGTTCTATAATATTTCCTAGACAAATGTTTTATGAGCAGCTTGTTCCAGTACAATCCAAAGTAAGCTGATAGTGTACTTGTGAAAAATATTAAACATTCAATAGCTCAAGAAAGTTGTAATCTAATGTAATTTTAGGTAGAATAGTGGATAATAAAATAAGGTAAATTTAAAATTACATGTATTAAATATAGAGAATTTATGTTTTAAAATATAAAAATCTTGTAGCCTAAGATGTTTTGTTAATCAAACAAATACTAGATAAATTCTATTTGATATGAAATGCAAATTCTAGAGGAAAAAAATGATGCAAGTGAATAATTTATTGAGAAAGAAAGTACAAATTATCCCAAGCCTGTTTTTAGTACAAGAACTTAGTTATAATTATTAACATATACCAAACTTTAGTCCCATAATACACTATTCTAAAAATAGATAACATGTATATTTTATGCTTTCTGATATTATATGCAATTTTTATATAAACTTAGCACAAATAAATTTAACTCAGAATTTCAATTAATTTCAAGAACCTAAAAGTCTGGTCTTAGGATCACCTTTTGAGTCTTTTTTCAAACTCCACATATCATTCATTCCTAACACAGAGGTCTCCACCACCAACAAACATGCTGGAGTCATAGGTGTTAAGAAGCAGGGAAAGATTACCATATTATTTGATAATTATAGTTATTTTAAATTCCATGTCTAATAATTACAACATCTGTATCATATCTGAGTTTAGTTCTTATTATTGACATTTACCCCTGGAGTGTATTTTTCCTTCCCTTTTCTTACATCTCATTTGCTGTTTTTAAAGACAGACGCCTTTGTCGGAAGGTAGTCCCTGAGGTAAATATGGTTTATGTTTGCTGATGGTCATGATTTTCCTTCTGATAGGCCTTGAATGTTGGATTTGTGTTTTGGAATTTAGTATAGTGTTTTTTTTTATGGTTACCGTAAGTATACCAGAAGCTTTCAGTCTCTGTTTAGTGTGTGGGTGATTTACTGGAGGTTAATTTTTTAACATCTGTTTCCTTTGCCTTTGGGTCTTTCCTTTGCACTGTGGCATGGAGAGAATCTGTCTCTTGTAACTCTCTAAGTTGTATTCCACTGTTACTTTTACTCAGTGCCTGTGAACCTGTTGTGGAGGAAGTGGCCAGAGAATGTTTTCTGTTTTCATTAAGCGTCAGTCTTAGGTAGGCACTGTATTCCAGGATCTCATATGTGTGACTTTTCAAAATTTTTCGCCCTCATCCACCCAGAGAGCTAAACATAGTATGTCTATTCATCCATTTTCTCGCTGCTGATAAAGACATACTGGATAGGGTAATTTATAAAGAAAAGCCGGTTTAATGGACTAACAGTTCTACGTGGCTAGGGAGGCCTCATAATCATCACAGAAAGTGAGAGGCACGTCGTACATGGTGGCAGACAAGATAGAATGAGATCCAAGTAAAAGGAGAAAACCATTATAAAACCATCAGGTCTCATGAGACTTCCTACCAAGAGAACAGTATGGAGGAAAGTCACTGGGTCCCTCCCACAACATGTGGGAATTATGGGAGCTACAATTCAAGATGAGATTAGGGTGCAGACAAAAGCTTGCAATAGGGTACAAACCCCTATGCTGATCACTAGCACGCTCATGCTAACTCGTGCTCAGCCTTTAGCAGTTGATTAAATATTTTAATCTGAACTTTCCTTTATGTTGCAACCCATGGCCTCTGCCTTATAGAAGTAAATATTAAAGCATTTTTTCTTTATTCAGGTGTCTTTTTTGCCTGGGTTTTGGGTCAGTTGTTTGCCTTGAGACCTCAGTTCTAAGACAGGGTCCAGAAAAATTATTAATTTGTAGTCTGTCCGACTTTTGCCTTATAAGTTTGGGAGTGATGTCATTTCAAACCCTCTTCACTGAAGTAAAACTACCTTGAGTTGAATTATTATTAATTTAAAGATTATTAGCTTTATTTCTGGTAAAAATGCCATTATATATTATGCATTTTATTTACTTTATATATTTAGAATAACATATTTATACATCTAACTCATATTTAAAGTATATACATATATATACTCATAGGTTTATGAATTCACTCTCATTCACATATAATTATAAAGAGAAAGAAATGAAAAACAATCATGGATAGAATTTTTTGATGCTGATTTTAAAACAAAATGTGGCTTAATATTTGATACATTATGTTACATTTCTCCTTTCCTAACCAGTCTTTTTCTTAGGGTGGTATCCAGTAAAATATTCCAATGACTGTGTATTGCATCCTAATTGGAAGCTAAGTTTTCAGGAGAGTGGGTGCTGACAGAGACTCTCACTTTATTAAAGCTGCCTATTCTCTTTCATCCCCAGAAGAACATATTTTGTGTAACAAACTTCATCTCATTTTACATAATACTTTCTCCAGTGTATCTCTTCAATTCAGCTTTTCCATCTTTATAAACAGATTCAAAATTTCAAAATTAAAATAACTTTTTTTCTTTCCATCCCTCCCTCGTCCTCCACCTCACAACATGCAGAGACTCTAGCATGCGGTTTTCCAAAGTCCTATAGCCTAACTTAATTCATTTCTTTGTACTGGCATCCTACATTTTTACAATTTTTACAGAGATTAGAACAAATTCTGGTTGTGTTTTACGTTATACATTTTCATGGTAGATATTACTATTTTAGAGACATTGATAGTATGATCCCAAAGTACTTGATTTTATTTTTCTAATACTCTTACACTTGACTTCTTTGGGAGAAAAACACCTGCGTACATAAAATATTAAAATAACTATATCTGATATAACCAACCAAACTGATAATTTCTCTTTCTCTCTACATATGTCCACTTGTTTTCTTGTTTAAAATTTATGCATTAAAATATAAAGCAGACAATTAAGGTAGGTAATTATATTCTAATGTGAGAAATATTCTGAACTCAGAGGCATTTAACTCTAAAGGAAAAAAATAGAATAGGTTCTTGATTAGCAAATATTCAAAATTCATTGAAAGTGGTATGGGAATAATCAATATGAGAAATATATATCTTCCTGCCTGAAAAATGTAGTAACAATCATGCATGTGCTGCACCACACTTCTTGTCAATACCTAGATGCAAGTGAATGATAGTTTTTGCTTCTCTAGTTTCCATTATCTGTACCTCTAATTCTTCTGTTGTACATATTTTATTATGTTTCACATTTTTCCAGTTTATCACAATATATCACTAGTTTTTTTGTTTGTTTTCAATTATTTCTTTACAGATTGTCTAAGGTAAGTTTCTTTGTCTTACTTCTTGCTAATAACTATTTAGAAATTAGTTTTGGATTCTCAAATCTATCCTTAATTGCCATGTGTTCTAGCTAGAATATAGTTTAATGTATCAAATTTGTTTAAAATGCTACATGCAAGTTTCCACCGAAAAATTTAAAAAGAAAAAAGTAGATAATTTGTCACTGGAAAAATGGGGTGAGAGGGATTTGAAGTGAAAGCTCTACTCATATACTGATACTGCTAGATGTCACAGTTGTCATTTTTTGGGAGCATAGTGGGAGACTGTAAAATTACTTAAATAGACACACTTTATTTTAAATTCAATTTCCAAGAATTTATCTTGGGTAGAAAATCACAGACATACACACAAAGTTTCCATGAAAATGTTCAGACATTTTAAATTTCACTGATTTGGGAATTTTAACACCTCAGTGTACATCAACAGGGAATTTATAAATTAAACCATGGTTTATTCCTGAAATTCAATTTGTAAAGCTAACTAAAATAACATTCCCCCAAAAATGAATTCCCTTTATAATATCTCCACCTACATATTTATCCTGTGGCGGCACTCACATTTCCTTCTACTCTTTTACTGATGCCATATATTGACTGAAAATGTGAATATTTTATTTATATATTCATGCAATGTTCAATATAACCATCATACTTTGGTCACTATCATTGGATGATAATTAACCAGATTGAAATAGAAAAAATTTTCACTCTTCATGTTGGTGCAAATCCAAAAGTTTTAAAACTTGGTAAATTTAAGGCATACATTTAAAGTGGAGAAATTCAAGTTGAAAGTGTAAATGAGCTAGCTATAATTTGCTAAAAATATATTAATATATATGTGTATGTGTACACATTTCATATATTGTTAATACAAGGAAACATTAAAAATAAGAACACAATAAGAGTGGTAGATGGCAGAAGCATATTTAAATTTCCTTTGACTTGTCTATTTTTGATGAGTTTCCATCAGAGCTGAGAAACACCCTTTGTTTCACAAGCATACCACAGTCATGTACTACTACTCCACAAACATACCTGTCTCCTGTGCATATGTTTACTCTGGCTTTTGGCTAGATGACAAACTCTAGGACATAAAATAAGTCCTGCTATCTGGACTGCTTTTATCTCCAGTAGAAGACTATATTCTAAAAGAAAGCTTAGACTACTGATAGCACATTCTGCTTGATGATATTAAATTTTGCTTTTGAAGTATGAGCCATCAACAACCAATATTAGGTCAGGGTTCTTCTCAATAGGAGTCTGTAATACACCTGAGCAATATTTACAGAGAATTCCCTAACCAAGGTAAGACAATCGTGAAGCTCCTTTCTTTTGGTAGGGGCAGAAGAGTGGCAGTATCCAGGGTGTTGCCATACCAAATAGTGATATAAGAAGGAGACAGTAATAACATCTCATAAGAGGGAAATCAGCTGGCTGAAATGTGTTGTGTGTTCTCAGTCAGTAACAATGTTTCTACTTCATGAAGATCACGAGGTGAAATGGGGAGCCTAGAACTACTTCAGCAGAATCATAGAATTTTTCTTTGGCAGCTACTGTCCTAACATAAGAGAAATAAGAGACGGGCGGATCATAAGGTCAGGAGATCGAGACCATCCTGGCTAATACGGTGAAACCCCGTCTCTACTAAAAAATACAAAAAACTAGCCGGGCGACGAGGCGGGCGCCTGTAGTCCCAGCTACTCGGGAGGCTGAGACAGGAGAATGGCGTGAACCCGGGAGGCGGAGCTTGCAGTGAGCTGAGAGCCGCCCACTGCACTCCAGCCTGGGCGGCAGAGCAAGACTCCGTCTCAAAAAAAAAAAAAAAGAGAAATAAGCCTTTGTAATCAGATCAAAGGTAAGGCTATCATAAGTAAGGGGTATCTGATGGTTGCCCTGAAGTTAAGTTAAAATTCCAAGAGCTTGTCCAGATTGCTCATGCACACATAGATGAAATGGCAATTTGTGCTTATGGTTGTCTAGAGAAAGAGGCTGTTGAAACATCTTCCTTACAGTACAAACGTTTGAGCCTGTTCACGTTTGAGCTTACAGAATAGAGCATAATGTACAGAAGACTTAGTCAATTCACAAAGAGGTGTAGCAGTCTCAGAAAAAAATGGCACTGATTCACAGCCACACTCAAATAGAGAAAATTTTTCAGTTGTACTGTGAGGAGTATAGATAAATAGTTATTGGATAACTATTTTTCTGTCAGGAGAGAATTTTTTTCTCTCTTCAGATAGGTCATTCCCTAAATAATTAACTGTGTTCTGTCAAAATTGTAATTTAACTTTTGAAACTTTATATAGTTTTTCTGCAAGGCTGAGAGCAAATAAATGAAATTATTTTTACAGGTTGCTTTGTTTTCTGAACAAAGTAGCAGATAATACATATTACATAAGTATTGAGTCACAAGGGAAATTTAGGTATATTAAGTCTTAGATCTGGGAAAAGTAGGAGGAAATTTTAATGATCCTTGGGGCAGACTGTTCAGGAATACTGTTGTCCTTCTCAGGTAAAGGCAAAGAAACAAACTCAACTGGGCTACGAGTACATTGAAAAAGGTAGAACATACCATAGATCCATTAAAGTGAAGTGGCTTCAGGAGAAATTGATGACAGGATGGTATTTGGTTTAGGTACTATCAGAAAACAAGACATAGCAGTTCTGCTTCTGGTCTTGAGGTTTTAAGCACATTGGTATCATTGATATCTTTGTTAATTTGGTTTCCTTACTGGCAGGATGAGAGTTAAAAAGACTCACTTTTTACAAAGTGCAGGACACAAGATGATATTTGGGTATACAGTTTCAACTACAAAATTGAGACTTTCTTTTGATTTTGTTTTAAAGACTATCCAGATATTTTGGTATGATTTATATTTTATAGCTCCTGCGCTGATTATTTTGCCTATGTCAACAGAACTTTTAACCCATAGAAAGGTGCAGGGACAAGATCCTTGTCCAGGGTGTATATTAAATGTAATGAGGGGCCGGGCGCGGTGGCTCAAGCCTGTAATCCCAGCACTTTGGGAGGCCGAGACGGGCGGATCACGAGGTCAGGAGATCGAGACCATCCTGGCTAACACGGTGAAACCCCGTCTCTACTAAAAAATACAAAAAAACTAGCCGGGTGAGGTGGCGGGCGCCTGTAGTCCCAGCTGCTCGGGAGGCTGAGGCAGGAGATTGGCGCGAACCCGGGAGGCGGAGCTTGCAGTGAGCTGAGATCCGGGCCACTGCACTCCAGCCTGGGCGACAGAGCGAGACTCCGGCTAAAAAAAAAAAAAAAAAATGTAATGAGGAAAGGAAAAAATAACTAGAGTAGACCTAACTTGCTCATGAATACAAGAGTCTCTTCGACCTCAAGAAAAAGCCCTTTTGGTATGCATTTAATATTGAATTCAATTTGTCTGTATTGCTAAATTTGAAGGAGTTAGGTATCACAGAGCAAGAAAAACTGTTTTGCAGTCAAGGGCACCAGATTTATGGTTAAGTGTTAGGAGAAAAATCTGTCGGTTATTTGAAACATGTACCACCTGTATTGTGTGTGTATTCCACGAAGAGGTTGAACAAAGGTAGTGGAGTTTAATGTGGCCAGGGTAGTAACCATATGTACCAGAAATTCATGAGGATGACCATCTATATTTATAGTTAATTTACTTTGAGTGTTTGAGAGTATGACAGGATGTTAGATGATTTTTCCTTTTTCAGAGCACCTCCTTTTATCTAAATTAAGGGATTTTAAAATCTTGGTTTTCTTTTGTAAAATGAGACCATCTTTTTTCGGTGTCCAGTCTGTTTACAATATCTAACAGTGTCCTTGTCAGTAAGCGTCCAATTGGGAGATGAGCTACCAAACAATTTCATGTGTAGGACTAAAACTTTATATTGGTTATGTCTCATATTTATTCCAAATCGATTTTAAAATGTGCTGCAAAATATTGTAGTTCAGGTAAAGGTATTATTTTCCTTTATTTCTTTTTAATTAGGTCTCCAATTTCAGGTTTCACTTTATTGACAAAGTGAGATCAAAGGGCTACTAATGTATTAGCACATTACTTAACTTACAAGTATGTTCATAAGGTATTCTCTATTCTATCCTGAAAATATCGTATTCTTTCATCTTTTGTTTGTTTGCATAATTAAACGATATATTAAATTTTTATTAGTCATTTTTCAGGTACGACTTTTAGGAGACTTTCATCTACTTATCTGACCTTTTAATTGCCTTCAAGTTATCTGTGGAAAGAAAGATCCTCTAGATTCCTTTCCAGGAGTGTCAAATCAGCTCTTTCTATCAAACATTTAGCATCCAGGGTTCTGACTGACATTTGTACAAGTTGATACTGGTCAAATAATCCTGGGTGATATGAAACCAAAGTAACTCTAAATTCGCTCATGAATATTTGTTTGTCTTACTTGGGTTGAGGTAAATTTTTGTTTTTAACTCTTATTTCAAGTTCGACATTTAATTATATAATTGCCTACATTTGTAGTTCATGAGAAGGATGGATATTTACAGACCACTGGCATATTGGGATTTTAGGAGAGTTGTTGGGAAAATGTAGGGTTTTCTGTTCAAGGATGGAGGAGTTGACAGGAGTGCTAAAAGAGGGAGCTCAAAAGGAAAAGAGAGAAAATATGAGTATAAGAAAGGAACTGGAGCTTAAGAAGAGAGGAATTACTAGGGAAATAGATTTAGTTTGTCGTTGCTTAAGTTTGTTGAATTGCTCATGGCCTTTGGGCCAAATATGTTTTAGTAAAGCAAATTTTAAATTAGAATTATATTTGGAGGAATTTGAATATCAATCAAAATATGCTATCCATTAGATCTGAGAAATATTCCCTTTCTTTTCTAAGACACTTCTCAAGTGAACAATTTTATTATAAATCTGGCAGCCACCACAGTGGCTATACAAGACTCAAATCAGCCTTGGTGCAGTTATGAGTTAGAAAGATAGGTACAAGTAATAGAATTGTAATGAGAGTACATAGAAGAAACAGGAATTCTTTTCCTGAAAGAGGAGAGGATTCATACTTGAAAAACCCCCATTAGAGCTGTCAGTGACAATGAGGAATACAATTCTAGTATTCCTTTTGTCTTGGGCTCCCAATCTGACAATTGGTCATCTCTGAACACAAACTGAGTTATCTATGCCCCATGGCAGGTGGAAAACCAGAAAGAATGCTCACCCTGAATCAAAGCTGATTTCTCAGGACAATAAAAATGAGATGGAAGAACTTCATTTGGATATATTGATCACTCACAGTTTGTTCAATTGAAAGTGGATTCAGTCAGAATTACAAACTCACCATCCTTGAAGCTGGTTTGAAAAACATGCTTATAGGATGTGAAGAAATAGGAACACTTTTACACTGTTGGTGGGACTGTAAACTAGTTCAACCATTGTGGAAGACAGTGTGGCGATTCCTCAAGGATCTAGACCTAGAAATACCATTTGACTCAGCCATCCCATTACTGGGTATTTACTGGGGTATATACCCAAAGGTTAAATCATGCTGCTGTAAAGACACATCCATGTATGTTTTATTGCACACTATTCACAATAAGGCAAAGACTTGGAACCACAAATGTCCATCAATGGACAGACTGGATTAAAGAAATGTGCACATATTACACATGGAATACTATGCAGCCATAAAAAAAGGATGAGTTCCGTGTCTTTGTAGGACATGGATGCAATCTGGAACGATCATTCTGAGCAAACTATCACAAGACAGAAACCAAATACCGCATGTTTCTCACTCATAGGTGAGAATTGAACAATGAGAACACTTGGTCACAGGAAGGTGAACATCACACAGTGGGGCCGGTTGTGGGGTGGGGGGACGGGGGAGGGATAGCATTAGGAGATATGCCTAATGTAAATGACGTGTTAATGGGTGCAGCACACCAACGTGGCACATGTATGCATAGGTACCAAACTGCACATTGTGCACATACACCCTAGAACATAAAGTATAATTAAAAAAGAAAAAAAGAAAAACATGTTTATAGGGCCTATGCCTATAGTCTACTCTGGGTTTCTTCTTCTTACAAGAAGCAACACTTCTAGACAGCACAACATTAAATAGTAACACAAAAGTCAGCAAAAATAGATGAAAATAAATAGTATGAATCCATCAAGGATGTCAAAAAAATATATATCTTATAACAAAACCTAAGTACCAAACATTGAATAAATAACGATGAAAACTACCACAGAGTCAAGTTCAGATCCAGTCCTGACACTACCTTATTGAAAACTCAACCTGTGAGCAGCAAGTCACAAGCATCTTTTCTGGGTTATACACCTGGTTGAAGATTTGGGGCCACAGCATCAGACAGTTCAGAGCACATCTCAATAGAACCTTCACAATACCTGTGGAAATAAATGAAAGTCACCCAAATAAGAACAAGTAAAGGCTATTTATTCAGAGTTTGCTATAGCAAGAGAGTTGGTAACCACCAATTGTGTTTTGGAAAACACTCGAAGGAAGGTGGAGGAGTAAGAAAGCTTTATGATGAACAAAAGGGGAAAATTCTAGTGTGCCTTGGTTGGAACTGTTGGCATGGAAAGGCTGCAGGCAAGCTACCTAGAAGCAGGGCATCCTATGTAATTGGTTAGCAGCGCATATTTAGCATTTTGTATTTGAGACTAAGTTGGAAGTTGAGGCCAAAAATAGGAAATCTTTTAGTTATTAATTAGGTTCTACTTGTTTTTGACTATTTCAGGGATTATTATTTGGTTTACTGAAATGGTTCCTAATGATAGTAGTTTGACTTCCTGACTGGGTACTAGATAGATGTAGATAATGACTTGGCTTACTGGATTAATTGCTATGGTTGTGAGTCAGAGTTTTATTTTTATATGTGATCTGGACATTATCCATTTGCATATTCAGCTTCTCAATTACTCATCACTCTGCAAAGGATTTTACCTGTAGTAAATTATCCTGGTGTAAGTCCTATGATACAGATATTGCTATTATCTTTATTCTACACACAGAGAAGCTGAAGCCTAGAAAAGTTAAAAAGCATCGCTAAGTTACTCAGAAATTATAATACAATTTAAACAGTCTATTGTGTTGCTCTTAATCTACATAGACGTGCTGGCTAATAGAATTTCCTAATAAGAAAATATTTATTATATGTGATGTCTAATACGACTAGTAACATTCACATGTGACTACTGAGCACTTGAAATGTGGCTAGTATGACTTAAGAACATATATTTTAATTATACTTAGTTTTAATTTAAATATTAGTTCAAATTGTCACATGTGGCTTTTTGTTTCTGCATGAAAGAACATAGCTCTATATAATTCTATGAAAACAAGTTTTCAGGGAAGTAAATTTTTTTTAAACCTAACTAATTTGAAAAGAAAAAAATATGAAACTGCATACAGGAGACTAGCATGAAGCATAATAGCTTCATATCATATATATGTATATATGCATATATGTGTATTATGTATATTCTATGCATGCATATATTACACATTCTATATTTACTAGTAAATATGTTGAATATAAAATGAGTAACAACATTTATAGCTATAAGTATGGTATACTTAATAGGCTATCTTGATATATTAGTAGTAGCAACAACAACAGTAACAAGGAATTAAGCTGAGCCACTATAATGAAGATTAAGAATTCTTGCTGTTGATGGAGCAAAGAGATAACTGAATGAAATACATTGGATATTTGTACCTCAAATATCTTGTTGAAATGTAATCTGCAACATTGGAGGCAGGACCTGGTGGGAAGTGATTGGGTCATAAAGGAGGATCCCTCATGGCTTGCTGCTGTTTTCGTGATAGTGAGTTCTTACATGATCCGGTTGTTTAAAAGTCTGTGGTACCTCCCTCCAACTCTTTCTGTCACTTCTGCCATGTGAGAAGCCTGTTCTCCTTTCACCTTCTTCCATGATTGCAAGCTTCCTGAGGCTTCCCCAGAAGCTGAACTGATACCAGCATCATGCTTCCTGTACAAACTGCAGAATCAGGAGGCAATTAAACCTGTTTTCTTTATAAATTACCCAGCCTCAGGTATTTCTTAAGAGTGATTCAAGAATGGCCTAATACAGAAAGTTGGTACCATGAAATGGGGCATTACTATAAAAATACTTGAACATATGGATTTGGAATTGGGTAACAAGCAGAGGTTGGAAGAGTTTGGAGGGCTCAGAGGAAGACAGGAAGATGGGAGGAAAGTTTGAAACTTCTTAAAAACTGGTTAAATGGTTGTGACCAAAATGATCATAGTGACATGGACACCAAATTCCAGGATGATGAGGTCTCAGATGGAAATGAGGAACTTATTGGGAAATGGAGCAAATGTCAAATGTGTTTTGCCTTAGCAAAGAACTTGGCTATATTCTCTTCATGCCCCAGGGATCTATGGATGTTTTAACTTCAAAGTGATGATTTAGGGTATCTGGGGAAAGCAATTTCTAAGCATCAAAGCATTAAAGAAGTAGCCTGGCCTCTTCTAGCAACCAAACTCAGATGCAGGAGCAAAGAAATGACTTAAAGTTGGAATTTATTTGTGAAAGGAAAGGAGAGTGTAAACATATGGAAAAGTTGCAGCCTGGTCATTTGGCAGAAAAAGAAATAACTTTTTCAGGAGATAAATTAAGGCAGGTTATGGAGCAATCACTTGCTAGAAAGATTTGTATAACTAAGAAGGAGCCAGATGCAGATAGTCATGACAATGGGAAAAGGTAGGCCTTCCCATCACAGGCCCTTAGGTCTAGTCTGTGCAGTCTAGGGACACTGCTCCTCACATCCCAGCTGCTCTGGCTCTAGCCTTAGGTCAAAGGGCCCCAGATATAGCTTGGGCCACTGCTTCAGAGGGTGCAAGCCATAAGCTTTGGTGGCTTTCATGTGGTGCTAAGCCTGTAGATGCAAATAATGTGACACTGAAGGAGACTTGGCAGCCTCTGCCTGGATTTCAGAGGACATACAAGAATGCCTTTGTACCAAGGCAGAAGCCTGTCACAGGGGTGGAGGCCTGCAAGAGAATCTCTACTAAGGCAGTGCAGAGAAGAAACGAGGGGCTATAGGCCCCAAACAGAGTTCCCACTGGGGCACTGCCTAGTGGAGCTGTGGGTACGGGGCCACCGTCCTCCACAGTCCAGAATGGTAGATCCACTAACATCTTGGCACCCTGCACCTGGAAACGCCACAGGCACTCAACGCCAGCCCATGAAAGCAGCACCAGGGGCTGTACTCTGCAGAGTCACATGGATGAAGCTGCTCAAGTCCTTGGAAGCCCACCATTGAATCAGTGTACCCTGGATGTGAGACAGAGAGGCAAAGATTATTTTGGAGGGTTAAGATTTGATGACTGCCCTGCTGAGGTTTGAAGATTCATGGAGCTTGTACCCCCATTCTTTTGGTCAGTTTCTCCCTTTTGGAATGAAAATATTATCCCAATGCCTATGCCCCGCCCCCATCTTAGGAGTAAATAACTTGTTTTATTTTATAGGCTCATAGGTAGAAGGAACTTATTTTCAGATGAGAGTTTGGACTTGGACTTGGGACTTTTGAGTTAATGCTGAAATGAGTTAGGCTTTGAGAAACTAATGAGAAGGGATCATTATGTTTTGACATATGAGAAGTACATGAGATTTGTGGGGCCGGGGTGAAATGATGTGGTTTGGATATTTGTGCCCCCAAATTTCATGTGGAAGTATAATCCCCAATGTTGGAGGTGAGGCCTCATGGGAGGTGATTGGGTCATGGGCATGGATTCCTCATGGCTTGGTGCTGTCCTCAAGATAGTGAGTGAGTTCTCACAAGTTGTGGCCGTTTAAAAGTGTTGGCACCTTCTTGTCCCCATTCTTGCTGTCACTATGTGAAATGCCTGCTCCCCCTTTGTGTTCCACCATCATTGTAAGCTTCCTGAGGCCTCACCAGAAGCTGAGCAAATGCCAGTACCATGCTTTCTGTACAGCTTGCAGAATCTTTAGCCAATTAACCCTTTCTTTGTAACGTACCCAGTCTCAGGTATTTCTTTATAGCAATGCAAAAGCAGACTTCTACACTGAGTCACCAAAGATCTTTCTGTCCCAACTGTGCTGTAGTCTCTGTAGGAACAGCTGTCACTGAGTTTATACAACATTTTATGATCTTACTACTATACCCCATTAGTTGAGATTACCTGACATTTTCAGTTTCTAAAAACCAAATGAGTCAAATACATTACACTTAATGCATATAATTTTTCATTGAATTAAACACTAATTTCCTGTTTAATATAGTATGCTTTGTATGACACACTGCACTTTAGATGTTGAGACTTAGACATTCTTTCTCCCTATATAGGCATTCAGTATATGAGAAATAATAATAGTATACATAAAACAAACATATAAATGTAATGCTGCAGAAATAAGGACGTGAAGTTGTTATATCTGATGTACTTTCTACTAAGATAATATTATACACTTCCATTCAACCCTGACATATTCTTAGTGAAATATGTATTCTCCTGTTATTGACAAATGCCAAACAGCAACTTCTCCTTTTTAAGTATTTTGCATAATGGTAGATATTTTCCAGTTCAAATTATAGTCAAAAGTATATTGCTTAGAAGATACCATTTCTTATACCTCTATAATGGCAAATCATACTTTTGAAGCTACTCTATAAGAGCAATCAACTTTGATCATTACCTCTAATGCTGCTCCTAGAATTATCTGTTTTCCTTTTTGAAAAGGAGCACTTTAAATTCTTCAAAACCAGTTGTAAATTCTATTCCTCAGAATACGTAAGATTCTGGCACATGTTTAAAGACAGAAAATCTTAATGTTTTTTACTTTTTCCATCACTTTGACTCAACCAACAATGAATGATTATTTTTACCATGCATTAAGATAACTGTAATTTCAATCCTCATGTTAGTTTCTAGGTTTTGATAAAATAGACAATTAAGTAAATGTTCTTCAATATAATATATTCATTATATTGAAGGACAATGATAGCTTTATGTACAGAATGCTTTAGAAATGCAAACATACTTTGGGAGGCCGAGACGGGCGGATCACGAGGTCACGAGATCAAGACCATCCTGGCTAACACGGTGAAACCCCGTCTCTACTAAAAAATACAAAAAAACTAGCCAGGCGAGGTGGCGGGCGCCTGTAGTCCCAGCTACTCAGGAGGCTGAGGCAGGAGAATGGTGTAAACCCGGGAGGCGGAGCTTGCAGTGAGCTGAGATCCAGCCACTGCACTCCAGCTCGGGCTATAGAGCAAGACTCTGTCTCAAAAAAAAAAAAAAAAAAGAAATGCAAACATAGAGCACTTAAATAGCTTTTAAAGTTTATTGAAAGCATCCTCAGGAAGTACTATCATACAATAAAGCTAATAATAAAAGAAATTATAATATTAACAGCAAATGAAATAAAACAACATTATTTTTATTCACCCTTTCATGTTCCTTCTCAGATATTGTGAGTACAGAAATCATGAGACATTATTCAAAGAATATAGTTTCATATTTTGTTCCATCATTGATAGTTCTCTTTGAACGTTTTGAAGCATTGACATGCATTTGTTCCCTTAATATGGTTTTGATGATGAATAATCAATCCAGATTTACATTTTGACAGCTTAAAACAAAATATAGCCAAATAAATTAAATTGGAAACAAGACATGAAAAATTACTTGTGAATAATCTCATTTCAGCATTTTCAAATGTAGTTTTCTTGTCAATTCATAAATAATAAAAGTAAATTGATTGCTTACTGTCTGTTTTCCTAGGTGGAGACTCTAGATCATCACACTAAGATAAAATTACACTTTAAAAATATTAAATAACCCAATACAACAAGAATATATTAAGTACGAAATAGACTAACAGGTTTAGAACTCATTAATGAATTTCCATAACAACTATTTACTGAGCTCCCTCTACATATGAGGCAGTGTTCTAAGTGCTGTGGTCCTGACAGTTTAAATAAAAAACAAAGCAAAACAGAAAAAAAAAATCTGTCCTCCTTCAGCTTACATGCTAACAGTGATCACCATTTGGTTTGAAAACTTTACATATTTATTTTAAAATTTAAATTTTTATTGGCCACTTTTGTTTTTCTAATTTCTATGGAAGATATTCAATTATAATACTATCTTCAGACTTCATTTAAAATTTTGCAGGCTATTGATAACTTTAACAAGGGCTAAGCTAGTATTCAGATACACAGGTCCAGAAATTGTGACTTATTCACTAACACTAAGAGATGATGTTCAGCTTGTAGAGTTTGTCTGCATAGAAGGAACTAATTGAAGATAGGTTGTTTGAGAAATTTAAAGTAAGATATTGGCTATTATTTGTGGTTATTTTCATAGCACTTTTATGAGTAGTTATAAATAACTCTGCAGACATTTCTTTAAAGTTCAAAATTTAAATATACTTAATAAGGATAAAATATACTTAAATTTTTTTTTTATTTTGATTTTAAATCATTTTCTCAGAGACAGGGTCTCACTCTATCACCCAGGCAGTGATGCGATCATAACTCACTGCAGTCTTAACCTCCAGGGCTCAAGCATTCTGCTTGCCTCAGCCTCTTGCATAGATAGGACTACAGGTGCATACCACCACATATTGCTTTTTTTTTTTTTTTTAATGACACAGGGTCTCAGTATGTTGCCCAGACTTGTCTCAAAATGCTGGTCTCTAGCAATCCTTCCACCTCACCTTCCCAAAGTGCTAGGATTTAAGGTATAAATAACTGTGCTGGACCATGAAACCTTCTTGATTTTTTATTTTTCCTTTATTTAGATATCGCATAGACTACAGTATAGTGATCCCAGTAGGTTACAACACTATTGAGAAGATTATAACTCATGCAATTTGGGTCATCATTTGTGAGGCCTGAACTTTGAAGATATTATTTTGCCTTAGCAAAATGTAGGCTGATGTAAATGTAAGAAAAACAAGGATTCTTCACACAGACATCTGTAAATAATTATTTTGGCTTCATTTTAATTGCTAATATATTTTATTTTAGGGTTACTTTCATATGGTTTGGATGTTTGTTCTCTCCCAATCTCATGTTGAAATGTCACTCCCAAAGTTGGAGGTGAGACCTTGTGGGAGGTGATTGGATCCTGAAGGCAGATCTCTCATGAATAGTTTAGCACCTTCCTCTTTGTAATAAGTGAGTTCTCACTCAGTTTATGCACAATCTGGTCGATTACAAGAGTCTGGGACCTCCTCCTTTCTCTCTTGTTCCTGCTTTTGCCATGTGATGTGCTTACTCCTGCTTTGCCTTCTGCCATGAGTAAAAATCTCCTTGAGGCCTCACCAGAAGCAAAGCGGGTGCCAGTGCAATGTTCCTTGTAAAGTCCACTGAACTGTGAACCAAATAAACCTCCTTTCTTTTATCTAGTTTCAGGTATTCTTTTATAGCAACACAAAATAAACTCACACACACTTATTTGACTTCAGTTTTAGAGACAGGATTTTCTTCCTTTGTCTTCAGTTTTTAGTGACCAACTACAAATGATTATCTTGAATTTGTTAGACAGAAGTAAAAGTAATAAGGAAAATAAATTTTAAAATGTTGTGGTAGAGTAATATTTCTTCTCTTTCCAAATTCTAGTCTCAGATCATAGAGAAAAGAATATCAGTGAATAGTTTTAGATTCTTAAAGGTAGAGATAAAAAGGAGCTCTACTTTCCTGGCAACTTCAATTTGTTGCTCCCTAAACACTGGAATGGGAAATTCATTGGTCATTCTTACAATCAGGGTTTCTGGTATTTTTCCTCAAAAGCGAGATATAGGCTCCTCCACCACTAAACTCAGGACACTCTAAGATGGGTGATGGGTGTGTTTTCTGTTTTCTTGGGACAAATTGACTTTGCTTCATTATTTCCTATTTGGGGTGGGGAACCAGGGGTGAGTCAGCTCACATTTCTGCCCAGTTGCTCTTCAAATCAAGGAATAGGGGATTGAAGACACACATTTTGGTCTTAGGGGCAAGTTTCATTTCTTGACTTAGACTACTAACAAATTGCACAAATGCATTACTTATGTCTTCAATAGTTTGGTAATGGCCTTTGGTATTGATTTTTCTAATCAGATTAGGTCTAGTAGAAGTGAGGCTAGGTTTTGACTTGTGAATAGTCTTGAGTGTGGGGTTGTGCAGTAAATTGTGGCTGGGTAAAATCCTAGTATGTTAGAGAAGTTAAATGTTTGTGATGGGCATTTAAGTTTAAAGCTATTAGTTATAAAATTAAGTTCTACTGCTAGTGAAAAGCCTAAGATGGTTATGCCAAGGGCTGTAAGTTTTAGGTGGAGTGTCATAGTTGTTTGGGGGGATGATATAGGAATAATATTGTTAGTGATGAAAAATCTGGTGAAGATACTTTGTCTAGATTTTTCTTGTTATTACAATGGGCATGACCCTTTTCAACATCTTTAAATGGTGGTACTGAAAATGGAAGTTAGTAAAATATTACCTCTTTAATCACAGTTTGGGGCAGTGACTCTTTTCCTTAACTCTTTTGAAATGTTAGAATATTATGGGAGAAGGCATAAATATTAGTTCTTTTTTCTTGCCTCCAACCCCAGAATAATGGAGTGTGCATGAATAAGAGTTATTAAAATAGGCTGACTTTCGGAACAAAGTAGCAGATTATGAAAATCATGGAATTGTTTAATGATTAAAACTAATAGAGGCCTTATAAGTTAGATATTCAATATTCAGAATAAAAAATCTATTTTGGCTCAGCAGGCTACAAACCCCCTAAAGAATGGAAGTGTGCCTGGTTTTAGCAAAATGGTAGAACAGAAATAATGTGAAGGATGAATTGTGGGCAGGAGAAGCTTCTTTGGAGAATTTTGACTGAAATTGCTTCTTACTTCCATATAAATTGTTATGGCAAATGATGATCAGACAATAGGACTAAGGTAAATTAAAATCTGAAGATTATTATATAGACAAGCTAAGCAAGCTAAAGTAAATTTAAGCTAATATTTTGATAAATTTTAATAGTTACACTGTATTTTAGGCATTATTAGAGTTAGACAATGAGGGCGTTGGAGACAACAGGAGTTTTCCATGTCCCCTTCCCATTAACATGATCTCATGTCAGACTGTTACTTGTTTTAAGCTTTAATGACAGTTACAGATTTTAGAAATGTAAACACTGGATTCATACAAGTGGAGAATTTTATCAATTGATAACATGAGATAAGTGCCCTTTAGATACAGATAATAGTTAATATTCTTGGTTGACATAAAGGAAATAGTTACTTGAATCATCACTATTCCAAAGGTTAATACTGGAACATTCTGCATCTAGGAAAATTAGAAGAGATAAAATGGGATGAATTAAAACAACAACAAAAGGAAATCAACTTTAGTGTGCCAACAGACCAAGAGCAGTAAGAAGTGAAAGAAAAATAAAGAAGAATGAAATAGTTGAGATAAAGTTAGAAATTATTTTAGGAGAAGCCAGAGGCTAAATTTTAGAACTAGCAACCAGCAAAATAGATATTCTGAACCCTTAAAGATGGTCCTGAAAGAGGTATTTATTTTAGCTATTAGGAGATTAGGAAACTATAAAAGAATATATGGTGTTCAGAAATCGCCAAGAAAAAATAAATGTAAGATCTCAGAACAGATATAATTCATCTAGAAGACGGAACCTAGAATCAGAAAATTATTTTAAAGTAGCCAACAGTGTGGACTAGAGATGTTGGCATGTAAGATCTAGGAATGTTATTAAGAAATATTTTCCAGGCTGGGCGCGGTGGCTCAAGCCTGTAATCCCAGCACTTTGGGAGGCCGAGATGGGCGGATCACGAGGTCAGGAGATCAAGACCATCCTGGCTAACACGGTGAAACCCCGTCTCTACTAAAAAATACAAAAAACTAGCCGGGCGAGGTGGCAGGCGCCTGTAGTCCCAGCTACTCAGGAGGCTGAGGCGGGAGAATGGCGTAAACCCGGGAGGCGGAGCTTGCAGTGAGCTGAGATCCGGCCACTGCACTCCAGCCCAGGCGACAGAGCAAGACTACGTCTCAAAAAAAAAAAAAAAAAAAAAAAAAAAAAGAAATATTTTCCAGAGTAATTCAGAATACTTAAAGCAGTATTAGTTAGATGTTAAAACATGTATGAGAGATAAGGAAAGTAAACGTACTAAACCAAATTTAAGAGCAAACCTGTTTACACACTCAAAATCTCATGGAAAGTAACAGAAATAATAAATCCCACAAAAAGATGCCAAGAAGAAAAACAATTAACTAGATTTACTATTTTACTATTTTTTTTAAAGACAGAGTCTCACTCTGTCTCCCAGACTGCAGTGCAGTAGAGCGATCTTGGCTCACTGAAACCCCTGCCTCCTGGGCTCAAGCGATTCTCCTATCTCAGCCTCCCAAGTAGCCAGGATTACAAGTGTACACCACCATGCCAGGCTAATTCTTATATTTTTAGTAGAGACAGGGTTTCACCATGTTGCCCAGGTTGGATTCAAACTCCTGACCTCAGGTTATCTGCCTGCCTCGGCCTCCCAAAGTGCTGGGATTATAGGCGTGAGCCACTGCACCCAGCATTGGATTTACGTTTGTTCAACAATGAATAATAGAAAAGACATGTTATGGATACTATTCCTAGTGAGGGAGAAATTAAGTGAGCAGAAATTTTTTGAGAACGTCATTTTTTAAATAAACAATAAATTCAATGAGTTCAGGGCCTTCATTTTGCATGAGGCCACAAAGTGAAAAGACAGTAAGAAAAGCACAATAGAAAGACCTGCTTTGAGGCTCAGAGAAAAAGAACAAAAAGAAAATTCCTATAATGTGGGAACAGTGATAGCATTATATATGGTTAAGGAGAAAAGCAGTCAAGCTAAGAAGGTTAAACGTGTTTTAATGCCATTTCCAACTGTTTTCAAGTCATGGGAAAAACTTGAGAATCGAAAATCTAGAGGTATAAGATCATTTGAAAGATGAAAAGAAAAATTAAATGGGGAATGGTGAGGCTTCGAAACAAAATAGGACACTACTTATTGGCCTTTATGAGAAATACGAGGATTCAGGCTTTATAGAAGCACTGAAACACTAAAGACTGAAGTTTATCTAAGAGCTATTGTTAGTTCGTTTGCTTGTTTTTTGTATTTTTTTGACCTCCACGCCTGTTTTTATACAGAAATACTTTTAATGTTTTATTTTGTTTTCACAATTGTTATTTAAAATATAAGGTTATAAGTTCAAAATTGTTATTTGGAACCCTTGATGTTTATTAAATGTTAAGTTGATCTTGCAAAATAATCTCATTGATTGCCCTAAAATACTCTTGCCAATCATTTCTAGGATTCTCAGAATAATTTTTTTTTGTCACAGACTAAAATATTTTTAAGCCATTTTTAATATTTTAAATACATTTAATAGATAAGAGTACTCTCTTTTGTAAAATAGTTCAATAATCTGATTAATAGACAAAATAATTCTAATACCGAAATAACTATTAAATCAACAGATAAAATGGCCAATTCATAGAATTTATAACTTAGCCTAAAACATTCACAAGTTTTAATGAATTGGTTCAGTGCATTCACCTTGGTTGTAAGGCTGTTTTGTAATAGCTTGTGTTCTTATATTTTTTAATACATAAACCACGCTAATAGTCCCCACAGACCTTTATTAATACCATGAATTAAAACTATGCTTGTTATTTTCTTAGCTGTCCTCTTGGATTAATAGAGTAGAGGAAAGCCACCATTGAAAGGTATGCAAATAAGTTTTTGGTTGGTTTTGTTTATGGTGTCTCTCTTGTCCCAAGCTTGCACATGCCACACACAGATAAATTCCCCGTGAACCCACTGTTTCTATACTGAAAAAAGTGAGTTGGAGGCAGATTCAGTTTTGCCCACCATTTTGGGAACCTCACAAGAGGTTCACTCTTATTTTCTTCCACAGTGAACACTGAACCGCCGGCAGGGCTAGGCCACCTGGGATCAATTAGAACAGGTGGAATTTTAGTGGTTGTTCTGCATTCTGGCAAAAAGAACCTACACATCATGGTGCCTTCCAGTAGCAACATCATGCTGCAGGAAACACTGCCCATTGTGTTTTCAGGCTTGATCCCTAGTCAGCTGTCAGCTTCCCCACATAACCCATGGTTTTTGATAAGTTATTCCCTAGGTCAAGAGACAATATAGGTCGGCAATAACCCATAGAGAGAACATCTTCTGCCCAAGACTGCTGGCAAATACATGTTCCATCTAAGCTCCAGTGCTCAGGTTACATCTTTCCACGAAATCAAAAAGCAATGGCAGAGTCAGCAGTTACCGCAAGGAGTCCCTAATAATACCCGCAGTCTCTTTCCTTATTGTATTCCTTCCTTTCTTTTCCTCTTCCCGTCCCCTACCTCCCCATCTCCTTCTCCCTTCCCTCCCTTCCCTCCCTTTCCCCTCCTACCTCTCCCACAACCCGGTGCCCACCCTCCCCCTCCGCTCTCTCCTCCCTCCTCCCTATCCTTTCCCTTTCCATTTTCTCTTCATTTTTTTCTTCCCTTTCATTAACTTTCTTCTCTCCCTCTCCTTTTTTTCCTTTCCTTTTTAAAACAGTCAAACACAGGGAGTATTCAATTTACTGAAAAATGTGTTGTGCCATGAATGATTTATATAAAGCATCCGAGAATCTATTCTGCAACAAATCCATTAAAATTAATTATGTTCACCAATTGTTGACAAGTTAAAGTTTTACAGAGTCATTGCTAACAGAATGGATAAAATTTTCATTTGTCTAGAAGAATGATGAACATTCTCTGCTCTCATCTCAACACACTGTTCTGTCAGGGTACTAGAAGAACAGAGATTTCCACAGAGAATAGAGATACAATAGGCTCAGTATAAAAAAGAAAAAAACATTTGAAATTTGAAGGCTGTTTCAAGTAATAAGCAATATCTTTGTACAAATAAACTTCACTCGAGGTAAATGAAATAAAATAAAGATGCAGAAATAATCATATGTGACCTGAAGGTTAAAGAAGTAATTGTATTACAAACTAGCACATGGAAAAAATAAATCTTTTAAACACCGAGATACAAGAGGACATGGTTAGTAAAAACACCAAGTTCTAGCCACATTGGATGAGCATAAGATAACTTCCTTGGAGAGGTAGAACTGGATACTTTAACAACACATTGGATATCCAATATAATGTTTAGAAAAAGTCAATATACACTTTATACAATTATTATTATATGAACAGGATTAATCATCTTTATAATTTCTAGTGATGAAGAAGCCCAATGGGTGTTTGTATATATAGTTAACAATATTAATATAAAATTAGCTATTTTAACAAAAGCGTTAATTGTAAAATAGGAAAAACCAGGAAAGCTAATTACTGTCGGATTTCATCTGTGTAAATTCTGTCAGTCAGTCTTAGTCTATAACACATTTTCTCTTATTTATCTAAATATAATTACTTTTTATGGGGTCTGGAAAATATTTTCAATGATTTTTTTACGAATTCCTCCTATTTCAAGATAGACTGGGCTTGTGATATTAAGCAGGTGCCAGCATTTTTTGAATTAAATTGTGGAGCTTACTGAGGAAGTGAGATACCTGACCTTTTGATTTGAGTCAAGCATGGACTGCTTGCTACTCACCAAACCTTTTTGGGTTTTGTTTATTTTTAGTGATAAAAATTCTGAAACAACTCCAGAGGGCTGATTTTCAATGTTGTTTTAGCTCTCAACAAATTGATTTCATACAAGTTTCACTAACTCTTTCATCACTGTTTTCTAGATTGTCTGAATTTTATGCTGCAGATCTTGATGGACTCTCTGTGAGGCGTCTGTTATTTAGTTATCTAGTTACCACAGACTCTCTTACTTTCTGTCTTCTCTAAACCAGTTCACAGACCGTAAAGGGAATACCAAAACTTGGTATGAGTAGTGACTAAGTAGCATAGCCTTTATTCTCAGTCTCCCTTTGTAAATATCTGATACCAAACTTTTTCCCAGAATTTATTTGTAATTAGATTCCCCAATTCTATGAATACTCTATTACAGATGTTAGATATTTGGTATTTTACAATCAGGGCATTAAAACCACTGGCAATGCTGAAAATTCAGTAGCTGATTTTGGCAACATGAATGTTTTAGTCTCTCCCTGGATTGCAGAGATCTTAGATGACTAAGTAACAAAAGACAGGATATTCACATCTGAGGGATACATTCACTGTACTTGCCCATGTCTCTTTCCATGAAAGATAGTATGAACATTTGCTCTTTTGTTTTACATTCTTTAAAACTACTACCTGTCTTCTGATATACACATATTTGGCTGTAAATTTTCTAAAGTCAGTGGAAGTTTTCCAAAGTCAGTGGGCATGTGAATTAATATTCAAGGTATAAGCAATAATCACACCAGCTGTGGTATTTTATAATGCTATACATTCTACCATCTTCTCATGCTGCAATGGAGGAATCCTAACTTCCAGCTCCCATGAAATGATAATATAGTCAATAAGAATCTATTGCTAGTAAATATCCTTCAAAGCATTACTATATATTTTAGGCAGGATTGCTTTTAAAAGAGAAACTCATTTCAAATTAGCTCAAAAGGCAAGTTATTTTTATTCATGTGTGTATATGTGTATATAAATATATACAATGGATGTATACATAATAAATGGTATTAATACAGTTAAATTACTTTTAGCTGATTTAACAAAAACTATCTTATTTCTCACAAAACCATGTTTCTGTGCTCATTTTACAGTTGTGCTGAGAGCCAGAGATTTAAGTAATTTTCTTGTAACAGCCAAAAACTAGTTGGCAGAAGTGTGTGTGTGCCTATAATCACAATGCATTTGGAGAATGCCATAGAATAAGATTACAATAAATATACTTTATCTCCACTGGAAGAAGTTTATCCCCAAGCAGCTCATCTTTTGAGAATCTCATGGTCACATCTGCTTCTATGCTCTTGTCTCTACTCTCCTTGTTCCTCTCTCCCAAATCTATCATCTCTGTTTCATTCTACCTTTCCTAAATTCCTCTCGGTAGACAAGCTTCCCTTGGTAAAAAAAAAAAAAAAAAAAATTCTGCAGTTTGACTTTTGTCTGTGTCTGACTTTATTAAACTAGCTTGTATATCTCATTTGCAAATTACTAAAATATAGCTTAATCATTTGAATTAGGTTCAGAGGGTGGTTGCTTACATATGTGAATTTTTGGTTCTATGAAAGTGGTGAAGAGGTCAATTTAAAAACTTTTGTTAAGCTTTGAGTTCTGACATAGCTTTTCATATATTTTTGACCTGTAATATAGTGAAAACCTTAAATGAAATAGTCAAATATCTTTATCTAAACAATTTGTATCAAATGTTTTAAAATGTTATAAATCTCATATTTTCTCTATCAATTATCTCTAAACATTTATAGGCAGACAATGGTAAATGCTATATTTATTTTATTTCTCACTGTAGTGTTATTAGTCATCTCATGCTAATATTTCTCTTCCAACTTCCCTAGAAACACTATTATTTTTCTTCAAAGTATATCAGTATCTATACTTCCTTCATCTATCCTGTGTAGTGTTTGAAATGGAATAGGTATTACGTTGACACCCTTGTCTGTTCTGCTATATTCAATTTTGCAATAGTCAGAAATTTCTTAGAAAAATCTGTCATTACTCTGAATTTATTTCACATAAAAACTCAAGAAAAGTTCAAACTGTTTATTTCAAAGACAGACACTCTAAATTAGGACTGGGATATACATGTTCTCTTTTATTCAATATTCTGCTGGCATATGCTATGACAAGTAAATTTCCATTTTGAGGTTGATATTAAGCAGCTTCTAAGCAAGTAGCAGTAGTATTAGCAGCATAAGGAAAATGCAATGATCCCATTATCAATCCCTGTGCTTCCAGTTTATTCTCTACCAAAATCAATCATTTTAACTGTTGATACATAATCTTCCCAAATTTCCCTTTCACCATGTCATAGTACTGGCCAAAACACTTCGGTTTTCAAAATTCATTTTCTCAAAGAAAAATAATAATTTGCTTTGTAGGTTTTTCAGTGTCAGTTTTCAAACTACCATTTCACCTTCATATATTAATATTCTAATATAAATGTTTTCAATACTAACTAAAGTGTTCTACTTGAAAACCTCACACTGATTTTTTCTGACTTTACACCACTCCCTGAAATAATATCACTTGAGATGGTTTTCTGAAAGTCAAATCTTTTCTATTTCCAGATGGGAATTTCAGGAAATTTCAGAACACTTGTCTTTTTCTAAGTTCTCCTCTCCTGAGACATCTGAAGCTGATTTTGTCATAAATTATAAAACCTCTATTAACTTGTGTGTTAAATAATGATACTGTTCAACATCTTTGTCTTAAAATGTCTCTTGCTTATGATGTAGGATTTGTGTGATTTAGTGTATATGCTGCTAAATTATTAATGTTAAATATTTGAGGACACTCAAGCTTCAGTATATCCATTGAAACCCAATTATGCTGCAGTTATTAATGAGGTTACAACAGGTCAAAAACTCAGAAGATACAAATTAAGGGGCTAAACAGGTAATTGTAAATTTTTTCAAAATATTTTCTTTTAGTGTATTTCTCATCCTATATTATATACATACACTTATTGTATATGTAATACAATTTATTATACACAATAGGTATTAGGTATACACTTAATACTTACTATATGTAACTACCGGGGGCGGAGCAAGATGGCCGAATAGGAACAGCTCCAGTCTCCAACTCCCAGCGCGAGCGACACAGAAGACCGGTGATTTCTGCATTTTCAACTGAGGTACTGGGGTCATCTCACTAGGGAGTGCCGGACAATCGGTGCTGGTC
>NW_016803397.1:267810-297253 GCF_001698545.2 Rhinopithecus bieti
AAAAAAAAAAAAAAAAAAATACTTACTATATGTTACACACTTATTGTGGTTTTTTAAATACAGAAAATAAAATTAATAAAATTTAATTATTTTGCTTGAGAAAATATTGATTGTGACCAACACTAGTTTGGAAAAGAAAGAAAAAAGAAATGCACAGGTTTTAGCCATCAATAGGCACAGACTTTGATATCATTCAGGTTTCATGAAAAGAACACATTATTTTAGGTCAAGTTGCTTATTGTCTGTTTCTCAAGCATCACAGAACACCAGTGAAGCATGACTTTCAGGCAGTGCTCTGGCAGCTATACTAATGTCACGCTAGGTCAATCTACAATCCTACTTCATCTGTCAAAATTACCTTGACCTTTTCCCAATAAAATGTCATGATCTTTCAATCTAAAATACTTCTTAATCTACTTATAGTGTAATGTAATACATATATAATGTGTTGTGTATATGTACATACATTATATCTATATCTATATCTATATATAGACTGTTTCACTCTTGTCATCCAGGCTGGAGTGCAGTGGTGTGACCTTGGCTCACTGCGACCTCCGCCTCCCAGGTTCAAGCTATTCTCCTGCCTCAACCTCCCTAGTAGCTGAGATTACAAGCGTGTGCCACCACACCTGGCTAATTTTTGCATTTTTAGTAGAGACGGGGTTTCACCAAATTGGCCAGGTTGGTCTCAAACTCCTGACCTCAGGTGATCTGCCCGCCTCAGCCTCCCGTAGTGCTGGGATTACAGGTGTGAGCCATTGCGCCCCACCAATATGTATATATTTTTTATTTCTACATATATATTATACTTTGAAGATTGGCATCTTGCCAAGAGTTGGTACGAGAAGAGTTTGGAATCTCTCTTTTACTGCCTCTACAGTATTAGAAAATTATTCTGTATTTCTCTTCTTTTCTCCCAAATATAAAAGTGTAGGATTTAACATTTTGCTTTTTGTTTTCTCCAACTTTTAAGTTCAGGACTATATGCACAGGTTTGTTATATAGGTAAATGTGTTCCATGGTGGTTTGCTGCACAGATCATCCCATTTCCTAGGTATTAATCCCAGCTTCCATGAGCTATTCTTCCTGATGTTTTCCCTCCCTGCCCCCACTTCCAGTATGTACTAGTTGTACTTCTATATGAGGCATAATGAATACACGTGAGGGAAAGGCAGGGTTTCTACCTTAAAGGTCTTAAACTCTAATAAAAGAATCCAATGGTTAATCAAAAACCTCAGTGTCTTATATGCAACTAGAAAACGAAATATAAAACCATAGATTTTTGTGCCACTCAGTCTCATAAGTTTGCAGTTGGAGGTTGGGTGTGTGTGCAAATAAAAACAGCAAAAAATAATGGTAATTAGCCTTCATTGCATATTTACTATAGGACAGAGTACATTATTCAATTTGATCCACAAAACAAAATGTTAGGTAAATTGGCATTATAATTCAGTTATTGAAGGCTTAGACAACTTCAAATATTTGGTTGAGAGCTTGTTATGTTTAGCTATTACAGTATGTCCTATCCCACCAAAGTTATAAATTATCTTTAAGCTGAAGTCAGAAGGATAAATCCAAGATAGGAAAAACAAAAGATGGAGCAGGAGAAGACTCTATGCAAAAATAATGTTATGCTCAAAGACCAGAAGTAAGGGTAACATAATACATTCCAAAACGTGTTTCAGGATCAGCTGTATGAAGATTAGAGTGAGAAATAGCCTAATTCTTAGGCATCACATTATAACATTTTAATTTTCAATACAAAATTTTAAAAGCAGTGACATTCATAAGGAGCTATTAAAGGTTTTAAGACAAGTTTGTATTATATGGCTTGTGTATAGAATGATCATTCTACTGGCAATGTGAAAAATATATTTTAGAAACTTCCAATTCTAATGACAGTAGCTCAAATTACTTAGATCAAACCTGAAGTTTTAAAAAAAAGTATTCCTGAGAAATTTTAAAACAAATAGCCTAAAATATTGAAGAGATTTAAACGATTGGAAATATTCATACAAAGCTATGGATAAAAGCCTGAATTCACGAAGTTAAGTAGAATATTAAGGCATCACATTTTTTTTTTAAATTGAATGGCATCTTTATGTTACCATACACTAAGAGTTAAGATTCAAAAAGTTTCAGAGTTAGGAGGAAAAAGTCAAAACCAGAAAACTTCCCCAAATAGGGAGTCTATAGCCATATTATGCAGATATCTCAAATCTCTACACACCCTCTGGATAATAGCAAAGCAGAAATAGATCATCCTACCCTACCCACAATCAAACTGAGTTGCTGCTGATTAGAACAGAACAACCATAACAAATTTAAAAATGGGAGAAACTTCTCATAAAGTATTACTACATATTACGAAAGTACAAATTCCTACTCTTGATACACAAGACCTGCGTTGATCAGGGAATCTCAAGCAAGAAATTTGCATTATATTGGTTTCTGTCTGGGGTGCAAAAGTAGGCAAAGCAACTTGACAGCGTGGTGTTGAGACAATAGTCCTACCCACACTTTGTAATATTTGCGTTATGAAATTATGTAGTAATGTAAAAATAAAACAAGCTATGGGCAATTATAATAACCATTATGAGGCTTTATTGAGAGATTTTTAAGAAGACAAATTAATAGGAATGTACACTATGGTTATGAATTAGAAGAATCAATATGTAATTCTATAATTATATGCACAATTATTAATACATTCAGTGCAGTGTTAATAAAAATTTCAGCATTTTTTTCTTATAAATAAATAAAGTAAAATGTATTTAAAAACATGAAGAAAACCCAAGACATTCTTGATGATAAAGAACACTGTGGAAAAAGAAATTATTCTACCAGATATAGAGATTTACTATACAACAAAATGAGTAATACTCTGTTGTTTGGGCAGAAACATAGATAAATAAATGCATGGAAGAGAAAAGAGTCTCAAAACAAACCTGTGACATATGGTAATTTTATGTATAACAGGCATGTTATTCCAAATCAATGTAGGAAACAGAGGCTTTTTTCTGTAGTGGAGCCTATTGCTACTACAGTGGCATAACAATTTTATAGATAAAATAAATACCTACTGGCTTTCGGTAGCGTATTAACAAATATAATAGTTGAGAGGAAGATAAATGTACAAAGAAAACTCAAAAACATATTCAAGAAACTAAAAGAAAATAAGGAAAGTAAAGTATGACCCCTATGAAACCAAAGCCTAAAAAAAAAAATCAAGTATTTAGGAATGGTTAACACTGCCAAAATTAAAAAAAAAAAAAAAAAAAAAAAAAAAAACTTTGGGAAAAAAAAAAAACTTTTGGGAACACTAATAAAATATAATCAAACATAATATTGATGAAATCTTTCTTGGTGTAATGGTGAACTTTTTACGGATTTGAGGAAATAACTTATTGTGAAGAAAGGCTAGGGACAAAATATTCAACAAATATTTTGATGGGCTTGGTGTTAAGTATGAGGTCTGGACAGAAAGAGCTTTGAAGTGGGCTTTATTTTATCTGTTGCAATGCTTTGAGGAAACTATTATGTCAGTGTGAGATGAATATCATAACAGATTGTCACATCGAAGGTAGAGTAAAGAGCTGATAACAACAGCATCCCCACCTTCCATTTTGCACTAAGAACAAACAAGGAGAATACTTAATGAAACAGGTAAAGATGGTTTTCCTGAGGTTCAGAATTTTCTAAAAAGAAAATTTATTATCTGGGTAGCTAAACTCAACCATGGTACTCTGGCCTCTACCATGGAGAATGCTTTCCCTACTCCAAACTCTACAAATACCAAGCATTAAGCCGTGCTTCTTCTACCTTGAATACCTCACAAGCTAAATATTTGGTACCTTCAGGAATAAACAAGTTGAAAAATAAACATAATAGGCCAGTCGCGGTGGCTCACGCCTGTAATCCCAGCACTTTGGGAGGCTGAGGCGGGCAGATCACCTGAGGTCAGGTGTTTGAGACTAGCCCGACCAACATGGAGAAACCCTGTCTCTACTAAAAATACAAAATCAACCGGGTGTGGTGGCACATGCCTGTAATCCCAGCTACTAGGGAGGCTGAGGCAGGAGAATCACTTGAACCTGGGAGGCAGAAGTTGCAGTGAGCCGAAATTGTGCTGTTGCACTCCAGCCTGGGCAACAAGAGCAAACCTCCATCTCAATAAATAAATAAATAAATAAATAAAAAATAAATATAAACATAATAGCATCAAGAATATATAAAAGTGAGTATCTGTAGCAGATTAACCAGGGCACTGTGACAGTGCAAATATATGAAAATATTAACTATAACACCTCAAATGGATGATATGGCGTGATTACATCATGAAGCAGGAAGAACTAGTAATAAAGAAGACTGTGGAAATATTGAAACTGGCCCACTTCTCCCGTAGAATTGATGTTCATGATTTCTTTGGAATAAACGTGGAAATTGACCCTCTCAGTCTTTAGACTTGTGAAAGTTATGATTGTCTTATCTGAGTTACTTTCTCAGGAAAGTAACCTTCAGTCCTCCCAAATAGTATCACAGACCTAAAGTACACCAGATTACTGCATCTGGGTAATGAAAAACCAGACCCCTCACCAGTTATGATTGTCTAACCCACCACCGGCTTCCTGTTTACCAATACCTTTTCCTTATCCCTCCCTAATTCCTGTTTTCCTACATGTGGCTACATTTTTTCCTGCTATGTAAACCCCTGATTCTACTCAGAGAGGTAGATTTGAGACTGGTCTCCCATCTCCTCAACTGCAGCACCCCATTAAAGCCTGCTTCCCTGGCAAAACTTATTGTCCCAGTGGCTGGCTTTCTGCGTGGCAAGCAGTAGGACCTAGACTGAATCTCTGACCCTTGGCTAACAATATTAGGTTAAAAAAAATAGTGAAGTAAATAAATAATTCAATAGATGAGGGAATAACAAAACTAATATTTTTAAATATGAACTGTACTCAAAATTTATTAAACTCTTGCAGAAAGCACATGACAAAGGGATGGCATGAAATAAAATTATTAGATATAAAGATGTATTATTGTTAAGAAAGTCTAGGTGTATAAGAAGAACAGAGAAAATCAAATACTAATATGGAGAATTGCAAAGAATAATAGAAACATAAAAGACTTCTGGTTGAAAGGAATCCCAAAATTTCAAACAGAATAGTTAAAATACAATTCACACATAGTACTATAATAATGTCAGCAAAGAAATAGTTCTTTACAAAAGTTATTGAAGTTTATAATAGATTCTTACAAGGTAAAGAATGTCCAATTAAGATAAATAGTCAAAGAACTGACAAGAAGACTAAAAATAAGCACTATTTTCCAAGTTTTGATAAAAAATAATTTTGAATTACAAATGCATGTCTTACCAATTTATTATTAAAATATGAACACCAAATGCATATGTTCTCCAGCATAAAGTTTTAAAAAGTTTACTAAAGTCTGTCTTTGTAATGATTTCTGGTAGAAATACCAAAAATACAAAAACAAAAACAAAAATAAACTCTTGAAAGAGAAGACTATGTATTTAAATGAGAAATAGAAATAAGTAAATATTTAGTAAAAAGACTGTAATGTTGGATAAACCTCTTAAGAACCAATTAAGTAATGAAGGAAAAATAGTCAGCTAAACAAAGTAGAATTTAAAAGACAAAAACTCCAGGCACAGAAGAGATTAAAATGAAAAGGAATGTTTAGAAGAGTTATACATTAAATTTGGATCTTAATTAGTTAGAGATAACTACTTGAAAAAAATAAAAATAAAAATCATGATTTTTAAACTCTAGTAGATAGACTTTAAATGGTCATTGTGATCCTTTCCTCTGGTGTTCAAATGTATCTGAAATCTCTACCCTTGGGTGTGTCTGGGCCCTTTGACTTGCTTCTGACAAACAAAATAAGGCAAACGTGATGGGATGCCATGCCCATGATTACATCATGTTGTTTAAGACTTTGTCTTGCTAGGAAACTCACTCTAGAGATTCTCCTTGCAGGCTGTATGTTTTAGACTGAATATTTTTGATCCCCTAGAATTTGTATGTGGAATTCCTAACCACCAGTGTGGCTGTATTTGGAGATGAACTGCCTTGCAGAGCTGTGCGGAAGACTCTGCTACCCCTGTGGTCCTTGAGGACAGCAAATCAAATGAAAGACGAGACATCTTTAGCCTTAAGATCTAATGGAATTTGCCTTGCTAGGTTTGGGACTTGATTGGGAAATATTACCCCCTCTTTCCTTCTGATTTGTCCTTTTTAGGACAGGAATTACTGTTCTCTGCCTGTACCAACACTGTATTTTAGAAGCACATAATTTCTCTGGTTTCATAGGTTTACATTTTAAGAGNATATTTTCTGTTGTTTAAGCCATGCAGTCTATAATATTTTGTTATGGTGGTCCCAATAGATTAATAAACTGAATGAAAAAGATAAAAAAGACTAGGTATTCTGAGCAAAGCCCACATGGCAAGGAACTGCAGACAGCTTCCAGGAGGTGACAGCAGTTTAATCCAACAGTCAGAAAGAAGCCAGGGCCCACAGTTTTACTACTGCAAGAAAATGAATTGCACTAGTGAACTAGATGGTTTTGGAAGAAGATTCTTTCTTCATCAAACCTCCAGTTGAAAATACAATTTGGTCATCACTTGGATCACAGTTTTGAGAGATAGTGTCAGAAGACCCAGCAAAGCCATGCCAAAGCATCTGGCCCACAGCAACTAAGAAACAATAATGTGACTTGCAGTAAATGATAATTTTGTGATAATTTATTACATAAGAATTGATAATACTATAATAAAATCTAATTTATTCATGTAATTTAACTCATAAAAATAAATTCATGAATGGTAAATAGAAAATGCAAGCATATTTCTAGAAATAAGTATTAATATGTGACTTACTCTGTTTGTGTGTGCTAAATTTACCAGTATAAAAACATTCCCAAATTAAACTTAAATATATCTACAAAATATACAGTTATATTACATTTAAAATATAACACCAAAACTAGAGATATGAAAGAATGATGTTAGTGAAAATGGTAGAATAGATAGCTCTAAGGTCTTTTCCCTTCAAAGAATAATCCAAAAGTGAGCCTGAAAGTGTCAGAATAAAGTTTGTTATAATTGTGAAGAACAGTCAAAAATTTACAGCAACCAAATGAATGCTGAATCAAGAAAAAGCTTAATATGGAAGAAAACTTAGGCATTTTACCTGCTTTTTCTCCACCTTCTCTTTTGCTCAGCAATTACCTTGAAGACGATGACAGCATGTTTCCATTGTGGAATGCCAGTCCCTGGTTCTGTACAGCAGAACTTATACTGAAAGAATTGCATTTGTCTGTTCTAGCGTGCCTGGCGACTTCTTGAAGGACTAATGCAAGACAGTCATCTTTGATTATCCTAACTCAGTATTCACTCCAATTATAAAAGTGGCAGGCATTACTTGAAAACATTTTAAGGCAAGCTAATCAACTGCTGTTGCCTGGGGCAAAATATTATAGTTGAGGTACAAAAAATAGTGCACCTAAAGTATAGGAAGAAATCCTAGAAACAAAGAGTTTTTTTGGGAAACTAGCATTCAAAAGTTTGTATGCGGCTGAGGCAGGAGAATGGCGTAAACCCGGGAGGCGGAGCTTGCAGTGAGCTGAGATCTGGCCACTGCACTCCAGTCCGGGCGACAGAGCGAGACTCCGCCTCAAAAAAAAAAAAAAAAAAAAAAGTTTGTATGCATACTGGGGAATCTAGAAAGTCACATGCTTGCCCAGGGTAGGAGCTATGATTAGAATATGCATAAAAATACTTACGTTTCATTTCCGGCTATTACATAGATTCAGTGCAAGCAGAAAATAAAGATAGGATATGAAGATACAATTAATAGTCTGGATAAGTGTTAAAGAAATGCCCAGCACAGAATTAATCAGCAAAGACTGGAAGATTTTGTTTACTTCTTTCCTTTTTCTTTTTTCTCTCTCTTTTTTTTCTTTCTTTGGTTCCTGGCAGAGATTCAAGAAAATCTCTGTCAAAACATTAGCTGAACACAAGCTAAAGGAGCATAAATTTCTGGGACCAAACATGAAGGAAAAAACTACAAAAAGAGTTTATAAAGATCACTAAACAAACAAAAAGCTACAGCCCACAGCAAAGATGGGCAATAATATAATATCCAAATTATCACATTATACTATTCAAAATCTCCAGTTTTTAATAAAAAATGCAAAGCATGAGAATAAACAAGAACATATGACCCAGTTAGAGAAAAAATTAATAGAGAATGTACCTTCAAAAAGCAGTCGTTGAACTTTCTAGACAAAGACATTAAATCTGTTATCTTAAATAGGTTTGAGAGTTAAATAAAACCAGAAGATAGTATCAGAAGAAAAGAAAATATAAACGAAATTGTGATAAATACATAAAAAGGGACAACGTAAAAATTTTGGAATTGAATAATAACTAAAATGAACAACTCACTGGACAGGTTCAACAGCAAATTTGAGCAGGACATAAAACATAGCAGTAAATTTGAAATTAGGTAAATTGAAGTTATGCACCGTGAGAAAAAGTAAAAAAAAATGAAGGAAGGAAAAAGAACAGAGATAAGAGAGATAACAGATATCACCAAGTACAACAACATATGCATAGTGGAATTCCAGAGGGCAGGAAGAAAGAAAGGAGCAGGAAAAAAAAAAAAAAAAAAAAAAAAAAAAAAAAAAAAAAAAAAAACACTTGAAGAAATGACAATAAAAAAACTTCCCAAATCTGACAAAAGAAAAATATCTACACTTTGAGAAAATTATTCAAAGTGTAAATTCAAAGCAATCCACACTGAGACACATTATAGTCTAATTGTCAAAAAACAAAGATAAAAGTTACTGAAAGAAGCAAGAGAAAAAATTCACTCTATTCAAAGGACACACAACAAGATTCATAAGTAATCTGAGAAGCAGATTTTTCATCAGAAACCATGGAGGCCATAGGGAGTAGGATGACTTTTTTTTATGGGCCAATAGAGATAACTGTCAACCAAGAATTCTACATCCTCCAAAATAGACTTCAAAATAAATGAAACATTAAAGCATTACCATGCAGGTCCAAGTCTGCTCTGCCCATATACAGTAAATCAACTACTGTGACATGGGTTTTGCAAAAGAGAGATTTATTCACAAAACCACTGAGTGAGGAGGCAGGAAAACAGCTCTCAAATCCACCCCAAGAAGATAAGACTTAGGGATGCCTATGTGGTAGGCAAGTGGTGTGGGGAAAGATGATTGGCAGCGGAGAAAAATAAAGTAACAGGTTTGTTCTACCCAAGCATAGTCAGAGTTCATGACATTTCAAAGGAAATATTTCCAGGAAATGGCAACATTAGCATGATCTTAAGGTGAAGTTTTGGCCCTCCAATGTCAAAAGGCCACCTGTGCAAACCCAGTGGAAAGGTGCATGGTCTCAACCAGTTTGAACTGGCCAGAAGTTGGACCAAGTTCCTGAAAGACAACTGACAACATGGTGACCTATGACTGTTATGTATAAAGTGACCAGTGAAATTTAAGTTTCAGTTTTAAACAGTGAACTTTAGTCTTCGGCTACTTTAGTACTTCAGCTACTTTAGTCTTCGGTATCATGGAAAAAAGAAAAAAGTAATAACAACAAGCAAGCAATCTAAAGCAAGCAGGGCAGGCAGACTTGATCAAATTAACCCTTCAGTTTCCAAAGCATTCCCCATTAAAAAATAAATAAAAAAATAAAAACTGAAAGAGTTAACATTGGTAGACCTACACTGCAAGAAATGCTAAAATATTTTAGGCTGAAGGAAAAGGACACTATGTAATAACTCAAGCAATATAAAAAACATAAAGAGCTCCACTGTACACAGGTAAAAGTAAAAGCCAGTATTATTGTAATTTTTATTGTAACTTCTTTTTTTATTTCCTATATAATTTAAAAGTCAAAAGGATAAAATAATGATTAATTCAGTAATGGTCATACAATGTACAGTTGACCCCTAAATAATATAGTTTTGGACTGTATGGGTCCACTTATACATACATTTGTTTCAATACATTTATGGGAAAATGTTTCAGAGATATGCAACAATTTGAAAAAAAAATTGTGCATTTAAAAATTGTAGCTACTTATTCTTACGACTTCCTATTTTTGGGAATTGTATCTATAGAAATCTTTTGAGACATGTTGACTGAGCATTTCTTCTGGAAGGAATTGTGTTTGCTTCTGTCAGTTGCCTCACAATATTTAGACCTATTCTCATGTTGTTTCAAAAAGCATGTGGTCTGAGATAACTTGAGATTCAATAATCAAATCATGTGAGACTCTTAACAGTAGTAATATATTCTCAAAGGAGGCATTTTTTAAATAGCCAAAGCTAGAGATGAAGCAGAACATTTCTCTGACTGTTCAGCCTTTATGGTGGAATTTCTTTTTCCTAATTCATTATTTTCCCAAGAGGTAAGATTGCTTTGGAAATCGATATACATAACATCATCTTGAACCTAGTTCCCACTTGACATAGACCGTGGTACTAAATTTCTAGACCATCATCATCTATTTATGCCCCTTAGTATCTAAAAGCTTCAGAATTTATTTTATTCTTTGGACTTAAAGAGCTTTGCTCCTTTCTTTAGTGGATTTGCATATTGTCTTTAGGCTCTCTAACAACATATAAAATCATAACTATTATTATATTTAACATCCCTGTGTATAAAATAGCAGAAGAATATGAGCATCTCCCTCATCTTAGTGAAAGCAGAGGCTGATAGTATTCTATATAAGTAAAAACTGATTAAAATAAAATATGCGTTATATTTTATCATGAATATGTCCATCACCACTCAAATATTCAGTTGGTGAACAACTGAATTCTGTATTTTGCATTGGCGTTCATACAATAGAATATGCTGTATATAGTATGTGTTTTATAGTAACTGTTAAATGGACTTCAAAAATTAGTATAGTTCTATGGAATTTCATTGGGAATGTAGTTTGACTTGGCCAATTGATCAACGATGCTTCTTGTAAGATATGTTTCTGCATGAGGTTCATGTTCTTTTGTGAAAATTAGCATGTCTTACTAAATAGATATATGACAAATGGCTAATACTAATCTCTCTGAAATGTACACATAGTTGTAGCATAATTACCATAGGATGTATATAACATCTTGTTCTAAAATGTGTAAATTGTCAAAACAGGAATATGCAATAAAATTCTATGATCCAACATGTCTTTAAAGCACATGTCATTTCCCAAATGTATTCTTCTACATTTGTTTGTGAAGAAAATATCTTCTGCTTTCTTAATAGAACATCAGTAAGCAATTGTATCAAATAATAACCCAAATGTAAACAATGCTATGATATTGTCTAAATATTACCAGTGAATAAATTTAAATATCAATGATATATAATATAAACATAATCATAAATATGTAAATATATTTATATTAAATAAGTAATTTATTTTTAGATAAAGTGAGATTTTATTTAGAAGTTTATTTTAAACTTGGTATAACATACCAACAAATTTCAATGCTTCATATAACTAAATTACTATTAACAGTTAAAACAGTTTTTTCTTACACTGAATCTCATAATGAGGTGTATTTTAACTGTTAGGTATATTTTAAAAGTACATTTTGTATTCATTTTCCTAAATAATATAATGTTGTTTTATACCTGAAAATCATCTGTAATATCCATTTCACAATTGGATAATGAAGACCATCTTCCAACATACTGTGCAGACTCCGATTTTGATTATATCTTTTGATTTATGAGCATTTATTAAACAAACATTTTATTTATTTCTCTATAATTTTTATTCTATTTTGTGATTTTGTTTTGTAATTTTCAGAATTATTTCATAATTTTCTTTTTTTTCAATTATGAGTATTACCAGTTTTATTATTATTTCCTCAAAACTTTGTTTTATTATTGAAACTACTTCAAATTTTAGAATATTTGCCTCTGTAGCTCAGAGGGCTTTTTGTTAGTTTTACTTCTTGTTAATATTACTAAATAATAATATTTTAACTTTAGATGCAACAAGTTGTTAACAGTTTTGTCTTTAAACATAACTAGTGGAGCTTAACTGAGTTATAGTTTAACTCACCCATGAATATGTTCTTTTTTTTTCTATATTTTAAACATGTTCTAGACTTATGCTGCCATAGGTATTGCAATAGTTATTATTCCAGATTTATCTTTGTTCATTATATATTTAAGGTATTATAAAATTATCAGCTTTCGTCCTGAGCTTATTCACTCAACATGTTTATTGACTGGTAATGTGCCAGGCACTGTTAAAAGGACTGAGGCTATCTTGAAGGGTAATCAAGGTGTAGATATGAGCATTGACTTAAGAATACAGTTACTGGGGTGTTCAAAGGAAACCAAATGCTTAAGTGCAAACATAAATCTAAGAAAACTCTTCATTTACTTTTATTTTAATTGAGAAAGCATCAATTTCCTCCAAGTATAGTGACATGATTTTAATAAACTGATACAGAAATAGTTTGGTTAGTTTAGTTAGGTTGAATAAAATGTTAAAAGCACTGCACCTCAGTTTTGCTGCCTCATAGCATGAGATAACTTTTGCAATATTTCCTAAATTATTCCATAACATGATATTTAACATTTAGATATCCAAGAGGACTATCATCTCTATCTTTGAGCTTCCAGTCCTTTTTTATGTTCAAAAATATTAGATGGTTTACAGCAGTCTATGTGGTTGAAGAGTGAAAGTTTACATACCATTTGCTGCTAATGACACCAGACAAGTCAGACGTTTTCCAGTTTTATTTGCATGGAAGAATGAATACTAGAATGTAGAATAATAAACACATATACCCCTTGAGATTGCATTTTTAAATTACTATGAAGTTCCTTATATATAAATCAATAAACAATATTTTCAGGAATGTATAATATATTTAACTATGAGCCATCTGAAGATTAAAAACATTATTTTAAATACATCAATGTATATGCTCCATTGTTGCTTTATTCAGGGTAAAATTAAGAAATCTTCTGTGGGGTAGTGTATTTACAAACTGAAGAACTTTTTTTTTTTAAATCAGTCATTTAGAACTAAATATAGTCATTAAAAGGAAAACAAAAGTAATGTAGTCAATATATTCATGCCTATTCTATTTAAATGAGCAATTACTTCAGATTTTCATTGTAGTGTAGTTTTTACATAGGATCATCTAACTCATCAATATTAAAATAAATATAGCTACTTCAATAATATTTAAGTAACTAATAAAAAAACTAAGTTATTCTAAAAATGGAAATCATATCTGCAATTCCAATGTAGTGTGAATAACATCTAATTTGTGCAGTAGAATTCAAATAACCACTTTAAGGACTTTAAAATTTTATGATGCAGAAAAACTATTTGAATAAATATTTCATTTTTCCAATGCGTTCCTTTAATAACATGTAGGCATTAGATAAGAAACATTCCTATTCTTGTTTGGTCTGAATTTAACACTACTTTAAATTTCTTTGCATTGGATTAGCAGTGATTATGAAATTATATAACCAACTTTTTCTGCTACAGGACTTACATATAATTTAATGTCAATCATTTGAAGCACAGCACGTAACTATACCTTAATGAGTCTTATTGTTGAATATTTAAATATTTTACAACTAAACAAAATACTAATCTCTCTTTTAAATTCTTAGTATAATGTAAACAAATTTGGACATATTATATTTACTCAGACAGGAAGTACACCTTCAAAAAGCATAAAATATGGATCACCTTTCTCTTAAGATATGAGTAGAATTTTTACAAAGATTGAGTCGTTCTATATGTTGATTTTTTTGCAGAAAATAAATTCAAATTGGTCTCTGTAATCCTCTATTTACTGGGGATGCTTTCTTTTTTAAAAGATTAGTATTCTGAATGCCAAATAATAACACTACTGATGTTTGGGGAAGTTTTGTAAAGAATATTTATGTCTTCACTTAGCAAAATACTTACCATTCAATCTACATTTTAGCCTACTCTGGAGACAAGAATCATGGAATTTTGTTTCCCTTATACTCAACATCAAGAAATCTGGCTATTACATATACGATGTAATTATGTTATATCACATCATATCAGCATATCATATCCAGAGCACATGTGTTAATTTCCTGGGGATGTCAAAACCAAGTACCACAAACCAGGTTGTTTAAAACAAAACAAATTAATTATCTCAACATTCTGGATTTTAGAAGTTTTCTATCATATTTCAACTGGGCCATAATCTCTCTGAAGTCTCTAGGGAGAGATCCTTCCTTGATTCTTGCTAACTTGTGGGAATGGCTCACAATCCTAGGTGTTCCTTGGCTTCAACTGGTATCATTCTAATCTCTGCCTTTATTGTCACAGGGATCTCATTCTTCTCTGTCTCCTTCCTCTGTATCTCTACGTTTCTGTCTTTCTCTCTAGTCACTCTCTCTTTATAAGGACTTTAGGTGCTGAATTTAGGGCCCACTCTAATTCAATATTATATCATCTTAAATTTGTTACATCTGCAAAGACCCTATTTTCAAAGAGTCATATTCACAAACTCCCACTGAACAAGATTTTTTGGAGGACGCTATTCAACCCAGTAGATCGCTTCATATCATATCATATTATATCTTTATCATTTTATGTCATATGATATTAAAGAGATTTTTAAGCAATTCTTGCTTTATTAAAGTGATGAGCAGGTAAAAGATAAGGAACAGGGGTAGGGTTACCTATATGTCAGTATTTCAACCTCAGCATTAGTGGCATTTTGCATTGGATGATCCTTCATTGTGAAGAGGTATTTTGTGTTTTGGAGGATGTTTGGCCATATCCCCTTCCCTCTATACACTATAATCAAGTACCCACTGGTGAGTTATGACAATCAAAAATATCTCCGGATATTGCTAAATGTACCCTGAAGGTAAGATCACCTGTAGTTGAGAACTCGGATTAAAAAACCTTAGATTGTTTCCTCATTTTGCTTATTGGAACCCATTTTACTATTAACTCTTATTTTGACCATTATTCCACAGGAAATCTAGTTTACTTTCTTCCTCTGGGCTTCTTGTTACTTTGGCATAATCTCTCAACTATTTAAACCAGGCCAAAAGAACATTACTTCTTAAAAGTTTACTATGCCTCCATAAATTAAGATTTCCTATGTTACCTGCTATATCAAGGCATTTGTGATACATAAGGCAACTAAACTGAAAAGAAAAAGTTCAGAAGAATAATACGTGAAGCTAAAACAAAAATATTATTAATATAAATGAGAAATACAACTATATACGCCACATGACCATGTTGTTCTGGCTGCAAATTATTTTATTTCATCCCGGCTCCTTGAGGAGACAAATGGTCAAGGGTTTGATTATAATGAGTAGAGTCAGAAAAATGAACTTAGGAAATTTGAATTTCTACCAGTCTTGCCTTTAGTGATGTGCCTGGCCTTGAAAGCCCAATTTGACAAGACAGAGCACCTGTCTCTCTGGAGTTGGATGAACATGTCAATTGTCTTTATGTGTTTAACTATTCTTAAAATCTTTCTCACTTTTTAGTTTTTTTCTAATTTTATCACCAACCATTTCATACAACTGCTGCATCTTTCATTTAGGTATAGTACTGTTTTCATCTTATTTGAAACAGTAACATCTTTCTATAACCAAATGACTTGAGGGAAATATTTAACATCTTATGATGCTTACTGTGGTCTGAATGTTTGTGTCTCTACGAAATTTATATGTTGAAATCCAGGATTTCAACAAATGAATGGGTTTCATTCATAAGAATTTCAAACTTCATATGTTATTAGGAGGTGAGGCCTTTTGGGATATGATTAGTTCATGAGACTAATATCACCACGAATGGCGTTAATATCCTTATAAAATAGGCCAAAGGGAGCTCATTTGCCCTTTTTACCATAAGAAGACACATTAAGAAGGTGCCATCTATGAACTACAAAGTGGCCCCTCACCAGACTCCCAATCTGTAAGTGATCTTAGACTTCCCAGCCTCCAGAACTGTTATCAATAAATTTCTGTTGTTTATAAACTACCCAGTCCAGTTAATGGAATTGTTATAGCAGACCAAACAAGCCAAGGCAATGCTTCATGGTCCATTTGTATTCACTGAGTGGTTTGTATGATTTATATTTTTAAAAGGCTGTCTAAATTATAATTTACTAAAAGCAGTTCTCTGAAAAACATCCAAAGTCCTCTTTCCCTAGCCATCAACAACCTAGAACTATGCATTTCCCATAGAAAGAATTAATCTTAAGGCCTGTATTAGCATGAATTAACAATTGAAGAAATGTTCAATATTCTTTATTTGCTAGGCCACAGATACAAAGGTGTCTAACAAAGACAACCTTTTAGACATTTATCCCATTATAATTTTCCATCCACAATACCTAAACTGTTTTTGTTTATGTCACAGCATTAGTTCAATCTGCTATAACAGCATAGAATAGACTAAATGCCTTAAACAACAAAAATAGACTAAATGCCATAGAGAACAAAAATACTCACAGTTCTGGAGGCTAGGAGTCTGAGATCCGTGTGGCAACCTGAGTGGATCCTTGGTGAAGGTCAACTTCTTAGTTTACAAACATCCATCTACTCACTGCATCCTCATATAGTGAAGAAAGATCTCTTGTCTCTTCCCTATTTTTAAGGACTTTAATCCCATAATGAGGGCTTTAGCTTTCAAAAGCCCCACCTACAAATGCCGGCATACTGGGGGTTAGAACTTGAACATGTAAATTTTGGAGGGATACAAACATGGAATCAATAGCAGTTACACGTGAGCAGTCGCTGTATTTGACCCAACAAAACTTGTCACTCATTCTCTGAAACAGGTTTTATGTTTTGCTCTTCTTCTTCCACTATTCACAGTGCTTCAGACCCAGTTTGTAATACCTTTCTTGGTCTAGGCTCATTCCCTTGGTGATTTCCTCTTGTATTATTGCTTTAAATAAATGACAAAAAAACCCAAATCATGTCTCTATATCAGAGATCTCTTATAAATTTCATCCTCATACCTACAATTGCCTACCTGACACCTTTGCTTGAATGTCTCATGCACATCTCCAACATGACACTAAACCTCTGCCTATCCCCGCTCAGTGCTGCACCATCTTTGGTATTAATTGTGTTACTCCCATTATTCATAAAATACTTGGAGTTATTCTTGACATGTTTTTTGTTGTACACCCTACATTCTGTAGATCAGCAAATCCTGTTGACCAGATTTCAAGAATACACATATTTGAATCACTTTTTATGACATACGAATAACACCCTGGTCTGAGTCATCATCATCCCTCCCATTCATTAGTAAAATGGCCTCCGATTTAATGTCTCTGTTTCTATTATTACATCTTCAATCCATTCTTCAGACATAATCCAAAGGGATATGTGGTGAAATATGTTTCAGAACTTGCTCTTTCTCTGTTTAAAGCCCTGAAGTGGCTTCCTTATGTGGTCCTACATAGAGTTACCACATCTTATCTGAGCTTCAGTTACATCTTAAAAAATTGCCTTTGCCTTTTGTATCTTCAAGATATGATCAGAATTTGTTTCTCCAAGTCATCAAGTGGCACTAACAATGTGAGAACACTTAACTTATATTCTCTACATAAGGTTTTTGGGGTACCATATTTGTCATGTGGATTGAAATCTTAAATCTAAATGAGTATAAGCGTATGGTTCAAATATTCAAGTGAGCTTTTTTTTTCCGTTGTTCTGTCTTTTGCCAAGATAGAGACAGCTAAGTTTCCTTGCTATAACTTTCTGTTTTTTCACCTTTACTTTGAGATGGAAAATTACAAGTATTTTTACACTCTTATTTAATTGTGCTTTTTGAGATTTTGCTTGTTAATATTAAATAAAATAAAGGCACATGTTGAATTTGGTGAAATTTAATGTGACACACACAAACACACATTCTAAAACTCTGCTCATAGGAAATGCAGTCATTGCTTAGCACACCTTATAAAACCTTTTGCACATTCTCACATATTTCATTTTTCAAAAGTAAAGGGATACATATAACATTCTGTGTTTCATTAACATCCTATTTATACTAGAGACTCCTTAGTTAAGAATGGATCTGGGAAGGCTTTATTTTTGTGATTATATTTTACTATGTTTTAGGGGAGTTTGGCAACGACTAAGTTTTATTTTTAATCAACAAATGATCTAATTAAATGATGTTAAAGATATTTTTAAAGGCACACATACTTAGAGTCAGTTGTTTTCAAGTGGACTGCTCACAAGATTCAAATTAATTAGCTAATTACAAACAATATTCTCCCATCTACTTGGGCTGGCGAAGATAACCAGGCAAGAAGTTTCCTGAACTGGGTAGAAAACCTACATTACAAAGTTTTGATCCTGGATTCGGTATTATGGTGTGCAATATTCAGTTGTATCAAAGCCCTGGATTTCTTGTGCCAAATAAAATAATCATCTAGGTGGCAAATTTATTTGCCGTTTATGTCTAATTAATATTGAAAATAATTAGATGGTATATTTTATGCTATCTACTCTTTTAGGCCTGTGTGTAACTTCACTCATTATTCTATAAATACATAAGATTTAATGAAGGAGAAGTCAATTACAAATATTCCACTGTGTACTGAAGAGAAAGCTGCAAATGAATCACCAAGAGGTGAATTGGGAGCTGAGTCTCAATAGTGTTAACCTTTGTCAGTGAGTTGTCAAGGATTGATAGGCATGAAAGAATAAATATTTAATTAATATTAGTCCAAAATCTGGGTTTCAGTAACTGACACCTGTATTAACTCTTTTGGAAGCAAAAAAGCTTCAGTAAGCCAGGGAACATTCCAGAGGTCGGCAGATAGCAAGATCCTTCAGTCTCTGGTGAATAAAGAATAAATCAATGTGTTTCAGATTAGCCATCTCTTTTAGGAGTAACCTGGTTCTAGTAGTTATTCTTGGTATTTGTTTCTTAATGTATGTTTTATAAATTCCAGGAGCACCAATGAAAGATACATATACACATTCATTCTTGCAGAAACTCTTAAAAGACTCAAAGACATTTTGAAATCTTCTCATGGCCTCCTAGTTGTCCATAGGCTCTAGAATAAGAACTTCTGCCTGAAAAGATTCTTGAAATCTACCTTGCTGATGTACATCTTGCGATGCTGAAATTAGGGGCTTTTTTTCAGTAGAAATCTTCCTAAGATATTGCTCACATACATAATGACAGTGCAAATAGACAATACAGACAGTACTTCATTCATGAATATCACAATTGTTTATAAAACTTAATTAAAATTAGCACAAAAGAGATCAAATTACAAAAGAGTGTCATATTTTTAAAAGTAGAAATCTAGTGTTATGTAAGGAAGCTATTGGGAAATAGATATATGGGTGTATATATATATGCACACCCACAATTTTTGAGTGTATATCACATACTGCAATTCGATATTGAATTTTATTTTTATATCTAATCTTTCATATATTTGTCTTATTATGTCACCCTGTACTGTCTTACTTACCTCATATAATTTCTTTGTTTTTAAAAAATAAGTAGTAGATAATCACTTCTAAAAGTAGGCAGAAGACAGGCTTTTATTAAGTGGTTTTAGAAGTTAAGGAGAAATGATATATTTGAGAAAAATAGTTCAGGCCTAACAAATAGAAAATAACATAGAAAGAACAAGCAATTCGTAACTAGAGAGTCAGGTTTTTCAAGATCAGTATGAGTACTTATTCCATCATGCAGTATATTAAAATTAATATCCAAAGGATGATCACCTATGATGGCCCTCATTCATTTATTTGACACAAAACATCTTAAATTTTCATTGAAATTCTTGTATAATAGTATGTCAGTTTACCATTCTTGATCCATTACCCCATGTTTTTCTTTGCATATCTGGCTTTCTGCCACATGGTCAGGTTAAACTAACGCTTCTTAGCTGTATATTTCTCTTTGGCGAACTTACTTAACTTCTCTATGCCTCAGTATTTTCATCCATCCAAAGGTGGCAATCTGAAATTATATTTAGTAAGATTGATGGGAAGTAACAAAGATAAAACATGTAAAATTGCTTGCATTATCAGTTCATGATACATAATAAGCACTGAAAAAAATATATCAGTTGGCATTATTCTCTCACACTTGATGATTTTTATTTGTTGTCACTCCATGTATGTCCCCTTATATCATATATCTCTCTTATTAAATTTACTAGTCTGTTCGTAATTTAAAATATTATGTAGTATGGTATCTAATTTAGCACCTAACACACAGTACATGAAGGAAGAAATTAATTACCAGATTTAAAATGTACATATCTTTACTGGTAGATGCGCACCATATGACTCTGATCTTGTGAAGTGTATAGTTTCATGATTATTTCAAAGCCTGTGTTAATAAATTTAACATGATTATATAATGCATGTTACAAAACTTATTATATGGTATACACAATAACAAGATACCATACTTAAGCAATATATAGCCAAAGGCAATCTTATTTCTTACTTTAATGCACATTATCCTTGGATTGTAGGCAAAAACAATTTCAAAATTTGCCCTCTCTGGTTATAATATAAAAAAACTACCAGTTGAATTAGGTTAAATATGCTTTAAAAATAATGCCAGTAACATCAAAACATATTCATAATTGTATGTAATAGAGACAGAAATCAAATAAAAATTTGAGTCACATCCATGTGAAAATCTGACAATAAAATTATGCTTATGGAAAATTATGTTAATTTTTGTGTCTCTTTGAGTCTTCTTCTTAGTCAATTTTCTGTTACTTATAACAAAAACCTCGTAATTGGTGAGTTTATAAAGAATAAAATGTATTTCTTATAGTATGGAGATGATCATTTCAAGGTTGAGGGTCCATATCTGGTGAGCGTCTCCTTGCTGGTGGCGACTCTCTGTAGAGTCTCAAGGTAGTGAAGGGCATCTCATGGTGAAGGGGAGGAGTGTGCTAGCTCAGGTCTCTCTTTCTCTTCTTATGAAACCACTAATATCTCTCCCATGACAACTCATTAATCCATTAATCCATTAATTGATAAATTTCTTCATCGGGGCTATGATCCAATTACCTCTTGAAGGCCTCACCTCTCGATACTGTCACATTGGAGACAAAACTCATGCAACATGAATTTCAGAGGGAACAAACTTTCATGCCATAGCGTTCTGCCCTTGGAGCTTCAAAACGTATGTCTTTCTCACAACTTTAAATACATATATGTTTTTTTCCACCCTCATAACCCTGAAGACTTAACTCCTTTCAGCATCAGCATCAGCTCAAAAGTCCAAATTCCAGAGTCTTACTTGTAAACCTCTGAAATTGAGGCAAGTTATCTACTTTCAAGATAAAATGGTGTTACAGGTATGGGACAGACATTCCCATTCCAAAAGGGAGAAAGAATCAAAAATAAGAGTTAAAAGCCCCAAGCAAGTCCAAAACCCAGCAGGGCAAACATTTAGCCTTAAAGGTGGAGAATAATCTCTTTTGATTCTATGTAAAACATTCTAGAACACTGGGACAGGGGTTGGGTCCCTCAAAGCCTCAGGAAGCCCTGCTCCTGTGGTTCTGCTGGGTGCAGCTCATATAACTACCAACATGGGTTGGAGCCTGGGGCCTGAAACTTTCCTAGGTGGGTTTTGCATGCTGCTGGTGACTCCACAGTTCTGTAGTCTTGTTCCCATGGCTCCAGTAGTAATTGCCCTATGAGAATGCACCGCAGAGCTTCAACCCCATGTTTCTACTCAGCACTGCTATCCTAGGGGCCTGCTGCAGTGGCCCTGCACAGCTACAAACCTGTGACTGTGATCACAGACTTTTGAAGACATCCTTTGAAACGTATGTGGAGGCTGCCAAGCCTCTAGCTTTCTTGGTTTCTGCTAGGCAGCAAAATCAGCACCTTATGGACACTGCCAAGGCTTATGACTTGTACCTTCCAGAGCTGTGGCATGAGCCCCACCTGGAGCTGCATCAGCCTCAGCTAGGGTGGCCAGGGAGCACTGTGCTGAGGTGTGGGGAGTAGAATCCTAAGATGGCCCTGAGCTGCAAGCCCGGGAAGAGCAGTTGAGGTCTGTCCCTTGGAATCATTCTGCCTTCCTAGGCTTCTGGGCCTGTGATTGGAGGGGAAACCTTAAAGATACTGAAATGCTTTCAGTATCTGACTTTCATTCCCTTCTATCCATGTTAATCTCATTAGCAACCAGTCCTTGGGCCAGGACCTTTGTTTCCTCTCCAGAACATACTTTTTCACTTTTTATGTGGCCAGGCTGAGAATTTCCTAAATCTTTCTGTTATGCTTTCCTTTTAATTATAAATTCTGTCTTTAAATTATTTATTTGCTTAGAATCTTAGTGTGAGTGGCCAAAAGTAACCGTGCATCTTCTTTTATATTTTGCTTAGAAATTTCTTCTGCCAGATATCCTACTTTATCCTTCAAAAGTTTGACTTTCCATAAAGCTCCTGAGCAGTGGCACAGTTCAGGCAAATTCTTTGCCAGTTTATAACAAGGATGGCATTTACTCTAGTTTACAATAACGTATTCCTTAGTTCCATTTGAAACCTCATGAGAATAGTGTTTACTGCCCATGTTGTTATCAGTGCTCTGCTTATGACCACTTAACCAATCGCTAAGGATTTCCAAACTTTTCCTAGTCTTCTTGTCTTCTAAGCCCTCACTAGAACTTAGGCATTTTCTAGTCTGCTCCTCTAAATTCTTCCAGTCTCTGCCCATGACCCATTTCTAAAGTTGCTTCCACATTTTTAGGTATTTGTTATCATCAGCACCTTACTCCTCAGCACCAATTTTCTGTCTTAGTCCATTTTTTGTTGCTTATAAGAGAACATCTGAAACTGGGTGATTTATAAAAGAAGAGAAATTTATTTCCTATAGTATAAAGGCTGAGTTCAATGTCAAGGGGCTACATCTGGTGAGTGCTTTCTTGTTGGTGGGGACTGGGGAATTCTGAAGTGGCACAGGACATCACATGGCGAGGGGGCTGAGTGTACCTGCTCAGGTCTCTTTTTCTCTTCTTATAAAGCCCTAATGCCACTCCCATGATAATCCATTAATTCATTAATCCATTAATCCAATAATTCATGAATAGTTTAATCCACTCATGAAAGCAGAGACCTCTTGAATCAATTACTTCTTAAAAGCCCCACCTCTCAGTAGTGGCACATTGAGGATTAATTTTCAGCATGAGTTTTGAAGGTGAAAACATTCAATTCCCAGTACTCTCTTTCTCTTGCTCTACATACAAAAACAGACAGATACACATGTTTATACACATAAAGGGAACTGGATGAAAGTAATGTGCAGAATATATTAAACAATGACAATAATTTGAAATGGAGAATTCCAAAATTGGGTATAATACTGTTATAAAACTGAATATTATTTTCACGTTAATGATATTTTTATTTTAACCTTTATTCAAAGCATTTTTAAGGAAATAGAATATACTAGAAGAGTGTATCAACTGTAGAGAGTACTTTAACAAATGCAATAATATCTTAGTTTATATTCTACTTGAGCTAAGGCATTGGATCCCTTGCTAATATTATAAATAGCTCATTTTTTATTTCTTATAATTCTCATCTCATAGGTTCTATTCTACATATTTTTCATACAAATATGTTTACCTATACTTAATTTTATAATATAAAATATGATAATACATATATTATAAAAATATTCTCTAGGGAGCTATCAGTGTATCACTTCTAGAGGCATTAAGCTATCATTGCTTGACCCAGACATATTTTATGTGTACCATTGAGAAGACCTGTAATAGAAATTACAATAAGAATTTCTTACATGGATTTTTTAACCTTCTCTTTTTTCTCTGTGGCTGTTCATGATTGAGCATTAATTAAATGCAAACATATTTCTGTTGCCTGATTTGGGATATAAATAAATAGTGACAATTACTAATGTTAAGAATTAGTTCATCTTTATTTTTTGTTTTTATTTCAGTATGTTTTTGAGGATCAGGTGGTGGTGTTTACATGAATAAGTTCTTTAGTGGTGATTTGTGAGATTTTGGTGTACCCATCACCCGAGCAGTGTACACTGTACTCAATGTGTAGTCTTTTATCCCTTGTCACCCCGACCCTTTCCCCTGAGCCCCCAAAGTTCAGTGTATCATTCTCACGCCCTGTGTCCTCATAGCTTAGCTCCTGTATATGAGTAAGAACATATGATGTTTGATTTTTCTATTCCGGAGTTACTTCACCTAAAAATTATAATAAATAAAGACATTGGCATAGATGCAGTCAAGATATAGAACATATCTATCATCACAAAAAAAGAATTATTTAAACATTTAGAAATTTTATACATTAATAATTTGATTAAATATCTTGTTTAAAATAAAGCAAAAGTAGATTTAAAAGTATAAAGTCCAGGAAATATAGAGAAAATACATTGTGTTATAAGATTTGCTTTTATATCCTGTATGTATTTTCATGTCTATATATAGAAATTTTATAGTTAGTTTAAAAAACTTTTTCTAACTAATCATAATTTTATTTCTTGACCATCTCACAAACATGTACGTAGATAAGGGACAAATATGGTGCAATATGGGATATCCAATAATGCCAAATTCAGTTGATTATCTTGTGCCCTGCAGATGTGAATTGTGATTATGAAATCATGAACTGACTGTGACAATTCCCGCTACAAACAAAAGGAGGGGATCACATTCAGGTGAACTGGTCTATCAATGTGCTAAAATTATATGACATTTTTCAGAAGGAAAATAGTTCATTCAGGGATTGTGAATTACAGGTGAACTGTATTCTATGGCTTATTACCCTCTTTCTTACCTTCTCAATCTGGTGTTATACATATGCTTTATTAGTTTAGCTTTTAGTGGTCCTTACAAAACTACTGTTGGCTAATTTAGTTGAATACTTTAGGAGCTATCTATTGGTGAAACATTTTTTGGTTTATTTAAAAAATACTCAAAGTTTATATGTGCAATTAATAGTAATGTCAATTTAATAGTAATAAAATTTAAAAGTAATAAAAATACTCAAAGCTTATATTTTGCAAAATTGCAAAATTTCTCTTAGGAACTGGGCCACATAGCAGGAGGTAAGTGGTGGGCCTGCGACCATTACCATCTGAGTTCTGCCTCCTGTCAGATCACATGCACCATTAGATTCTCGTCGGAGTGTGAATCCTATTGTGAACTGCACATGCAAGGGATCTAGTTTGTACAGTCCTTATGAGAATCTAACTAATGCCTAATGATCTGAGGTGGAATAGTTACATCCCAAAACCATGTGTCTTCTCTGTGAAAAAATTGTCTTCCACAAAACTAGTCCCTGGTGCCAAAAAGGTGGGAGACTTGCTTAATAGCATATAATACTTTTGATGTTGTGATCATTTTATGTATTAACATGATTAGGCCACAGGTTTCTTAGATATTTAGTCAGGCACTATTACGGTTGTATCTGTGAGGCTGTTTTTTGAGATTAACATATATGGTAGACTGAATAAAACAGACTGTCTTCCTTTATGTGGATGTTAATCATCCAAATCATTTGAAAGTGGGAATAGAACAAAACATGTTGACTCTCCTCTAAACAACAGGGATCTCCTTTTGCTGAATGGATGAGCTGGAACGTGGGTCTTTTCTAGCGTCTGGACTGAAATGGAAACACCAGCACTTGCTGGGTGTCCAGTGTTCTGGCTTTCAGACTGGAATTTGTACCATTGTCTCTCCTGGTGCTCGTTGGACTGGACTAGAACTACTTCTGATAGGTCTTCAGCTTTGCAATTGCAGATCTTGGGACTTGTCAGCTTCCATAATCATGTGAGCAATCCCTCGTAATAAATTTCTTTCTCTCTTTGTATTTACATTGCATTGGCTCTGTTTTCTAGAGAGCCTTAATTTAATGCCAGTCTCTCGCATGTTTGCTTCCATTTGGTCAGTGTGAGGCACCAGAGGAAATGGGAGGGTCTAAGGAATGTTCCCCTTTAGGACTAGTGGTTGTAAAAATTCTCCACTGTTCCCATGACTTAATTTACAATATTAATTTTCAAAATGTGAAATGCATTGTTGTGATATGATTTTTATCCATGAATACAAATAAAATGTCATTCACTTAAAAATTATAAATCTGGCCAGACTCAGTGGCTCACGCCTGTAATCCCAGCACTTTGGGAGGCCAAAGCAGGCAGATCACGAGTTCAAGAGATTGAGACCACCCTGGCCAACATAGTGAAACCCCATTTCGACTTAAAATATAAAAATTAGCCTGGTGTGGTAGTGGAAACCAGTAATCCCAGCTACTTAAGAGACTTAAGAGGCTGAAGCAGGAAACTTGCTTGAACCCTGGAGGTGGAGGTTGCAGTGAGCCAAGATTGCACCACTGCAATATATATACATATATATATACATGTGTGTGTGTGTGTGTGTGTGTATGTATACATCTTTTCTTGGCTCAGGGAACTTCTCTGCTTCTGTTCCAAATACTAAGAAATATTCTTTCTAACCACATTGAAGACAAATTTTACAATGACAGCTCCTGGATTTTATTTCTGCTATGCTTTTGTGATTGATTGTATTTTTATGCTTCATTTCCTTTGAAATATCTTTTATCCCAAGTTGAGGAATCAATATAGATGTTACAGTTATATATAATTTAATAGGAATAGTAATTTAAAATATTAACCCATCATAATTGTTTTTTTTCTTAAATGCATTTCTTATGTATCCTTTCACTAACTAACTTGAGTCATGAGGGTTCTCACCACAGCGTAAGTAGTTTGGTGGTAGCTGATTACAGTAGGAAAGATGGAGATATTTGAATTGTTCTTTGCCAGTCCAAAAACAAACACCACAAAGAGAGGCATATTAAATAGTGTGAGGACAGGAAGGAAAATAGTATTGAGGCAGCTGTGTTTGGAGGCAAGAAAAAAGCTTGTATAAATACTCTGCAATTGTCTTGGCACCAATGTAGCACTGAATGGATCCAAAGTTCTTCAATACACCAGCACAAGATAGTAAATATCAGCAAGTGTCATACTGGGGTGATTATATAAGAGATTATTTAGGCAGAAGAAAGTGACCAGGTACTTGAGGGCTTTGTGGCAGTCGGTTCTGGCAAGGAATAAATTTGTGTCTAGCCATGTTTCAGAACATGCCAGAAAAGAATAAAGTATGGCCAAGTCATTAGTGGAGGACCATAATGTACAAGCAACCCCAAAGAAGAGACCATATGTTCTCCAAATACTAGAATCAATAACAGATGCCGGCAGAAATTCAACACCCAGTAGAATAGGAACCATTGCTCCTGTGACCGGTATAGTCAACACATTGCTGAACTCCAGGATGCCTAGAATGTATCACAATGTAAAACAGTACAATGCAGAGTACCTAGAGGTTTACAGACCCTTTCTCCTTGATACAAGCACGTGACATAAGTTCTTTGACTCACCATCAACATATATACATCAAAATTCCACAGGGAATAAAAAGAAATCTCAAAGACAGAGATGCCCCTTCATTTCCCATAAAACTTAAATTGATGGAATTCAAAATTGATTCGAAATTGATGGAATTCAAATGTTCATGTGTAATGAGATTTTACATGTTTTATCTTTGAAAATGTCTTTTCATGCAGAGGGGCACTGCCAAATGCTAATTTAAATGCACAAGTATATTACTTTAATAAGCATATTTACTAATTACAAGGTATTTATGGAGTTCAATTCTTTTTTCTTTCTTTCTTTTTTCCTTTTTTTAAGAGACAAAGTCTCCCTCTGTTGTTTAGGCTGGAGAGCAGTGGCATGATCATAAGGAGACTATTATACTTATGAAGAATACTGCTAAATCTAAATGTTATTTTCATTTGATAAATTAATATGAAATATTCAGACAGCTCTATGGTAGGTGTTGAATCCTTTCAATGAATGAAACTGTGAAAGTTCTGGTGATTTGAAAATGTGTCTTTATACATACTTATCATATGATTCATGTGACAGAGTACACATGAACTATGACAGAGTACACAATTCATAGCTCCTTTGCTAAGATTTGGACATCTATAAATTAAATGTTTGGTGAATTTAGAAATGAGACAAATTCCTCTTTACAATATTCCTAAAGGTGTGTTCAGTAATACTGAATTCTTGTCATCATTTTGAGGTAATATTTCTGTAAAATGTCTTGTTCATAATTGTGATTATTCTTTGGGCTACCCCAGATGCCTGTTGCTGAAGTTAAATAATGAGTATATGTGGCTGAGAATTGGAGGCTTTCTATTTATTTTCTGGCCCCACTAATAGGACAAGGTTCTCTCATTGGCATAACACCACATGGCATACTGATACCAGGATCCTAATTAACCTTCTACTAACTTGTGGTTCCACACTAAGATAGGTCAAGTGTGACCTGAGCTGCTGCTATGTGTTGAGGGAAAAATATTGCTGTAAATGTCCATATTATGAAAACAAGACAAATCTCAAATCTATAATTTAACCTCGCCCTTAGGACATTGGGACAAAAGAAAAACAAATTAAACTTGAAAGAACTGGAAAAAAGAAATTATAAATACAAGAGCAGAAATGAATTAAGTAAACAATAAACAACAATGAAAAGAAATAAAAAGATGTCCTTTGAAAAGTTTAAGAAAATTGACAAATCCTTAATTGGACTGACCAATTGAAAGAAAGAAGACTCAATCTATTAAAATCAGAAGTTTAAAAAAGGGTAAAATACTGCCAATTTTGCTGAAATTTGAAAATAATTAAAGATAAAGGAATACTGTGAACAATTGTGTGCCAGTAGATTAGACAACTCAAATAAAATGGAAAATTCCTAGTAAGACAAAAATTATCAAAATTGACTGAAGAAGAAATAATCCTTATAGACTCACAATATATAAATAGACTAATTAGTCAAAATAATTATAATAACCAAAAGAAACTTCTAGACCAACATTGCTTTGCTGTAACATTTTACCAAACATTTGAAAAATTAAATGTTTTATTAATTTTTCACAAACCATTACAAAAAATAGGAAGAAACCCTTTCCAACTCTTTCTATAGCATGACTATAACCTTGATATTAATGTCAGAAAAATACATCAGAAGAAAAGAAACTACAAATCAATACATTCTATAAATATGGAAATAAAGACCCTCAACATAATACTAACAAACTGAATCCAGTAACATTGAAAAAATAATTATATAACATGACTAATTTGGACTTCTCACAGGAATGCAAGGTTGGTTTAACACCCAAAAATCTTTCAGCGTAATAGATCATATAAATACAATTTAAAAGAGGCATGGTAATATCAATAGACCAAGAAAAAGCATTTAGCAAATATAAAATTCTCTTATAATAAAAACAAACTCAACAAGAAT